>NW_026585689.1:836607-1016320 GCF_907164565.1 Psammomys obesus
TAAATGAAACAATATTAAAGCTTAAATCACACATTGATCCTAAAACCCTAATAGTGGGAGACTTCAACACTCCACTCTCACCAAGGGACAGATCAACTAGACAGAAAACAAATAGAGAAATAAAAACACAGAGACCCTAAATCAAATGGACCTAATAGACGTCTACAGATCTTTTCATCCAAACTCAAAAGAGTATACCTTCTATTCAGAACCGCATGGAACCTTCTCCAAAATAGACCATATAGTTGGGCATAAAGAAAGCCTCAAGAGATACAAAAAGATTGAAATAATCCCTTGTATTCTATCTGACCACCATGGACTTAAGCTGGACCTCAATAACAACAGAAATAACAAACAGCCTACACGCACTTGGAAACTGAACAACCTGTTACTCAACGACAGCTGGGTTAAGGAAGAAATAAAGAAAGAAATTAAAGACTTCCTAGAATTCAATGAAAATGAAGGCACAACATACCCAAATTTATGGGACACATTGAAAGCAGTGCTCAGGGGAAAATTTATAGCACTAAGTGTCTGCAAGAAGAAATTCGTAACATCACATACAAACAATTTAATGGCCCAACTGAAAACCTTAGAAAAAAAAGAAGCAGATACACCCAAGAGGAGCAGAAGGCTGGAAATAATCAAACTCACGGCTGAAATCAATCAATTAGAAACAAATAAAACTATTCAAAGAATCAATGAAACAAAAAGCTGGTTCTTTGAGAAAATCAACAAGATAGACAAACCCTTAGCCAAACTAACTAAAAAGCAGAGAGAATCTATCCAAATCAACAAAATCAGAGATGAAAAGGGTGACATAACTACAGATACAGAGGAAATTCAAACAATTATTAGGTCATACTACAAAAGCCTATATGCCACAAAATTTGAAAATCTAAATGAAATGGACAATTTTCTTGATAGATTCCATCTTCCAACATTAAGTCAAGATCAGGTAGAAAGACTGAACAGCCCTATATCCCCCAAGGAAATTGAAGCAGTCATTCACAGTCTCCCCTCCAAAAAGAGCCCTGGGCCAGATGGTTTCAGCGCAAAATTCTACCAGACCTTCAAAGAAGTGCTCACACCAATTCTCCTCAAACTATTCCACAAAATAGAAACAGAAGGTATATTACCAAACTCATTCTATGAAGCAACAGTCACCCTGATACCTAAACCACACAAAGACCCAACAAAAAAAGAGAACTTCAGACCTATCTCTCTTATGAACATTGACGCAAAAATACTCAATAAAATACTTGCAAACCGAATCCAAGAACACATCAAAGATATCATCCACCACGACCAAGTAGGCTTCATCCCAGGCATGCAAGGGTGGTTCAACATACGGAAATCCATCAATGTAATCCACCACATAAACAAAATGAAGGAGAAAAACCACATGATCATCTCCTTAGATGCTGAAAAAGCATTTGACAAAATCCAACATACATTCATGTTTAAAGTACTGGAGAGATCAGGAATACAAGGCACATATCTAAACATAGTAAAGGCAATATACAGCAAGCCTATAGCCAACATCAAACTCAATGGAGAGAAACTTAAATCAATTCCATTGAAATCAGGGACAAGACAAGGCTGCCCACTCTCTCCCTACCTCTTCAACATAGTACTTAAAGTCCTAGCCAGAGCAATAAGACAACTAAAGGAGATCAAGGGGATACAAATCGGAAAGGAAGAGGTCAAAGTGTCACTATTCGCAGATGATATGATAGTATATATGAGCGACCCCAAGAATTCAACCAGAGAACTCCACCAGTTGATAAACACCTTCAGCAAAGTGGCAGGATACAAAATCAACTCAAAAAAATCAGAAGCCCTCCTGTATACCAAAGACAAAATGGCCGAGAAAGAAATTAGGGAAACAATACCCTTTACAATAGCCACTAACCACATAAAGTACCTTGGGGTGACACTAACCAAGCAAGTGAAAGACCTGTTTGAGAAAAACTTCAAGTCTCTGAAGAAAGAAATTGAAGAAGATCTCAGAAGATGGAAAGATCTCCCGAGCTCATGGATTGGTAGGATTAACATTGTGAAAATGGCCATCCTGCCAAAAGCAATCTACAGATTCAATGCAATTCCCATCAAAATACCAACTCAATTCTTTACAGACCTTGAAAAAAAGATTCTCAGCTTCATATGGAGAAACAAAAAACCCAGAATCTCCAAAACAATCCTGTACAACAACAGATCATCTGGAGGTATCTCCATCCCCGATCTCAAGTTGTACTACAGAGCAATAGTAATAAAAACTGCATGGTATTGGCATAAAAACAGAAAGGAGGATCAATGGAACCGCATAGAAGACCCAGAAATAAACCCACACACCTATGAATACTCGATTTTTGACAAAGAAGCCAAAACCATTCAATGGAAAAAAGACAGCATCTTCAACAAATGGCGCTGGTCCAACTGGATGTCCACATGCAGAAATATGAAAATAGATCTATATTTGTCACCCTGCACAAAACTAAAGTCCAAGTGGATCAAAGACCTCAACATAAAACCAGATACTCTAAATTTGTTAGAAGAAAAAGTGGGGAACAGCCTAGAACTCATTGGCACAGGAGACAACTTCCTGAACAGAACACCAACAGCACAGGCTCTAAGAGTAACAATCAATAAATGGGACCTCATGAAACTGAAAAGCTTCTGTAAAGCAAAGGACACTGTCATCAAAACAAAACGCCTGCCTACAGATTGGGAAAGAATCTCCACTAACCCTTTATCTGACAGAGGACTAATATCGAGTATATACAAAGAACTAAAGAAGCTGAAAAGCAGCAAACAAAGTAATCCAATTAAAAAATGGGGAACAGAGCTAAACAGAGAATTCTCGACAGAGGAATATCGAATGGCAGAGAAACACTTAAAGAAATGCTCATCCTCATTAGCCATCAGGGAAATGCAAATCAAAACGACCCTGAGATATCACCTTACACCCATCAGAATGGCCAAGATGAAAAACTCAAGGGACAACACATGCTGGAGAGGTTGTGGAGAAAGGGGAACCCTCCTCCACTGCTGGTGGGAATGTAAACTGGTACAACCACTCTGGAAATCTATCTGGCGCTTTCTAAGACAATTAGTAATAGTGCTTCCTCAAGACCCAGCTATACCACTGCTAGGTATATACCCAAAGTTTGCAAAAGGGATATTTGCTCAACCATGTTTATAGCAGCTTTATTTGTAATAGCCAGAACCTGGAAACAACCCAGATGTCCATCAACGGAGGAATGGGTACAGAAATTGTTGTATTTTTACACAATGGAATACTACTCAGCAATCAAAAAGGAGGAAATCATGAAATTTGCAGGCAAATGGTGGGATCTAGAAAAGATCATCCTAAGTGAAATATCCCAGAAGGAGAAAGACAAACACGGTATATACTCGCTTATATAGACCTATAAGATATGATACACATAATGAAATCTATACACCTAAAAAAGTTAATCAAGAGAGCAGACATGGGGTAAGATGATCAATCCTCGTTTTGGAAGACAGATGGGATGCGCATTAAACATTGACAGGAGTCTACTGAGCGCATTTGTAAAACTCTAACTAGCAGTGTTTTCAAAGCAAAGACTCATGACCAAACCTTTGGCAGAGTACAAGGAATCATAAGAAAGAAGGGGAGTTAGTCTGATGAGGAAAGGATAGGAGCTCCACAAGGACCAA
This sequence comes from Psammomys obesus, assembly GCF_907164565.1. Classification (NCBI taxonomy): domain Eukaryota; kingdom Metazoa; phylum Chordata; class Mammalia; order Rodentia; family Muridae; genus Psammomys; species Psammomys obesus. The sequence continues at coordinate 840,313 of NW_026585689.1, forward strand.
ATATATCTGGGCACAGGGTCTTTTCTGAGACTGACATGCAACCAAGGACCATGTATGAATGTAACCTAGAACCTCTGCTCAGATGTAGCCTGTGGTAGCTCAGTAACCAATTGGTTTCCCATAGTGAGGGGAACTAGGACTATGTCTAACAGGCACTCAATGACTGGCTCTTTGGCCTCCCCACCCCCCAAGGGAGGAGCAGTCCTGTTAGGCCACAGAGGAGAGCTTTGCAGCCAGTCCTGAAGATACCTGATAAAACAGGATCAGATGAATGGGGAGGAGGTCCCCCCTATCAGTGGACTTTGCAAGGGGCACGGTGGAGATGAGGGAGGGAGGGAGGGACTGGGAGGGAATGAGGGATCGGGACACGGCTGGGATACAGAGTTAATAAAATGTAACTGATAAGAAAAAAATAAAATTAAAAATAAATAAATAAATATTATTATGTATGGCAAAAAAAAATAAAATGTTATGCAAAAAAATAAATAAATAAAATGTTATGGATGAAAAAAAAAAGTTTTCTACCCACCAACACTTTCTGCTTCCTTTCTTCCTTTGATGTACGTGAATTGTTATTATTCTAACATATTAATAAAAATATTTTAAATTCTTTATTTTCCTTTTCTCTCCACCTGTGGCCATGAGGTGGGAACTTTTGTTTGTCCCATTAATTCACATGTTCTCAAGAATAGAGAGCTTTAAGGAAAGTTCATTGTATTTGTTCAATGAAAGCATAAGCGAATGAGTATCACAAAAATATGAGAACTGGTGATGAAAATCTGTAAGAAAAGAAAAAGGGGTGAAACCACAGAGAGAGAAAGAGTCCTAAATATACTGAGGCCTTTGGATGATTAACAAGATGAACTAAAGAAAATTGGGGCTCTCAGCAAAGCCCTGCAGTCCCTTACTGTGTCTTCAACACAGGCTGATGAGGTCATGGTTTTATGAAGGAGAATCGTCTTGTAACTGAGCAAACATAAATCAGACTCATTAAATAACCCTCTACATAAATAGGCCCCAACATTCTTTTTCTATTTATTTCCAATGAGGTTAAGAAATGTGCATTTGTTTTTTTTTTTACCATTTCTACTTTTAATTATGTTCGATAACCACAAGAAGGTGGTTTTAATTTAGTTAGAATTCTAACATCAGTATGTCACAGTCCTCTAAAAGCTCATTTTTAAAAAGGCATTTTGAGATTTCTATGGGAAATATTGCAAACCACTGCTTTACAATTAGAAATCCCAAAGAGCCTCATATACATGGGAATTGGAAGGAACATGATACAATGCAAGTGATGTGAAGGAAAAGCAAATGAATGTGAGAAGGAAAACCCTGATGCTCAGAAAACTGTAATAAGTGTGGGTTATTTTTCCTAAAGTGATGTTATAAATAACATGCTTGGAACAAGAAATGAGATCAGATTAATGTAAGAAAAAGCAAACAGGATGGGGGTGGAGGAGGGTGTGCCTGCTCATGACCTCAGAGAGATGAGAAGGTGCAGGAAGGCATCCTTGCAGAAAATGCTAACCCTACTGTGAGCATCCACCTGAAGACAAGAGGTCCAGCTGTCCTGGAGACATGGAAGGAAGCATTAGCCTGGAAGTACCTGAGTGAGGAAGCAGGAAGATGCATGCTAGGCTCCTCTACATACACCAGCCAGCTAGAACCAGCCCATAAACATTTATGAAACACTGCTGCATCACTATTTTCTTCCCAACTGCTTCTTCTGAAGCCTTGCCTGCCTTCTTCCAGGTGAGCTAGAAACTTACAGCTCTTCTTGCAGCTGGGCTCCTTTGCTTACCTTTTTAATTTTAGAGTTGTGCCAAAGGTGCAAGGTCTTACAAAGTACCAAGGTGGTAGCACATTACTCTGACACCTGTCAAGCCGGGCCATATGTCTTCACAGACCCACCACCGAGCAGCTTCGTGGCTGGAAATACAGAGTACTTGTGCCTTCTATATTTACTTTCTTGTACTCCAGGTATCTGTAGCTCTCTCTCTCTCTCTCTCTCTCTCTCTTTCTCTCTCTCTCCCTATTCATCTTTTCCTCCTTCTCTCCCCCTCTCAGCACATCTGTCTGTAGTTCTTTTAGAGCCTTCCATCATGGAACATCTTTAGCTTGGACAAATTTCTATTCAAACTATTCTTAGAACAACAGATTTAAATTTCCAGGGAAAAATCCAGAGATAAACAGAGTACATTTCTGTTGGGATGAAGAAATATATAGTCTCTACCCCCTGAGTGGGGAAAAAAAATACAGAGAGAAAACATAAATATTATCTTGCCATTTACAGAATGTTTTTGGCTTGTAAAGCAATTGATAACCACTTACCAGAAAGAAAGAAACTCCAGAGTCCTCCAGGTCATCTCTAGCTACGGCTGATGAGAAAATACTCTCTGATTCCTCCTTCAAGGCAGGCCCAGCTTCCCCAATTTTTAGCCTCCATGGCTGACCCACTGCAGGAAACCTCCTTTCCCAAGGACATGCAATTCTCAGGGCAATGTATATCCAGCAACTGAGAGAAGCAGCGGTAAGAAAGCCCAGCCATGCCAGCCCAGCTTAGTATAGTGTGGAAGGACCACATATTTAATGCTTTTTTGCCACCCTCCCTGCCCACAGATATTCATTTTTGGTGGACACCATGGTAAATTCTATCTCACATCTTTTATATAGAACCCACCTTGCAAATTTGTTTAAGAATGGTCGTAGAAAGAAGCTAATTTAATGGAATTATAGATTAAATCCCTGGAGCATGATGGGCAATGAGGACCTACTCATAATGGAATATGAAGTACTGGGCATGGTAGCTCATGCCTGAGATCCCAGCACTTGTGAGACTGAGGAAGGGAACTGTTACAAATTGAGGGGCAGTTTTGGCTATATAGGGATTTCAGGCCAGCCTCTTTTACTGGAGTAAAATCTCACTACTCCTCCTCCTCCTCCACCACCACCACCAACCAATTTAGAGGACCAGGAACCTGCTGGTACAAAGTGATGATCCAATGAGTGACATGAAATGTAGTCATGGAGAAGAATGCACTAGCTGATGAGGTCCATGACAAATGAGATGGAAATAGTAATGGTGGCAGTGGGGTTATGTGAATATTGCTAAGAACAATGAGTAATTGTGTGGACTCTAGGGAACTGAAAGCCAGGTATGAAAATCAGATGATTCCCCTGGTCTGTCCCTAACAGGCTCTCATATCCTACTTCAGGGGGATAGAAAAGAACTGAAACTCAAGCTCAGGGCAAAGTCTATCACTGATTTTCTGAGGTAAGTCTCTGAGAAGACCTGCTCTTCAAACTTTTGGGGTAAAAAATGGAACCCTGACAGAAAGAACATCTGGAAAGATACCTCTGTATAACCAAAATCTCTTGAACCCTAGTGTGTCTTGACTTGTGTCTATGGGTTTCCTGGGATGTTAACAATTCAGTACTGAAGCCTTGGTAACAAACCAGGTACATGTCAACTTGGCAATACCTCTGAGCCTGTAGCAGAAGCCTATCTCTCCCTACATAGAGCTTGTAGTTACCTCCTGTCTGAAAACGTGACATCTCGCTCTATTAAGACATTACTCATAACTCCCATCTTTTACCCTGGGTCTATAGGTGGAATTAAATGATAATCAGTACGGATATACTGGCCATGATAAGAGAGTAACAGAACTCTACTCCAAATTTCTACTGATACATAAAAACTGCCGCCAGGAATGAACCTGTAGTACCAAATTTGGCTTGGCCAAACGGATTTGGGCAATGAACTTGCCTGAGAAAGAGTTCATTGGTTTTCATGCATCTTCCAGAGCACATGATTCACATTCAACCATTTAGCAGCCTCCATTCTAGTCCCTGTGTTAAAGATGGTGGCCCTCTTGGGTCATTAGGTTGCAAGTGTGGTGGGACAGGTGACTACTGACTTGGAAATGTATTATTTTCTTTGATTGATCAGAAAATATCAGAGCTCAAATTCCTGTGGGATAAGTTCAATGCTAATTTATGATCTTTTGAACACAAACACACAGACACTATTTTTGAGATTGTCATTTAATTCCATTTCCCCCTTCCATTGCTTCCCTGCAAACCTTCCCATATACCCCTCCTCACTGTCCTTCAAATTCATAACCTCTTTTTTCATTAATTGTTCTTGTATTCATATATATTTAAATACATACATATTATTCCTAAGTGTAACTTCTTGAGTCCATATAGTGTATACTTGTATTTACATTTTCACACATGTACCATTTGGCACTGGAAAACCAACTGGTATGATCTTCCCTGAGGAGGGCTGTCTTTCCCACTCCCAGCTTTACTCACTTTCCCATAGTTCTTTGTGTAGGATTAAGGCCTCATGGGCTTTTTTTTCAACTAGTTTGGCATAGTTGTTGGTGTTATCCTTGCTCAGCTCATGTTTGGGCAGTCACACATCATTAAGAATTGATGGGTATAGTTTCCAATGTTACTAGGAGACATAATCTCATGGCAAGCTCCCTGATCCTCTAGCTCTTACGATCTTTCTGTCCTCTCTTGTGTAATATTGCTAGATCCTTAGATGCAGGGGTGCTTTTGGGGATGTATCCATTGGGACAGAGATCTATAATTCTGGATTTGATTGGTTGTGGTTTTCTGTAATAGTCTCTGTGTGCTACAAAGAGAAGTTTCCTTGATGAGGGAAAGAGATGAAGGGTGAAAACTCCACCTATCTAAGGACAAATGTTTATGGATTGCTGTCAGGGACTATGCTGGTTTAGTAAAATAATGGTTATATATTCTCCTCCAATAACCATGATTTCACTCCCCCTGAGTAGATGGCTATGTTTCCAGTACCAGGAACCAAATCCCTCTTGCTGAGTGGGTCTAAAGCCCAATGAAAGAGCTGTTGGTTATTGTCAAGGTGCATCACTACTGTACGGTTAGGTTTACTGTGCCATGCTGGTCATTGATGAGGCAGGGTCTCCGTATAGTAGGCTGTACTTACAGTTACTATATATATGAGACTGGTCTTGAACTTGCAATCATCCTGTACCCATGTCCTGAGTACTGGGATAACAAGTATGCACAACCATGCCTACCTAACATTACGCTTTTGAGCCAGGATAATACTAATTATTCTTCCTTTTGTCAAAATGTAGTCCAAAGATACCTAGAGTCTGAGCATATCATAAAGAATCTCATTTATCCACAACACCAAAGGCATTATGCCTTTGGAGCTGGTGCAGCAAGATATGGCTTGCAGGCTATGGGCCTTGTACGATAATATTATGGATTCCAGAGATAAATTTTATAATAATTCTAAGATGAGAAATTACAAGTTTAGCTGGGTGTAGTGATGTAAACCCTTAATCCCAGCACTCAGGAGGCAGAAGGAGGTGGATCTCTGTGAATTCAAGGACAGCTTGGTCTACATAGTGAGTTCTAGGACAGCCAGGACTACATAGTGAGACCCTGTCTCAGACAGATAGAGGAGAGACAGAGAGAGAGAGAGAGAGAGAGAGAGAGAGAGAAAAGAAATCCCAGGTTTATTTCAAATGTCAGTTCATTGTTGAAAATAGCCATATACACACACACACACACACACACACACACACACACACACACACACACACACATATATGTATGTGTGTGTGTGGTTAATCTGTACCACCCACCATGGAGAAATGAAATAAAAGGCCTAAGTCTTCTTTTCACGTTTTAAAGACAGGAGTTTCCATACCTGGGGATCCTGCTGTGGTGCATATTTGTGTAGACAAGACAACTTTCATCTTTTCCCCTGGCAGGAAAGAAGTCTGAAGCCCGTCCAGGCTAACCCTGAGGTAAGAAAAACTGCTCTGCGAACCTTACAGAAGGCTTCGGTGTACAAACCATAAACATATGCCCTGGAGGTCAGGAAAAGGGTAGGGCTTTTCCATCAGATAATCATGGTTTAAGACAACAAAACAAAACAAAGCAACCAACAAACAAGCTATTCTTAATGCTCTCTGGCTTCGGCAGAGATGATAGCATACTTCATCATGGGATTCCAGGGAAAACAAACGTGGATTCTCCTTGTGAGAGGAGTCCTGTCAGAGCTCACCAACTCACAGCCCAGCCGCAGGCCATTTTCAGAGGAGGTACACAGTGACTGAGCAGGAGCAGAACTTGAAGGCACACACTCCGTACTGTACATAATGCAAACCTCGGAACCACTATTACACTTGTACCTTTCTCTCAGATTTGTACTATGGTCACATGGGGGTTCTTTCACAACTGCTTACAAGAGGAATTTAGTTTAGAAAAGTTGGGATGCATGCTTGTCCCTCTGTGCTTTACACGGAAATTGAATGGTCAGTGTAACAGTATGAAACGGTGGGATTTGACGAGGCAAGTAGGTGGACGAGTGTTACCATAAAATGGCATTTGACTCCATCTTGTTCTCTTATGTGCGTTTGGTTTCTTCTATAAGATGGTATAGCAAGAAGGCACTGGCCAGGGGCTAACCCTTTAGTCCTCCTCTTTAGTCTCCAGAACGTCTAAGAAATAAATGTCTGTCCTTTTTAACTTACCCAGTCTCAGGTGCGTTATAAGAACACAAAATAGATTAGGACAGGAGGTGCATGGGAGCCCAAACAGAAGAGTTGCATTGCAGGCTTATTTGGGATTGCTTTGAAAGACATGGATGACAACAATCTTCCCAGGGAGCACCACTTCAGGAGGTGCACCTGTTTAAACATACAAACAGTGTTGCAATTTTACTAATGCAAGGGGGTGGGGTGGGAATCGTGGGAAATGGTGATTGGCCAGCCAGTTGGTCATGGATCTGTAAGGGAAAAAAAAATGGAATACACAGGACAAGGGAGACTAAGATGGGCAAATGTGAATGCGCCCAAAGGATGAGGATACTTTGATCATGTTAACACCCACTAGCAAGAACATGCCTAATTGCAGAAGCACAGTGCAATCACTTGAATGGAATGATGTGGCAGGCTGAGAGTACGTGGAGGAGGAGATGGGTGTTCTGAATGGGGCCAGCTGTACTCACTGTCACCTTGAGTACTACTTCTGAACTACCGCTGCCCTCCAATAGCCAACCTGACAGCATCAAAGAGCAAGTCTGAGTTTCCAGGAAGGCCAAGGAGATTAAGTAGCTTCTTGGAGACACACAGACTGCTTTCCTACTATCTCGGGAATGAGTGGACACATCCTGTGTACTGATCTCCCTTTCAATTTTGTAAGGCTTCAGTAGACAGCACAATTTGAGTACTGAGAGAGCATGTGGCTCTGGTATTTTCCCATACATGTTACAACACTGACTCACACACAGGGGGTCTTTGATAGTGAAGAACATTAAAGTAGGTCCAAAAGTATGAGATTCGCTGAACATTTCACAGAAGGTGACATTTAGAAATTGACAAAAATCACCATGACGGCTAGTTGAAGGGGAGATTGGTGTGCCATTTTAGACAGAAGAGATGGGTGCTATTCTCCAGGAAATAGCATGCCCACGGAGTTAAAGAGCTTTACATGACACTGTATTTGTAATAGAAGGAGAACATGGGAGCAAAACTGAGTGTGGGAAAAGGAGTGTGCCCGCTGATCGAGGCAGACATACTGTACCGTTTGGCCCGATAAACTGTGCATAATGCAGCTGCAATTGTGATACCTGCAGTGGGTTAGTTTGCTTCTTCCCCTGCCTGAAGCTACTTCCTGTCTGAAATTCCACAGCTACAGATGCCTAATATTTACCCAGAATCTGTTTATACTGTTTGCTGTCTGCAAATTCTAAGGAAGAGAAGTTCTTTTGGAGCTGGCTCACACAGACCCCGCCTTTTCATACACACACACACACACACACACACACACACACACACTTCCACAGCGCAGAACCCATCTTGGCGAGCTGCAGTCCAGCTCTTTCCCACCTGGCCATTGATGAGGGATATCTTGTTCCACTGGGGAACCCTCTACATGCCAAAGCCACCATGCCTTGTTCTCCTACCACCTCTTTAGAATCAAATCAGGCAGCTGTAGAGACTGGTGTTCTTTGTATTCACAGCAGAGAACTCGACAGTGGCTCCATTTCCCCCATTCAATTGCAGAACACAGGTTAGGGCTGAAATGTGAGAATGGGCTGAAGCTTGGGTCACTCCTGCGAAGTCCCTGCTTTCAGCCTGTATTGTCTCAAGCCTTGATGTTTGGATAAGGGCAAAGGGCACAGACCCTGGGTGTTGAACCCACTTTAGTGGTGCTCAGTCTGAGAGGTTCCTATAGGGATAACCAGGCTAATTTTGGAATACAGGACTGTTCCAGGAAAATCCTGGAAGTCTGTTGGATCACAGCAGGGGACATTTGTGGCAGGACATCTTTTGCATGTTAGAAAAGACTCTGCTTTTAGCCAGGAAAAGAAGTTACATAGCTGCTAATCACAGCTTACAATTAGTCATAGCATGCTCAAGTTTCAGTCTCTTTACATGCCTGTGTGGGAAATCTCCAACTGGCAATCTGGCAACAGGGAGTTCTCAGGATCCATATTCCTCTTTGCAGTTAAGGGGACCATCGATGCCAGCCCATACAAAGGTAGGGAGGCAGCATGTCTGCTCAGCAAAGCTATTGCTTTCTTTGCTTTGCTCGGATCAGACATAGATGCAAAGGAGGGAAACCCTCACTAAATTCTGAAGCTTACCACTAGTAGGAGGGAAAGTATTTAGAGAAAATAGGAGTCTGGGAGACTGTGGACAAGAAGGTGTGGTTGTACTTAAATACACTACACAGAGCAATGCCAAGAGGGAAACGTTAGACTTAGAATTGCAGAGGGCTATTTAAAGTCCGAGCTCTGAACTAGTTATTTTCTGGGTGATTCACCATCCAATTTCTCCAGAGCTTCTTGCAGTGATTTCAGAAGGTATAGAAGGGTATCCCAACCCTACCCCTCTGCCCCATGCATTTTGGTAGAAACAGAAATCTAAATTTAAAGCTAAAATTGAGGCTTTTCTTGGAACCTCTGGAGTGAAGAAACAGAGGGGCCAAGCATCTGATCAGGCATTGCATGCATATCTAACCTCTGAGACAAGCCATTTGAATTTTTGTTGTTCACTCTCAGTTTTAAACCGCTGCACAAGTGATCCATATGTGAAGGACATGCAGGGCTATCTCCCACCCATGTAACTTCCAGCTAAATGTAATCTCAGAGAAATTATTTTGAGGTGGGAGGAGGACAGGAAATCAGAGTATGTTCCTCCTTGTTTATTCTAAGGCAGAATTTTGTCTGTTGTTTTTACATTTTGGAGACTGTAAATGTTCATGTGATTTAAAAAAAACAAACAAACAAACCTGTGGCTATCAGGTTGTGATTCCAAGGAAAGGAATGAATGAGAAACAGTAAAAAGTTGTTGGCACTATTTTTTTATGCATTTTTAATTTTTAATTTTTTAAATATTTACTTATAGTTTATTAACATTGTATACCAGCTGTATCCTGCTCCCTCATTCACTCCCAATCAAATCCCATCCTTCCTCATCTCCTCCCTGCCCCTTTCCAAGTCCACTGATAGGGGAGGTCCTCCTCCCCTTCCATCTGACCCTAGCTTATCAGGTTTCTTTAGGACTGGCTGCAATGTCCTCCTCTGTGGCCTAGCAAGGCTGAGCCTCCCTCTTTGGGGGGGTCGGTCAAAGAGCCAGCCATTGAGTTCATGTCAGCAATAGTCCCTGTTCCCCTTACTAGGGAACCCACTTGGATACTGAGCTACCATGGGCTACATCTAAGCAGGGACTCTAGGTTATATTCATACATGGTTCTTGGTTGGAGATACAGTCTCATAAAAGACCCCTGTGGGAGGTCCTTGTGGAGCTCCTGTGCTCTCCAGGTCATACTAACTCCCTCTTTTTTCATATGATTCCCTGCACTCTGCCAAAGGTTTGGTTATGAGTCTCAGCATCTGCTTTGATACACTGCTAGGTAGAGTCTTTCAGAGGCCCTCTGTGGTAGGCTCCTGTCCTTGTTGGCACTAATTTTTTGAAAGCTATTTTATTTGCGTTCTTATATCCCTATCTCCCTTCCAATCTCCCAACACTAGGTAAGAGAGAAAGAAGGTTAGAGGGGGAAAGAGTGTAGGTCTCTTCAGACTACTTCCTGCTGATTAGGGTTGTTGGGTTCCTGGTGGCAATTCAATCTTCGTTGTTAGGATATCGCCAACTTCTTGTCAAACTGCAACAAGAGCAACCAGGACCAAAAGGGGGAAGCTGCAGACTCCTCCTTTCCCTCTCCTTTCTTTATTCCTCCTCCTCCACGTCCTCCTCCTTTTTCTTTGGAACACCCCTGTCCCTCTCTGGACTCTGGCATTAATTCTCTCTCCAGAGTCCCCAGAATTAAACCATCTGCAGCTGTAAAGATCATGCACCAGCTAGTGCACAAGACAATCATAGTTTACAGCTGTGGACAAACTGAAGCAGCCCCATATCCCACACCTGAAATTAAAGCAAAAACATATTCACATAACTGGGTTTTCAAAGAAACCAAAACTCTCATTACAGTTTGTGATGGTCTAATGATGCAATAAAAGGGGCAAAAAAAAAAAATCCCCTTTTCTTTGGTTGTTTGTAGAAGACCTAGAGTAGCCATGGAGATATTATTTGTATTTGCTGGCTACCATGGGTTATGCATGATTTTCGAGAGTGACATCAGGGATGTGTGAGAAGTGGTTTCGGATGCTGCATTCTTTCTAAACACAAGGTTCAGTAGCATCACCTTAGGAGATAGGCTGCAGTGAGGGTACACACAGGAAATCAGCAATTGACACAGGCCAGTGGGGTTTGTTTTTTTTTTTTAGCTCCAAGTAAATTTTCTTTTTTTTTGCCAATGTCTGGTATAGCCAGCTTTGATAATCCTGCCTCTACCATCCAGATGGTGGGACTATAAGTATACACTACATATCCAGTATGTGATGAAGGGATTAATTAACTCTAGCTTATATAGTTTCTTTAATTTTCCTTGTGTTATAGGCTCATGCATCCTCTGTTCTTCAGCATACAAGAGTGTTTAGAAAAAAAATAATTGTTTGAATGCATTTGTTCCGAGTCCATCCTTTTAGTGAGAACTTGGCTGTGGGTAGAATGGCGTCTGAAGTCTGTTTTCATACTGATCATGAGCTAGGAATGGGCTTTCTTCCTTAATGTGCTTTAGTAAATAAGTAAACATGAGGCAGCAGGAAAATCCTAGCAACATACTTACTAGGGTTGTTATAGCCACCAAGACTGAAACTAACATGTTGGTTAGAATGATACAGCAGTTTTGGAAAAGCCAGAAGATTAAGCCACAATGGCCACATGACCCATAGGTCCATTCCTAGGTATGTGTGCAAGAGAATACAAGCCATTCCACATGGAAACTGTACATATATGTTCATAACCATTTCGCTCATAACTAATAATTATTTCCCAAAGTCAAATGACCCAAATGTCTAGTGCTAATGGGTACAGTCTGTTATGGTGAGCAAACTTTGGCAATGAGAGAAGTACATGAAGCTTTAACAAGGTTAACTTTGGAAGCATGAGGAAAATGAAATATGTGAGTTACCAAGGACCATCTATTGCATAATGCCAAATATATACCATGTCCAGAACAAGCAAGTGACAGAGAGACAAGAGAATGTGGCTTTCCAAGGACCAAATCAGGTTCTTCTTAGAAGGAAATGTTAATGTGCATAAGTTTGTTTTGGAGGCAATGAACGAAACTGAAAATTAATTGTGGTAATGGGTTCACAATCCCGTAAATACACTAGAGCCTACAAATTTAACACTTTTTTAAAGGATGAGTTATGGTTTTGAATTTATAAGTTTTTATCTCAATAAAATGTTATTTTAAAAACATGTTCCTTAGGCATCGACAGAAAAATCTAGAATCCACCATAGCTGCCCAATTTGTTCATTTGCCTTTGATGTATAACAGCATTTAATGAGCACTTACAATAGTACTGATATTATTTACTAAAAGGAATGTAATTTTAATGATTAAAAGAACAAAATTGGCTGAGTGTAGGGAACCATATTAAAGAAGAGGTAGCCAGTAAGACTGAGAGAGTACAGGAGCTCCACAAGGAGAGCAACAGAACCAAAATATCTAGGCTCAGGGGTATTTTCTGAGACTGATACTCCAACCAAGGTACATTCACAGACACAACCCAGAAACCCTGCTCATTGGTATTTTTTATTGTTTCTTTTTTGTCTTGTCATGCTTTTTTCTGGTCTTGTGCTTATATATTTTGGTATCAAATTTGGATGCTTTGTATGTGTTGTATGTGTGTGAGTGTTTGTGTGTGTGAGAGAGACAAAGAGAGAAAGAGACAGACAGAGAAACATAGAGAGTTATGCGTCTCGGCATCTGCTTTGATGCATTGCTAGGTGGAGTCTTTTTGGAGGCCCTCTGTAGGAAGCCCTGCTCAGATGTACCCCATGGCAGCTCAGTATCCAAGTGGGTTCCCTAGTAAGGGGAAGAGGGACTGTCTCTGACATGAACTCAATGGCTGGCTCTTTGACCTCCTTTGCCCTGAGGGAGGAGCAGCCTTGCCAGGCCACAGAGGAGGACACTGCAACCAGTTCTGATGAGGCCTGATAAGCTAGGTTTGGATGGAAGGAGAGGAGGACCTCCCCTATAGGTGGACTTGGAGAGGGGCATGGGAGGAGATGAGGCAGGGAGGGTGGGAGTAGGAGGGAATGAGGGAGGGGGCTACAGCTGGGATTCAAAGCAAATAAAATGTAATTAATTTAAAAAATAAAAATTTAATTAAAAAAAGAATAAAATTGTTCACCGAACAATTAGCTAACTGAAATAAATGGAGCCTCACTTAAAAAGTATTGCGGGGCCTGGAAGGATGGCTCGGTGGTTTAAAAGCACACACTGCTTTTGCAGAGAGCCTGATTTAGATCATACCACCCACAGCAGGGCTGTTCACAACTGCCCACAACTCCAGCTCCAGGGGTGTCTGATGTCTCTTATCCCCACGGCACCTGAACTCACATGCACAGAATCACACTACACACACACACACACACACACACACACACACACACACATCATTAAAAATATTGTATGGTTTTTAAAAGTAGCTATGACAATAACTTCTACTTTTTATACTATTTGAAGCACACATCAGTCCTGTCACTACTTTTAAAGAGATTGTTTGCAGTTTGTGCATTCCACGGTCATGTAATTAGCCTAGTGATTTCATATGCATATAATAATCTATTTATTAATTAATAGAGATGAGAAAACTTTAGATAATAAAAGACTTTATTCAAAATATCTAAAGATCCATACAGTCCAAAATGCAAAAATAAAAGAAAATTTCTGGAAACTTAAGGACTGTCTAAAAACCACATTAACATTTACTACTTAAAAGATAATATCAAAGTTGAAGCTGTTCTTTGTGTTTCACAATATCTGAGCTAGATTTTCTTCACCCACTATACTATTACCTGTTTCAGTTCTAATGCTTAAATTTATAACTTGGGTCTTTTCTCACAAGCAAGAACACATAGCATCAAACTCTCTACAAAATGGAAATAATTCAAAAAACAAGCAACAAATTTCTACTTTTACAGCAAAGTATACTTCTTTTGCAAATAGTGGGGGCAAAGGGATTCCAAATCGAGCTAGACTCTCTCCTGTTTGAAGGCTATCTAGATTACCCATCATCCATTAATGAAGTACAAGCCATGAGCTAAATGCTTCTACCGATTATGAGCCAGGAATCAACATCTAGATACCGAGAAACTAGTTTGCCTCTGCTCATGAATCAAGAAGCAAGGCTTGCTGTGAGACCTGCATGGAGGCAGAGTGAGGCCTTACTAGTTTCCCATGGGAAAAGCTAGTTTCTTCTGCAGAAGAAGAAATAGAAGTACAAGAGTTGGGGTTTCTACTGCAAAGACTTAGTTTTGGGTCAGAGTAAGAAGTTCAGAATACAAGGTGGAGCTTCCAGTGTGAGAGGACTAATAGAGAAAGAGTTAAAACCAGGATAAAGCCTCTTTTCAGACAGAGTTCACTTTTCAGAAGTAAAAATAGCAAAACAAGAATAGAAAAATATAATAGCTAGGGAGTTTCTCATTTCTAAGCCCAGGGGCTTTTGTAAAAGCACTTTGAAGGAGCGATCTCTCTTAAAAGATAGCCCCTAGACATCTTATTCCCCCCTACCACCAGTACAACCTTGTTAGGTAGAGAGCACGAGTTGAAGGGACAAAGCTGAGCCACGGAGATGTTGAGAGGTGAGGACCGCATGGAGAGCTGACGGGCTGGAGATGGCATGGTGTGCAGCACTGGCTTGGAGACAGAAACAGAAGGTAGAGGAACAACAGGAACTTTTACACATAGACAAAAGGAATAATCCGGGGCTTTAGTGGCAATACCAGCTACTTAACATAGTTTTACAGAGGATTTGGGGTCTCTGGTACACAATGAAGCCAAAGATAATGGACACTCCTCCTCCAGGGACTGAAGTGCTGGGTTTAAGGGAATCTTTGCAGTTGTGTTTCATGGGATTATGTGAGGCACAGAGTACAACTGAGTCACTCGTGAGCTGGAGGAAACTGGTGCACACAGAACAAACTTCTGCTACCTCTAGTTAAAATACAATGACTACCCGACTACTCATAGGATTTCTGAGAGGAATTTAACTTAGCTTGATTGAAACATCAGAGTGGATTTAAAATCCTGACTGTTTTTGGAAAGGGTACTGAAGACCAAAATAATGGCGTACACTCACTTGGAAAAATGTGTGTAACTTTGGCCTTCCTGGATCTTCTGTGTGTCATTAAGGAAAATTAACCTCTGAAGAAAGGCAGCTAACTCGTCTCTCCATGGTTGTCAGACACATCTGCGGTGGGACAGGGTTCAGTTCTAAGTCACTGCAGCAAATCCAGTGGAATGGATTCCCAGGGAGGACTCCCCTTAGGGTTTCCTCTAATCACCTTTCACAGTTAAATTCCATGCCACAGAGATAAAATCAATCCAGTGTAGGTCACAAAACCAGCCATTGTGTTGTACCCATAAGCTCTGATCCTAGAAATAGTCCAGGGAAACCCATAAAAGGGCAACTGTGTGGCCTCCCACCTTTAGAGTGGCAGGAGACTGAACTATCTCTGAAAGCTCCCTTTGTTTATGGAAGATCGTTTAGGATAGTAATTAGAACTTGATAGTAACTTTAAGACCAAGTGACCTCCTGTGTAGCATTTGCTCCTGAGTGATAAATCCACTGTGGAACTTTAGCACAAGAGGCCAGAAGCCTGTCAGTTGGTTGTCAATCCAGATCCTGGGCTCTTTTTGATAAATCTGCACAATGCTGACAGTGCATCCCAAGATAACAGCTGTTACTATGGATAAATGTCAGTAAAACTCTTCAGCAGGTTCTTGATTTCAGAGCAGTGACTAGCCCACCACACCCTAGAGTAAGAGGCTGGGAAAACCTGAGAAATATTTACTAAGTTCTGGATTTCACTTTAAAAATTATTCTCTAACATGCTGATCAGTTTTAATATGCCTCTAGGGATGGCTGGTTAATATCTAAATCATCCTAATCAAGAGCCCACATCTTCCAGCAGCCATCAGCATCTGCAAAGGCTCTGGTCACTTCAGAGGCCGTTACTGCACACTTTATTTGCAGCTCAACCCTAGAGACTTTGTTAACCCAGCAAGTGAATATTTTCTGTGGTCCGGCTGGTGGTGCTGATGGTGAGTGGATTGGTTCAATTCATGTAAAGCCAGTCCTCCCATGAACAAGCCCAATGGATTGAAGATACTTGGCCTGTTCTCTCTGTAGAAACCAAAGAGAACACAGTATGGCTGACTAAATCAGGAAGGGTATTGCTGGACTCGACTCTGAGAACTCTTTCAGATAGGCATGGGATGCTGTTGGGGTTGCTGGGAAGGGTAGCATAGGGGTTCTCTCTACTTGATATGAGTCTGGAGGACTGTTCTGGAGCCTTCTGGCTTAACATAGAAGATGTAGTACTTGGACTAAAATACTGGGGAGGTTGCCATGAGGCATATAGACTTACACATCTGTCTACCAAATGCTACCAAAACAGCCGTAACAGCTGACAAAGTCCAGCATATAATATTCTTGAATGGAAAAAAATCCATATATTTCATCATCTGTAACAAGAGTACTGTAGTAACAGTTTATAGTTGACTAGGTTTGCAAACATTAGCTTTTGGGTTAATATAGATAAAAGTCCTGGGTTCTTTCAGAGTCTTCAAATGACCCAAGGATGAAGGGAGGGCCTTGCCATTCAAGCACCACAAAAAACACACAAAGCTGAGAGGCACAGGTGGTGACACTGGAATTCCGAGTTTCACCCTTTCTACCCTTCTCTGACTTCCTTCCAGATGCCTGAAATATGACTGTTGCCACCCTGGGAACTTAATCTTTATTGAATGGAGTCAAGCAGTAAGAAGCATGTCAAATTAAGTCCAGGAAAGAATGTTAAAAGTTTGTGCCTTATAAAACCAAACGAAGTGGTCTAGGCTGTTTTATCTGATTTGGTTGACTGGCCTTTGTAGCTTAACCTAATGCAGGCTAAACTCATGGACAGAAGAGCACTTTTTGAATATTCAGAGGTCAAAGTGAGCACATGTGCTTTCTACTTCAACATTTCTTACAGTTTTATGTGTAGGCTTTTGTGCTCCTGTTTTAAAAAGAAAACCATGACAACTATATCCCCAACAAGCAAAGCAGATGACTGATGAAATACATGATCCACAGCTGTGTGGTATGGGAGTATGACCTGCCAGTTCCCGTGGGAGCTCTTGAGAGAGGACAAAGCAGGGGTACAAGCCAATCTGGTGAGATGATTTATGTAAGGTGATGGCCCTAGAAGCCACTCCTTCCCACACACTCAGTAGTAATTCGTAAAACAGGAGGAACCGTGAATTCTAACAATGCACATCTTCAATCCTACCTAAAGCTCAACAGAGATGAACCTTTTTAAATGATTTATTATTCTTACTGCATGTGTGCAGGCGGTGGTAAGAGGGCCATGTTGTGGCCCTTATATCTCCTTATAGTTCAGTGTTATCTCAAGGGACTGAACTCAGGGGCCCAGGTTTGCATGGCAAGTGCCTTCACCCGAGGAGGCACCTCAATAGCCCAGATATGAAACTTTTTGGGGGGATAAATTGCAATTGGTTATATTAAATCTGGACCAATACCGAAATGTCCTCACTGCTGAATGGCTCTCCCCGGAACATTCTAGTTCTCTAAATACTGGCAAAGGCACTGGAAGTTGAAATCAATAGGTAACAGTGGAGTCATAGGTACTTGTTAGTTTGGCGAGAACTAACAATTTCTCATTCATCATACCCTAGTTTAATTCTTACCACAGTTCTGAAAGGTTGACAGCAAGGTCTCTGCTTCACGGGTGGAGACAACTAATATCCTAGACAGATTATTTTCCTAAATTTCCATAGTTAGGGGTAACACTAGGTATAGACCTGATGTGTTGATTCTTCTAACAATAGAGTCTCCTCTGATCCCAAGGTGGGCCTATTGTACAGTAAGAATAACACCAGGAGTCAAGGGAATGCAAGGAAAAACAAGCAATACCAAAAAAAAAAAAAAATTGAAATTTAGACTTCAATGAAAGACAACTTGAGATGAAAGACTTGGTCCTGTTTCTGAGTGAACAGGACACAGAAAAATAACAATAACAAGAGCCTCTGGCCACTTAATGGGTATTTCTTTAGACGTGTGTGTGTGTGTGTGTGTGTGTGTGTGTGTGTGTGTGTGTGTATTATACCGATGCCTAACACAGGTAAGAGTTTCATATACTCCAAAGCACGGAGCATCTACGAAATGTCAGGCATAGAGGGAATTCTCATAGAAGAACACAATGACTCTCTGCTGGTTGCACTCTTATTAAGTCAGGCTGATCCTAGCCTCAGTGTAGTGAGATGCAAAGAGTCCTGGTGGTCTGCAATGCTGGCAGGTGAAACAGGCAATGGAGGCTGCAGTGAGGGTGAACATGCACCTCCCCTCCCCCGCCCCACACTGCTGAGTGGCAGCAGTATAGGAAACCTGCTACGGGATTTACTTCTGGCCCAGTGAACACTAACAAAACCGTAATGGATCAGCTGTGACTGTGTCTCTCAACCTCACTTTCTGACCTTTATAGTCTAGTGTCCATCATCAAGTGGACCAGGCCCCAAATTCAGAGAGCAGCAGACTAGTTTTAGATGGCTGTTTTTTTTTTTTCTTTTTTCTTTTCTTTTTTTTTTTTTTTTTTTGGTTGAGGGGATGGTTAATTAAACCCTTTTAAAGCTGTTCTGTATTTAGCTAACTTTTTTTTAATAGAGAACAGACAGGAGGCACTAGAATAAGCTATTATGAAGTTTATGTGACCCATGTCTGAGGCCAACACCTATCAAATATAGTAGTTTGTCCAAGAAATTTCATAGCTGAAAGACACAGATAGAGTGAACTAGCTGACAGCAGAGAGTACCCACGCCCTAAAATAACTTTTTCATAGCAATACTAAAGAACATTGAAAAGTAGACAGTGGGTTCCTCCTGGGAGGGTGCTAAGGAAAGGACAAAAGGTGTCCCAATCCTTTTCTCTGGCACAAACGAAGACATTCCTCCTCTCTCCCTGAGGCCATAGTGTGCTTTTGTGAAGTCTACGGCCTGCTTCCCAGCAGGACTCGGGAGACTGTCCTCAGTATTGAGATATTTTAAAGCCTTCTGAAGGAGAGGGAGTGCTGCAGTCTGGCCCCTGGTATCTAGGCCTTATGAAGAGCTTCAGTGTCAGGAAGCTCTCAGTGTATCACCATCTAACTGCAGGAGAACAATCACAAGGAATCCTGTAACTTCGGTTATACTGACTTGGTAATAGCATTTTGAGCAATGAGGCTGACCACTGTCTTTGCTACGGAGGCAGGAAACTAAATCCAAAGTACTCAGTGATGGAGCAGAGAGGACCAGTGGAACTCTAGGTGTTCTGAAGCCGTTGTGTCTAAAAATGCTAACTGCTAAACATGCTCACCCTAAGGAAAAAGGAGGATGGAATTGGAGCATGCTTGCTCCTAGAACTGCCTATCACCCAGGGAGTAAGGTGGGTGGGTGTATTTCTGCAGAACCACCTCTATGAGTTATCTCACAAAGCCTGACAAACAACAAAAAGAAGCAAATGAGAACTATGGCCAGCATGGCATGAATAAAGTATCTTTGGCATTTCACTATAAATCTGTTAATATTCTCATTTCCTCTTGTAGCTTAGGCTGGAAATGAGTATATACTATTTATTTTGCTGTTTATACCACTCTTTTAAAAATATGTAACCAGTACATAGTGTTTTATTTTTTAATGCTGGTGACACACTCGGATCTTCCAGGATATACAGTAAAGTGATGTTATTCTGAAGATGTAACAATGATCCTTTTTGCCTGTATGTTTCCCTCTGTGCCTACCACCGTCAGTCTCAGTGACAGAGAGCTGGCAGAGGGAGACAAGAGTGCTCCAGGCAGATATGAGCAGGCGTTGCAGCCTTACTGTGTAGCTGTTTATACTGGCAGAGGCTGCTGTATTATTCCCCTTGTAGTATCCCCTTAGGCTTGTTGACCAGGTGATGTGGGGAGGAGGAACAGAGGACATGCAGATTTAGCAAACATGTCATATTCAAGTAGCTTTGCAAAAAGTTAAGTTTTCAAATTTTCCACCTGGCTTTTAAGAGCAGGAGTTATTTTGTGGTGATCTTCAGCAAGCTCCCCCTGCCCCCACCCTTGAGGTAGATAGGACAGGGAAGAATTGGAAAGAATGGAGAAGATTAGCTAGCTAAAGCCTGTGTGTGTGCGGTGAGACTAGTTTGAAAGCAATGTAAGAAGTGAAATCAGAGCTTGTCATTTACAAGAGAGATAAGGCTAAAAAGACTGCATCTTATTTCGGCAGGGATTTTAGGACACAATAGGTGGGAAATGGGTTAATCTGGCCAGTGGAAAACAAGGCTGCAGCAACAAGGACAAAGTAGACTCTAGACACAGCTAGTCACCAGGGGATAGAGGGCAGATGGCCCTGTGGAGCCCTTGGGGCCTAATGGCCAGAAAGGGCACATGGCACTAACACTGGCTCACAGCCAACAAGACTGGAAGGTTCCCCTGCCTCTGTTATTGTCTGCATTCAGCAGAGTTCACTTCTTTCCACCAGCCTCTGTGCACAGGTATTGTAATTGGACTGAGATGCTAGGGAAACCTAAATCCCAGCTTAATAATCAGTCAACTGGATGTGGAGCTCGTTCCCCACCTGTTTAAATTACAGACACGCACTGCCTAAGCCCCAAGCAGAGTGGCTGCCAAAAGGTGGGCCTTTCCCTGCCGTCATCACAGGCAGACGCCGTACTTCCACACGAACATGCCACTGTAGGCCAAGTGTTAGTAGTTAAACACCAGAGTTACAGCAAAGCAAAGCTACAGGCGAGTTTGCAAACACAGATGGTGGTTAAGAAACCATGTCTTAATGAAGTTAAGACATCCACTATTAGCTCCAAGTCATCGAGAGTTCCAACACACTTAGACTGAAATCGTTTAGATGCCTCAGTTTCTCTCTCAAGTCCAAGAATAAACATTTGTTAGAACACCCGTTATAACAAGAAAAGGAAAATCACACATAATGTTCTCGTGGGTTGATATAGAGTCTCTTGGGGTTGCTTGGGTGATGTTTGTGAGGGCTTCGGTCTTGGTAGCACATCTGGTTATAAAGGGGGTACATCTGCTGAGTCCCATCTTCTTGCACTGTGTTTTCATCTTCATAGTCAAATCTCCTGCTATTTAGTCCATTCTAGAAATTCAAACATTACTTATATTAGCAGAGACACTGTTTACATTCTTCTAGCATGCTGGGGAAAACAAGCAAAAGCTGAATTCATTAAAGTCTCTGCTCCTGATTCACAAGGAATTGGCTGGCAAGGCCACATTCAGCAGCTCACCATGTTCCAGTCATTTGGTGCCTACCATACCTGAGTAAGAGGAGTGGTGACTTGTAGCTGCAAATACAACTAAATACAAGTAATGGGGCTGTGAGTAAGTTTAGGTTTTGAAGTTTGGAATTGGTATCCATCAAGGTCAGCTAGAGAAGGAGAAGGCTGTGTATTACAGGAGCCTCTCAAAGAGGGCCCCGGCTTAGAAGGAATATATGAGATAGGCAGAGAATTAAATCAAACAAGACAAAAATAAACATTAAGATTCAGCATTGGGGGATTAGGGAGTGGACACAGCAAAATGAACTGGCATTTGACCATATGTCTGATCAAAGAGAGATTTAAATATGTCACCCAAAATAGCCTGTCCTTTCGACCTTTCCTTCTGACTGGACCTTGTGTCACAGCTGACACTTACTCTAGGATGAGCTCCCTCTGATGCTCTCTGGAATTTCTGACATGGCCCCTCTGCCTGCGTACTGGTTTCACACGAATGACAGTTGCTTCAGAGAGTATTTAGAAGTGCTCTTTAGATTACTTGCAAGAGTATGAAACAGCAGGGACTTTATCAAGCCATGTACAGACACTTAAAGAGGGAGCGATGGTCAAAGTGAACTTTTATGAACATCTGATAAAACTTTAAATGATCCCTGGGTGGGTACAACATGAGCCTTACTTACAGAGGGTTGAAGACCATCAGCAACTTTCTCTTTGAACTGAGTCTGCAAAGGCAAGTGTTCAGTCTGGAAGACATTAAAAGACACACACCATAAATCACCAACAGGTCAACCAATATCAGGGAGACTCCCATGTTCAAGGAGCTAATCACATCTTGCTTAATGTCTACCGACAAAGCGAAATAGTCTCCAGGAGGATAGAAAACAAAACAAAACAACAACAACAACAACAACAAACACAGCTACATCTTCCCTCTCCCCTCCCCCCTTCTCTCCTGGATCCTGGCTTCTTCGGAGGGAAAACATCCAGAACATGTGAAGCACAAGAGCTGGGGCAAACTGTGAGTATATGACTTGAAGAGTTTAATCACCAAAGGTCTTCTGTCTTTCGCTGGTGGAACAGTCTGGTATTTGGAACCAGGTGAGAACGGGCTGAACTGGTAATGACAAGCCTCTATAAGTGTCCATCTATGTGGCCATATTCTCCCCACCCCCATTCCTACCTCACAGTTTGTGAAGGGAGTCATCAATTTGAACATCACCTCAGCTGCAAAGGATCTTCCTCAGCCCCCGCTGCCTGATAACATTAGGCCAGCATCCAAGTGTCACCTGATTTGTAAAGCCCTGTAACAAACACCCTCAGGTGGGGGCAGCCATCAGAGCATAAAACAGCAGGATGGTTTCCTCATCAGTCTCCTGCACAACACTGAGTGCACTGAAAGGAGTCTTGTGAGCACCTGCTCATCTAACCCAGATAGGTAATTCTATAAAGCTGCCTTCCAGTGAAGTTGCTGGGGTCAGGGAGAGCACCACACTTGTAAAGATTGTACAAAGCCGCTGACTAACTTTCTGTCAGTGAGAACTACGATGTTACAGGCCAAAGCCAAATTATTCTCCTTTCCTTTCAGTCACTTTGAAAGCCATTCAGTGCTCATGCCCATCTGACTTAACATCCTGGTGACTATAAAAATCTTTCAAATGTATTCTCAGCAGACCACTAGCTTCTCCCAACCCAAAGGCTAAGGACTGCCATCAAGTAGCATACAAATGGTGCCCACCCATGCATCTTCTAAACACTTGGGTTTAGAACTTTCTTCTGTAACCAATATAATCTCATGTTACTGCTTCCACGGCGCTTGGGGAAATCTATGTTCCCAGGTCATGATCAAATGATCATGACTCCAGATCATATCTGACTCCAGAATAAACTATCTCTTATTCCCTTTGAAGTACAAACTGTGTTTTTCTATTAATACTATTTTACATGTGACTAAATCTGGGTCTCAATGTGATTAAGATGTCTTATCTGTTAGTGTAGCGTTACTTAAACGTAAGTTTTTTCTAAGTTTTTGAGGCTTATGTGCCCTGCTTCTTAGCTCCATGCCTACACAAGATGTTCTGCAAAAATAATAAGAGAAAGACTGAATGCCCTGTGTGGCATATCCTTGCTCCTGCTGTTTTGGTCTAGAAGGCTTGCCCCTTATGCTCTGGCAGGTGAAATACTTTCCATATATGATGACCTGATAAAGTCATTCCTCTCATTCCATAGAGCCTTTCTCTACCTCAGACATTCCTTTCATTTTTACTCTCCCCACTGTTCATCTTTGCACATCTATTATGACTCACCTCATAGTTTGCCTGAGTTTATAACCTTGGCCTTTGTAATTTTTATCTCCAGTAAATACTGAACCTGTCCTGCCTGCTGCTGTGGCTTGAATGTTTACCCTCCCCCAAGCCTATTTGTTGAAACCCAATCTGCAGTGTGATGGTACCAGGAAGTGGGACTTTGAAAGGAATGAGGTAATGGGGGTAAGGTTCCCATGGATGACGTTAGTACTTGGTATGTGTATGTATGTATATATCCATCCATCCATATATAATATATACATACATATATAAAATATGAATTTATATAATATATTATACATACACATATAAGGCACTAAAGAGGCTATAGAATTTAAAATATGAATTTATATAATATATATTACACACACACACACACACACGGCACTGAAGAGGCTATAGAGTTCTCTTCTAAACTACGCGGTTACAGTAAAGACAGCCTTATCAGGAGGATTTTCTCCAGACACGGATCTGCTGATGCACTGGTCTTGGGCTTCTTAACCCCCACGCCTGACTAGGTGAAGTGAGTTTCTGTTAGTCATGAGCTTTCTTTTATGGCTTGTTTTTATAGCAGTTCAAAGGGACCTGACAGTCTTCTTTCATCCCAGTTTCCTACCCTGTCTTCTGTAATAGCAAGTCAACAGTTAATGAACTGATTGGAATCTAAACTCTCATTGGTTCTTGGTCTCCTGGGTCAAGGTAAACTTTATTATAAATTATCTGTGATAAACTACCTCCCCTTAACACCCAACATGATGCTAGGGTGCTTGTCACATGAACGGGTGACATTAACAACACAATACACTCTAGTAGAAAATCCCAGGCAGGACAGCTTATCAGACCTATGGCCAGTCGTGGAATTCAATACTCTGTAGTTCTCATATTTCATTTCTAAATTTTATAGTGACTGTATATCCTGTAAGTGGCTTAAGAAGGCAAAGCAACATGCTTAGCAATGAGGAACCCTAGCTCCTTGGCATCATGGCTTCTGGTACTTGGCTTGAGTTGGCTCTTCTCTCCTGGTGCCCAGGTCTCATCTACTATCCCATCCAGTGATGTCATGGCCTTCCACCCTGAAAGGGGGCACAGTGCTGGCTTAGGAAAGGCCAGGACCAGAAGTGTGTGCCCTTCCCGGTTCCCAGAGGCCACATCCCAGCAAAGGCAAGCATCTTCCTCAGCCCAATCTATGCACCTAGCACCATCACAGCATTGCTCACTTTGCTATACCTCACAAATTATCTCCCTGCTCGTGCTCCAAGGAAATCAGACTTGAAAACTAATGCCTTAAAGTAAAATTGGTATTTTCTTTATCTTCTTTGCTTTTTAAATAGGATTCTGGTGCTTGCTTTCTTCCCATTTTTTATACAGATAATTAAGAAATTGTTCTCTGTTACTCATAACAAAGTAAATTTGATAACAGAGGAGAAAACAGCTCCACAGAGAAGGCAGGCATAGATTTTCTAAATCACTTAATTAATCTTCTCCAGGAACCAACTAATATATCTGGATGTCTTTATACAATATGTCTTATGTAGAACTTCATTTGTTCCTCTTCCAAAATCCTCTGTTATAATAAAACCTAAACCTATTTGTGTTGATTTTTAGAAAAATGAGTCAGTAAAAGCCATCAC
Source organism: Psammomys obesus (assembly GCF_907164565.1). NCBI lineage: Eukaryota > Metazoa > Chordata > Mammalia > Rodentia > Muridae > Psammomys > Psammomys obesus. Next base: position 865,176 of record NW_026585689.1, read on the forward strand.
AATCTATGACATCTTTCATCAGCATCAAAGAACCTGCTACATAGTCCTGCTATGGTCTGCCCATGCTGTCTTCTTCAGCACTCCCACCTGTCCAATAGGCTGATTCAGTTTCTATATCTCATGCTTCCAGAGAAGGAAAAAGGAATCTGGTGATGGACTAAGTTGCCTAATCTTCCAGAAAGGTATAGAATCTACCAAAGGAAGGACAACCAGCTATGTTTGGAGGGTTGTTCCTCTTTCATATAAAAGAGCCCAATCATTTGGAAGAATGAGAAGTTAGCCCAACTCTGGTGGTATGGTAGAAAATGCCTACCAGCATAGCCTTGCCCACCAATACAGCCTTGTCCACCAATACAGCTCTTTGTTTGCTTCTCCTGTTGGGAGCACTGTGTGGAGAGAAGAGCTGCCTTTAACCATGACAGAGATGCACATTCTAGGAAAACAATATGACTGCAAGGGTTTATGGAGAGATGTGTTGGGAGCACATGCTGTCCTAATTAATACAAGAAAATTCGAAATAAGAACTTTAAACATGATCAGAAAATACATTAGCGGCCTGACCTTCACAACATGCTGATAAGCCTTGTCAGTGTCATCAAAGAAACACAGGAATAAATCCTAGAAACCAAAACTATCATGAGCAACAACATCCACATTAAGCTTACCAGGGCTTGGGAACGGCAGAGGCTAAAATCTATTTTTTTTTAATACAGTATGTCAACAAACTGCTTGCTTTACGACTAATATAGAATTGCTACCTTTTCCTATGATAGGAGATAGGAAATTAGCTGGACACTTGACACCACAAACCTGAACAAGAAAGAACATGTTGCGACTCTATCTCACATTTGAAATCTACGTCATCAAATCATTACAGCTCAGCAGACCAATAAGTCTGCAATGCTGAATACACAAATTCAGCTCTTAAATCAATAAACTGATTTCCATAATTCAGTTCTATCCTTATATAAAGGTTGAGTGGGAAATAGTTTCCACATACCTCTCCTGCCCCTCCATATGCGTGTACAAACCCCACCTCCAGGTCAACCTCTAGCTTCGCTGTGGCTCATCTGTTACAAATGGTAAGTTTTGCACACACTCTCATCTTCGTAAGTTCACCATTTACAGTTTAATTGATTCTTAGCAGCACACATTATTTGGTTGTTAATTAGTGTCTAATGCCATGGATGAGTCATTCTAGCATCACGTACTGAACAGTTTCATTGCCACCTGAACCCCCTATGCCACAGACAGTTGTTAGCCACCATGTAGGTGCTGGCAAGCAAACCCATGTCCTCTGGAAGGGCAGCTAATACTCTGAGCCGTAACTACTGAGCTGTCTCTCCATCCCCCAAATTATCTTTTCAAAAAAACATACTTCTTTCTTCCAAGCCTTTCCCTATCATGCTCTAATTGCTAGCCGCTGCGACATACCTTTTCCAAGAGAATCCAGAATGGCCTCTGCTACTACCCCATTGGCCATGATCAAATCGGTGTTCCGAGAATTGGACACCTAGATCAATGCTTTCTGTTCTCTGCCTGTGCCATCATTTGTGTTTCCTAGATGCTAAAAACATGACATCTTATACCGCATTTTGCTTTTGAGTGTTTCCTTCCATTCCAGAAGAAACTCCCGTGCCTGTGAGGACTTAGGGCTCCCACTTCTCAAGACCGTGGCTCTGTAGCATGTGTACTCCTCTCGCTGTCCATTTTCCTCAGCTTTCCTCCACAGTGTCAAATACCTGACAGTAACAGCCTGGAAGAAGAGTTTACACTTCAGCCTATGGTTGGCTGGATCTACTGGTTTGGGCCTGAGGAAGGCAGAATATTATGCTGCTGTGAGTATGTGTCAGAGCAGGATGCTCACACCATGGATGCCAGGAAGAGGGGATAGAAAGAGAGGGATAGTGAGAAGGAACAAGGGTCAAAATATGCCCACCCAGAGTTTGGTCCAAGGGAACCATTTTCTCCAATTAATCCCATCCTCTACTTTCTAGCATCTCTCAATAATGCCACCAAGTTATGCTCTTACCAGTGAATCAATTAATTATGAGGGCCGGAGGCCTTATAAGCCAACAGGCCTTTAATAACTGGTTCTACCATCTGGTGACTGAGCACTGACAACATGAGCCTTTGTAAGGGATACTTCCATCTTCAAATCACTGTATCACCACTGTTCTACTGAGCATACAATCTATGTAAGTTTCTCCCACCTTAGAGGAGAAATGCAAATTTAATATACTTAAGATCTTCACAGACATAATTAGAAACCTCAGCTGAGCAAGGTTCCCCGGCCTCCGCCCTTCCTCCTAAAAGACCATCCGACTGCAGGTGACAGTGCAGCTTCACCCTTAGCATGCAGCTCTTCAGACGCCACAGCTGCCTCTCCAGGCTCAGCATTTGCTCAGCTTCTCTCTGTCACATCTCTGAATAACTTTCCACTGCCACTAAAGGTGCATCATACATCACTACGTACTTTAATGTGCATTCATAATTTTTTATGAAGAGTATAGATTATATAGAGAAATCATGAATAATGAACAGATGACAGTTATATTGATTCTGCATGAAGTCTTGTCCAGTCTTCCAGAAAAATGGGACAAGTTACTATCTACTGCCCTCTCTGCCTATCAAGAGGACTTGTTTTATAGTGGTCGCTCCATTCTTTGCATTTTTTGTTATCTACCAAGTTTCACTGCTGACCATGAAAACTGTGCCTACTTTTCCTTCTCTGATCAGTTTCAGGTTAATACCTAGCATACACTGTAATTTTACTTTCAATTAACTACCAATAAACAGGCAATCTGGGGGCACAGAAAATCTAGCCACTTCTTTTCTGAGTTGAATGGTTGGCCCTGGACTCTTCTGGCTTGCTCTTCACATGATGCCACATGTCTGCTGGCATCATGTCTCCTCTTATTATGTCAAGTCAGTAAAAAGGACTTCAGTTCTTTAAATATAGCTTGTCTTAATACTGTTCCTAGACTGCCAAGTGAGTCTCCAGTTATGATGGTTTATGGCATAAACCATGAATCAATCCATGGAATAAGAGTTTCAAACACTGGACAAATGTGTGGCACAGAGAGGGAAAACCAGAGAGAAAGGGCACACACACAGAAATACGGACAGAGGTGAGCACACACATACACACACACACACTGAAGCACAGACACAGTGCATACACACACACAAACACACAAACATGCGTGAATGCATACACAGAATGATTTGTTGATAACCCTGGCTTCAGGCGAGGACAATTCATGATGGTCACTGTTTTACTGAGCTCACAGTCCCTCTTTCAGGTAAGTGAGGCATCTAGAATGCAGAGAAGCGAACTGAGCATGAGACTCAGCTGCAAAAGCTCAGATACCGGGACAGGGGTAGTTCATTTGGCTCCGTTCTAGCCTAGGCATACAAGGAGCGGACAATGAATGAATGCCAGAGGAGACATTAGTAGGGAACTACAATCTTAGCCACCATCAGGGCCTAATTATAGCCAAGAGACACTCAATATCTAACCAGCCAAAGCAGAAAAATCCCTTCTCAACAGGATACTGAATTACTCCATTCCTGGTTACTAGCTCAGGAAAAGAGATTTATATTGGTTAGCTGTCCTGTGGGTATGTGTGACAGGCCACATCTAATGTCGCGGTCTTCTTGATGGCAGAATCCTGAGACAGCCGAGGGAATCACATTGCAAGAGACAGGGCGTGCACACGTGGCATGTCTGGTTTCCCTCTTCCCATAAAGCCACCCATAAAGGGTTTAGTTATGGGGATCCTTTTTAATGGCCTTATCTAATCTTAAGCATGTCTCAGGAGCTACTTTTTTGTATTATGGTTGTGCTAAGTTTCCATCCTCTTGATATAGTAAGGATTAAATTTCAACATATGAAGCCTTCACAGATATTGAACATATATCCACAACACTGAAAAAATAAGACCCCATCCTCCTTAGGGGTAATGACAGGCTTCTAGAATGACACTCCCCCTCTGAAAAAAAATGAACTAAGATAAACTTCTAGAAGTTTATTTTTTTAAGTTAACACTGCCAGAAAATAATTGTTACAAAGGAATAGGAGAAAATGAAGTAAACTGATGTAACATTTACAATGTCCAGTGCCTAAATGACATCTAATGACCATGAAAAAAGTAGAGTAAGTAAATCAACAGAAATTAACCCTGAAATGACAGGTACAGTACAGTTTTCTGGCTAATACTTTAATATGTCAGACACAGTGGCACACGCCTATAATTCTAGCACCAGAGATGTTGAAGCACGGAGAGCTTTAGCTTCTTGCCACTCTGACTACATAGTGAAGACAGTCTCAAAAAAAAGCTATTATAAATATGCTTAAATCTACAAAAAATGTGAATATTAATAAAGATGAAAAAGAATCAAAGACCTTTCAAAAGCTTAAAAAAATTACAACTTAAAATGGAAAACTTTCCAGATGTCCTCATAGCAGATTAGACATTGTTCAAGAAAAATGGTTGTATATGTATGTGCAGAAACTATCAGTGCAAGCAACAGAGTGGAAAGAAAGAGTTCGCAAAAACTCCAGTTTTGGTGAAAAATACAAATCAATATTTCTGAAAGGTCAATGCATTTTAAAAAGAATGTAAACTATGTAATGCGACCCAAACACATTTTAAAATCAAATTGCTAAAAATCAGTATTAAAGACATAATCAAATATATAGCTAGAAAAATGAGATGTAAGATATGCAAAAATATAAGAATTATGTAAAGCTTTTATCAGCAATACACAAGAGACAATGCAAATTCAATTTTAATGTGAGATGAAAAAATTAAGTTGAATATCAATTATAACCCCTAGAGAAATGTTAAATAAAGACAGCGAAATGAGGAAATTTCCAGACAAACAAAGGCTGATGCATTTTGTGCTCAGATTCTCCATATCATAAAAGTATTGCAGAAGGATTCTCCAGGTGGAAGAAATAGACTCCAATAATAATTTTAACATTTAAAATATATATATTATGGTCTAAGGAAAAAAAACAGTAAGAATTTATTATCAAGTTCATAGAACACATGAAGAATAAACTGAATTATTCTATTATTCTAAGAATACTAAGGGAGGTGGGAAGCAGAAGCAAATGTTAAAATTCCTATAATATAAAGTTGTGTAATAATACGTTAAGGTAGAACATGGGAAGTGCCTTTCTTTTTTGTCAACTTTGTCAACTAGTGTCAACAAGTTAGCGTTACCTAAGAAGAGAGAACCACGACTGAGAAAATGTCTCCATAAAATTAGCCTGTAGGCAAGCTTTTGGGTATTTTCTTAATTAGTGATTGCTGTGAACTCATGCCTAGTACTGTAAAACTGAGCCTTTGGCTCAGTCCACTGTGGGCAGCGCTACCCATGAACAAGTGGTCCTGAGTGCTTTAAGAAAGCAGGTTGAGCCAGCCGTGGGGAGCAATCCAGTGAGCAGCATTCCTCCATAGTCTCTCCTTCAGTTTCTGTCTCCACTTTCCTGCCTTGAGTTCTTCCCCACCTTCCCTCAGTGATGGGGTGTGACCTGGGAACTGTAAGCTGAGGAAAAAAAAAAAAAAACCTTTCCTCCCCAAGTTGCTTTTGGTGACAGTATGTATAACAGCAACAGAAACCCTAACTAGTCTGTAAGTTAAAACTGAGCTTGTTGAATATTTGAGAAGCCATAACAATAATAAAGATAAAACTGTGTAACTAATAATTCAACAGAGAAGTTAATACCAAAAGACTCAGCGTTTGGGAGGAGGCAGGGAAAGGATGAGGGATAAGGAAGCATCAGAACAAACTGAATGTGGTAAGATAGGGAAGTTAAACCCAACTGTAGGAGTTAAGAATGGAGTATATATGGAAATCAAAGGCCACAATTTTTAGAATGAGTACAACTGCACATGATTTACATAAAATTCATTTGAAATACAAAAAGGTTAAAAGCAAAAGAAAGTGGTGTGTGGTGGCTCACACCTGTAATCCCAGCACTTGAGAAGCTGAGGTAGGATTGCTGCGAATTCAAGGCCAGTGTCCCATACAAAGACTTCGCTTCGACCCTGTCCTCTCTCCCACAGAACAAAAGGAAAGACAATCCATATCACAAAAACACACGCCATTAGAGAAACAGATGTGTTTAAAAACTGGGGTGATGATACTAACATCAGGCCAAGCGACTTCAGATCAAGAGAAATGCCTAGGAATATAGGAGAACTTTTTAATGATGCTGGAAGGATCAGTGTTATTAGGGAAATAATGCTCCTCCCAGAAGCCATAGTTTATTAAACAAGAAGCCAAGTGCCTGTCCTATAAGTTGTTGGCCTGAGAGGTCCTAGAAGCCACTAACCCAAAATGGACGACTGCTATTGCTGTTAGTTGTATACTAGCCCTTGATGGTGGACCCCTGTTGCTGAAGACACTATGTACTTTCGCACTTTTGTCACGGGGCACGGAAAAATGAAGCTGGAACTGAGCTGGAAACTTACTCTCTTCTGGCTTGCTTTCATAGTGCTGTCAGGTTTACTCTACAGGAGGGAAATGAAGCCTGGTATCATAAAAGCTACAGATGTGAGGCTGGGAGGTCGTAGGCCTATGGGAGAAACTTAAATTGACATAGTATCAGACTGCCTTCTAAATACTTTATATTCGCAGATGAGTTCAGCCCTCAGCCTTCATCAGCTTCTTTTTTGCAGTGGACAGTGTTTATAAAGAGACTCATAGCCAGTCAAAGTGCAGAGAACTAGTGAGTGTGCAGTGCTTAAAGGGGACATTTGTATCACCCCTGCCCTGTTCCCAAGGCCCAGGGAACTCTGTGTAAAGTCTGTGTGGACTGGAGAGCCCTTTGTTGTCGATGTGTGGCAGTTAAGGTTCCCCCCCATGTATTCCTGAGTTCTCATCTACCAGCACTCTCCTTAGCGCTGGAAGGGGCTGACAGAGGCCCTCAAGCCTCACATGGTGCTGTCATAGAGCAGGGTTCAATAAAGCCTTGCAGAGGTGCTTCTGCACTCTGTGTCCAACTCTTTGTAAGGGATCCTCAGATGACTTGGTCACTAGATGGCAGCTGAGACTAGAAACCTCAAGTTCTGAATTACTTCCTGCAAAGAACAGGAGAGACAGATATGAAAAAGGAAAAAAACTCTATAAAAACATATTCTCGATCCTTGGTACGCTAGAGTGTTGTTAAAGTAAAAACCAGGAGAGAAAGAGAGTACAAAGGCAGGCTCAGTGATGTCCCTTAGTCAAGAGAGACACCACTCGCCTTGGCTGTGGTAAGCATACATGTGCAATTTGCAAGGAATGCAAAGAATTCTTCCTTTACTGTCCCTTCCCAATGCAACTCAAAACTAAAGGTTTCAAAATAAAGCCCCATACAGATTTAATGTGTAGTTTCCTGAAATCATACCTATGTCAAGAGTTATGATCACACAGGCCTCGACAAAGATAATCTAGATGTACATAGTCTTACATCATAGGCAATATCATCATTTCCACTTTATAACGGAAGAAATTGAGTCTTGGAATGACCAAAAGCAATGACCACACTTGTAGAGTTAAGATTTAAACTCATGTCGATGTAGTATCAAAGTTTGTCTCCAAACATGATCGGCAACAGCCTGTCTCAAGAATATCTGGTTTTTCTAATTTGGCTGCAGAAAGAACATGAAAGGGGAGATGGCAGAAAATCCAAGGCAAGATCCACAATGCTCAGTCCTTGACAGTTTCTCACTTCTTCTGGTTCATCTTTATCTCATCAGATAGAAGCTATGGCGTTAAGTGACATGTCACCTACTTCGGATAAAGCTTCTGAAAAGAAGACAGAGATAAGGCTTTCAATGAGAATCCATGAGACTCATCCCAGGGGCAAAAACTGAGTGGTTCTCTGCTGTAGGCTGAGGCTTTAAAGAGTAGTTCTCAACCTTTCTGATTCTGTGACCCTTTACAACAGTTCCTCATGGTGTGGTGCTCCACTATTATAAAACTACTTTTGTTGCTAGTCCAAAACTGCAATTTTGCTGTTGTTATAAATCATAATGTAAGCATGTTTGGAGACAGAGGTTTGTCAAAGGACTGGTTTGGAACTACTGCTTTGAAACAACCAGATTTGAGGGCATGTTCTCTCACTTTAGGACTGTTTATTTATTCCATGAAGAGATACTGTAGTGGAAAGTTTTGGTATCTTTAAAAACTCAGTTCTAATATGTAAACATGTTTTTGTTTTAATTCCAGGTGTGGGATATGGGGCTGATTCAGACTGTCTACAGCAGCAAACTATTTGCTTTGTACCGGCTCTGAGAGGGGCTCTTTGACAGCTGCAGACAGTTTAATTCTGAGAACCCTGGAGAGGGAATAAATGCCAGAGCCCAGACAGAGAAAGAGGGCTCAGAGAAAGAAGGCTGCTCTTCCCTCCCCCTGCTGCTTCTGGTTGTTGCAGTTTGGCAAGAAGAAGTTGAATATATCCTGAAATGAAAATTAGACTTGTCCCAAGGAACAACATCCCCGAACAGCAGGAAGTAGCCAAAGAGAACTACACTCCCTCCCCCTACTAGCCTTCTTTCTTTCCAATCTGGTAAGGGGCTGTTGGAAGGGATTAGGGTGGAGGAAAGAAAAAGAATAAGAAACAGAAATAAACTAGTTTTAAAATGTACAACCAAAAGATATAGTTATTATCTTCAAGTTCAATATCCAATTCCCTAATTCAGGATATTAAAGATTATAATGAAAGAGTTAAGGAAGAAATGAGCACATTGAAATATTTTCAAATGCATTTTCTGAGGTTGTTATAGACTCTAGGAGCTTTGCTGTTGCAAAATATCATCCAGAAGGAAGGGTGTGCTCCCTCTTCTTAAGGGTAAATACATGCATGACTTCTGCTGAGTAGACACACTGGATTTTAGTTTTTAAAGTGAAATCTGATAAGACATATTTTAATGAAATTTCTTATCTCAGGTCTCAATCCTCACATTAAAACACAAGATAACAAAAGTTCACTTAAGTTGCAATATGTATGCAAAGCAAAGTATCTAATTAAAGTATACAGATGAAATAAAAGAGACAGAAAATTATTTACAAGCAAACCAGCCACCCACATGCGATTCTAAAATGCCCCTCCACCCACAAATCCTAACCATCTTCAGAGGACAAATCAAGCGGTTATACATGCCCAGGGACTAGTTCTCACGATCAGTACATGCCACACATTTACACTAGAATGCCACGGGATCTACACCTGGTGAGGTGGCTTTGTTCTTCATCCTCATACTCTAATCATATTCTTGAGGAAGCACTCAATACCACTTCACCTCCAGTTAGCCACAAACTAAACTGTTATTTCCCAGGCCTACCTGTTAATGTAATTACATCCTCACATGGAAACACAAAGACGATGAAAACTACCGTTTCTTCATCAAGCACAGTACCACATCTCATGGCAATATGAGAAGTACTTCCTGTTACATGAGCACATACCACCTTGTGAAAGTATGTACTTTCAGAGGATATATACCTTAAGCTATTCCAGAAATGGCTTTATACAGAACGGTAAAATTCTCTAACCTAAAAGAACCACCAACATAAATTCCTCTCTAGAGGTCACTAATTCATTAATGTGAGCCTTGCCAAACATCAGACTCAGTCCACTATCTAAGTGTATATACCCATGGACCTGAGCCAACAGGCAGCGCACAAGACCAGACACTGCTTCCTCATGGCTCCTCCCACTGAAAGGTTCTGTGGTCTAGGAATCATGTCCCTTGCCAAAAATATGCTGATTTACTGAGGGCATAATAAAGCTAGAAGATGAAAAACAGTAATGTCCATTTGTTTACTGATAGACATACCATCCCAGTAGCCATCTAAGCCTGCCCTTGAGCATAACTGTTTAGTGAACACTTTGTTATTTTTCTTGGGGCCTTAAATATAACCAAAATGGTATTTTCCTAAGATAAAAGCATATGGATTTTAGACACAGTTTTTCCTTCTGGAGGACGGTACCCTAACTATGGTAGAGAAGGTATGGTGCTCAGCTTTCTGTAATTGTAATAAAATAAATGAGGAATCCGGTTACAGAGAGGAAAGGTTTATTCTGCTCATAGTTTCAATCTATGGACACTTGGCCCATCGTTGTGGGCCAGTGGCAAGGCAGTACATAATGACCAGTGGACACTGTTCAGTTCATGTCAGTCAGAAAAGAGGAAGGGAGGGCCAAACAAAACATCTCAGGCACCTACTCTCCTTCTGCCAGGTTCCACCTCCTCCAAGTTTCACCACAGGCTGAGACCAAACTTTTAGCATCTTGATCTCAAAGGGACATTTCAGGTCCAAAGTAAGAGAGCAGAACACTCCTGATTAAAAACAACCACAAACTGTCAGGGACAAAAATAAAAACTTAAGAATGCAACTTTATTTGAGTTGGAGAGGTAACTGCAATGCTGGTTTTGTGCAGGGCTGCCCAGCTGCACTGACACTTCAAATGACCTGTACCCTGTGCTGGAAGCTGGCTCAGGAGTGAAGCAGCAGCAGACAACAGTATGGGATGAGAATCCATACCCTGATGGCTCAGGAGAAAAGTGAGTCAGGTGATACTAAGGAGAGAAATTCTTCTAGGAGACAGACGCTGCCTAGTAAAACAGCAGCGAGCCAAGCATTTTATTGTCTTCAGTTAATCTTAACAGTATTTATACTTGTTACATAGTGACATCCCTTTATTAGATGTTTTTCTTGCTGAGGCAAGAAATTCTGCATGCCAAGAATAAATGACAACTAAAAGCCCTTTCTCTTCATGCATACATAATTCATGACCAAACAGAGTTGGAGTGTTTTACTACTGGCCCCTCAAATAGGCTACACTACAAATAAGATCATTTGTAGTGTAGATCATACTTAGATCTGAGACTATTAAACGCCATTGGAAGTTGACATTCCATACTTGAGAGGACTTAGTCACTCCGCTAGGACATAAGCATTTCCATTATTTAACAGAAATAAATGTACTTCTGGGCAGCAACTCAAAAATGCTTAGTGGTGGCCCACACTTTTAATCTCAGCACTGGGGAGGTAGAGGCAGGTGGATCTCTGTGAGTTTAAGGTCAGCCTGGTCTAGAGAGCTGGTTCCAGGACACTACTGCTACATAGAGAAGCCATGTTTGAAAAACCAAAAGCCATTTGTTGAAGATGCTATCTTTTTTCCATTGTATGGTTTTGGCATCTTTGTCAAAAATCAAGTGTCCGTAAGTGTGTGGGTTTATTTCTGGGTCTTCTGTTCGATTCCATTGATCCACCATTCTGTTTCTATGCCAGTACCATGCAGTTTTTATAACTGTTGCTCTATAGTACAGCTTGAGATCAGGGATGGAGATACCTCCAGAAGATCTTTTATTGTAGAGGATTGTTTTAGCAATTCTCGGTTTCTTGTTATTCCATACGAAGTTGAGAATTTTTCTTTCCAGGTCTGTAAAGAATTGTGTTGGCAATTTGATGGGAATTGCATTAAATCTGTAGATTGCTTTTGGTAAGATGGCCATTTTTACTATGTTAATCCTGCCAAGCCATGAGCATGGGAGATCTTTCCATCTTCTCATATCTTCCTCTAATTCTTTCTTCAGAGACTTGAAATTTTTTTCATACAAGTCTTTGACTTGCTTGGTTAGGGTTACGCCAAGGTACTTTATGTCATTTGTGGCTATTGTGAATGGTGTTGTTTCTCTAATTTCTTTCTCAGCCCTTTTGTCTTTTGTATACAGGAGTGCTACTGATTTTTTTGAGTTAATTTTGTATCCGGCCACTTTGCTGAAGGTGTTTATCAGCTGTAGGAGTTCCCTGGTAGAGTTTTTGGGGTCACTCATATATACTATCATATCATCTGCAAATAGTGATAATTTGACTTCTTCCTTTCCCATCTGTATCCCCTTGATCTCCTTCGACTGTCTTATTGCTCTAGCAAGGACTTCCAGCACTATGTTGAAGAGATATGGAGACAGTGGGCAGCCTTGTCTTGTCCCTGATTTCAGTGGGATTGCTTTAAGTTCTACATGTAGAAAAATGAAAATAGATCCATACTTATCACCCTGCACAAAACTGAAGTCCAAGTGGATCAAAGACCTCAACATAAAACCAGACACATTAAATCGGCTAGAAAAAAAAGTGGGGAATACCCTAGAACTCATTGGTACAGGAGAAAACTTCCTGAACAGAACACCAACAGCACAGGCTCTAAGAGCAACAATCAATAAATGGGACCTCATGAAATTGAAAAGCTTCTGTAAAGCAAAGGACACCGTCATCAAAACAAAGCGACTGCCCCTACAGATTGGGAAAGAATCATCACCAACCCTCTATCTGACAGAGGACTCATATCCAATATATATATAGAACTAAACAAGCTGAAAAGCAACAAACCAAGTAATCCACTTAAAAAATGGGGAACAGAGCTAAAGAGAGAATTCTCTGCAGAGGAATATCGAATGGCAGAGAAACACTTGAAGAAATGCTCAACCTCATTAGCCATTAGGGAAATGCAAATCAAAACAACCCTGAGATTTCACCTTACACCCATCAGAATGGCCAAGATGAAAATCTCAAGGGACAACACATGCTGGAGAGGTTGTGGAGAAAGGGGAACCCTTCTCCACTGCTGGTGGGAATGTAAACTGGTACAACCACTCTGGAAATCAATCTGGCGCTTTCTCAGACAACTAGGAATAGCGCTTCCTCAAGATCCAGCCATACCACTCCTAGGCATATACCCAAAAGAGGCGCAAGTACACAAAAAGGACATTTGTTCAACCATTTTTGTAGCAGCTTTATTTGTAATAGCCAGAAGCTGGAAACAACCCAGATGCCCCTCAACTGAAGAATGGATGCAGAAACTGTGGTACATCTATACAATGGAGTATTACTCAGCAATGAAAAAGAAGGAAATCATGAAATTTGCAGGTAAATGGTGGGACCTGGAAAGGATCATCCTGAGTGAGTTGACCCAGAAGCAAAAAGACACTCACGGTATATACTCACTCATATAAACATACAATATAGAATAAACCCACTAAAAGTTGTACATCTAAACAAACTAAGCAAAAGAGAGGACCCTAACTAAAATGTTCAATCCCCATCCTGAAAGGCAAAGAGGATGGACATCAGAAGAAAAAGAAAATAGGAAACAACCTTGGAACCTGCCACAGAGGGCCTCTGAAAGCCAGAAGAAAACAGGAAACAACCTTGAAACCTGCCACAGAGGGCCTCTGAATGAATGCCTCTGCAGTATAGACTGTCAAAGCAGATGGTGAGCTTGATGGCCAACTGATCAGCAGAGTGAATGGAATTTTATGTAAAAAGTGGGAAATAGTAAGAGCTGGAGGGGACGGAAACTCCACAAGCAGAGCAACAGAGCAAGATAATTTGAACACAGGGAACTTCCCAGAGACTCATACTTCAACCAACGACTATTCATGGAGATAACCTAGAACTCCTGCACAGATGTAGCCCATGGCAGTTCAGTGTCCAAGTGGGTTACATAGTAATGGGAAGAGGGACTGCCTCTGACATAATCTGATTGGCCTGCTCGTTGATCACTTCCCCCTGAGGGGGGAGCAGCCTTACCAGGCCACAGTAGAGGACAATGCAGCCAATTTTGATGAGAACAGATAGACTAAGATCAGAAAGGAGAGGAGAACCTCCCCTATCAGTGGACTTAGGGAGTGGCATGCATGCAGAAAGGGGAGGGAGGGTGGGATTGGGAGGGGAGGAGGGAGGGGCTTATGGGGGGATACAAAATGAATAAAGTGTAATTAATAAAAAATAATAATAATAATAAAAGATTTAAAAAAAAAAAAAGAAAAACCAAAAGCCAAACCAAAACAATCTCGGTAGAATGCTTAACCAAGCAACTGAATGTATCCCAGTCCCTAAACAAGCTGAATTAGCCCTAGCCAGCAAGTGACTCTGGTTAGTATTGGCTACATGAGAGACCCTGTCTAATGAAAGAACCTGTCCCTTAGCTCCCATGCATAGTATGAAAGACAAGCGTTGCAGTGTTTGGCAAATCTGCTTGAGACAGGATATAAATGTTGGTTCTGTTATCAGTAAAAAGCCATGCAAGGGAGTAGCCTGGAACTTCACAGTTAGCTGCCTACAAAGCCTCCCCTTTGTAACACTAAGAGTGTTGAAAAGAACTCACGGGCCTGTGCTCTCCAGGAATTTATTAATCTGTTTCACTTGGGTCTTCTTTTAAATCGATAACAAAGAAAGCTCCTCTGGAAGCAAGAAATACGCCTGTACTCTGCTCCTCCTTTTCCTCATTTATCACAGTACTCAGAATACTAGAGGCCCATAATATCTGAAACTATAAGGACCAGATGTGACTGATAACTAGAAACACGTGTGTGTGATGATCATATTAGGGTAATTAGTCTTTCTTTGTATTGAATCCTTCAAACTATCCAAGTTTATAGCTGTTTTGAGACATATGATACATTTTTACAAACTGCAGTAATTCTGGTGTTCTACAGGTGACTAGAACTCATTTCTATCACACCTCATTTTGGTATGTTCTTTTCAATTACTTGTAATAGATCAACTGTTTTAGATTCTACATGTGTGATTATAAACCTGTAACATTTGTCTTTATGTTCCTGGACTACTTTTCTTAACATTATCAGTTATGCAGGTGGAGGCTGGCCAGTATTACCAAGGATCCATCCAATGGTGGGAAGAGAAGGATCACACGGAAAGCAAGAAAAGCACTGGACTAGGTATAGTGGGGTCACATCACACAAAGATTAAGGTTTCCAAGTCCCCCAAATCACCTGATACCAGGTTGGGGCACCAATGAGAGTAGGATCTGAGATATACTAGTCTGAGCAATGATGATGGTAATGGCGACAGGAACGACTAGATTTCCATCATCCTTCAGAATGGAGGGTTTGATCACTAACTATCAGGACCAGAGAAGTGAAAATTAAGAGAGAGGGAACAAAAAACCACCAGTGGACTTAAACCACCCCATGGAAGCAGGAGCCGAAGGCACATGGAAAAGTAGTGACAGACACAGGGTTTTTTTATTCTGTTAAATGAAGTTCTGCAGGACTGTTGTGTGTATCTGTGAGTGTAAGGATCTCAGAGCTCTTACTACAGATGAGCCTCAGAGCATCAAGTTCCACAAAGGGAGGAGGAAGCATGCCAGCTGGGCTGGAAAAGGGCCCGGCTGCCTGACTGTGTGCAATTCCCAGGTTGTGTTATAGATACTGAGATAACTGAGGTTCAGAAGGAGGGTTCGAAGGTCTAAGATTGCCAAGGCTCTGAAAAAAGAGAACAAAACTTCATGGGCCCCGGGGAGAAACCCTGATTAAAGAGATCATGTATGATCACAAGTAAAAGAAAGACCCAGAAGAGTTAAAAGATGCCCACAGCCTGAATCTGACAAGATGTCAGAAAAGAAGGCCTAAGTGTTAACACATGAGGATCTTCACATGAGGATCATAGGGAACAGACACAGATCTAGAAATCAACTTTGCTCATTAATAGAGTCAAGCACTGGAGACCAGAACGGGTAATACATCAAAGAGAATGAGATCCACCTATGTACTAAGGACATAATGGTTTGTTCTGAACAGTCTCTCCCCATTCCCACCCCCACCTGCCCCAGACCCCCACCCAAATATGGCATTTGTATGCAAGCTGTTTGGAGCAGAGGAAGAAAAGATCAAACTCAATGTGAGAGGCTACAAAAATTATCACCTTTCTCTAAAAATAGCTTGGAGTGGTTTGCTGAAACCATGCTTTGAGGAGTTTGGGAAACTCAATAATATAAGGACTCAGAAGAATAGCATAGGATTTCAACCTGGAATTCACAGAAAACATGTGGCTGCCAATCTGTACGTGTCAGGACAGATCAAGGGATCAGGAGAAAAGGAAACATTGTACAGCTGATAATTCGTGGGTGGAGAATTTTATAATATTACGAGGCTATTAAGGACAAAGCTAAGTAATCTAAATAGCTTTTGTGTTGATTAAAATCCAGGCTAAATTTAGACTCTTTTTAATGTGTTCACATGAGTGGAATGCACTTTGTTTTTATTTCTGGGCTTCCTCACCCAATATTTAAACGTGTTTATGATATCTCATATGCATTCTAACTTAGCAGCATCTAGGATTCTGCCTCACAGTAACAAGGGGCCTCTGTGCCATTTAACATGCGTGTATCTGAGCACCTCCGTGTGCTTAGCAGGAGGAAGAAGAGCAAAGGAGAGAAGTTATTAAAAGAAAGAAAGAAAAGCAGAGCAAGAAGCAGCTGCTACATACACAAGGGAGAAGAGTTCAGGATTTAAAGCCTCTGCTGTTGATTGCATGGAGACACTCATAAAGTGGGTCATGCATCCAGAAAAAATGAGGCCTATAATAAAAATCCTCAGGGGAGGAGAGAGGGGCATATGGGGGGGATACAAAATGAATTAAGTATAATTAATAAAAAATTAAAAAAATAGAAATAAAAAAAATAAAAATCCTCAACATCTTTGTCACATTGGTTTACCTTTTTTAGGTTTTATGTTAGGAGCATTAAGGTGTGTGTGTGCATGCATGTCTGTCTGCATGTACACTATGTGTGTGCATGCCTTGAGGTCAGGAGAGGACATCAGATACCCTGGAACTGGAGTTACGGGCGCTTGAAATACCACCAGTGTGGATGCAGAAAATTCCTCAGAGCTGAACCTTATCTCCAGCCCCATCAGCTTATTTTAAATTATCTTTGTTGACCTGTATTGAGTTCAAAGGAAGAGAAGACAGAATATTTAAATGACTAAAACCGGAAGAAAAAAAAAACAACAGAAAAATACCTGAATGTTTTCTTCTTTTGTGAAATATTATTTAAAAAGAAGTTACTTTAAGTACTTTACCACAAATCTGTTTAAAGATTGTTACCAAGGCAGGGTAGATAATCATGTGAATTGTTCTAAGAAAATATGTACCTTTACATTTTAGTGTAGATACTTTGTTACAGATGGAATAGACATGCTTACACACATATACTAATTGCTTATGTCCACATGCATACATGTCAGTGGCTTTTAAGATTTTTTTTTTCCTTACAAGGGACCATCCATGTGAACAATGGTGTCATATGATACCCCTTCATAGACACTCAGTGGCATGGAGCTATGTCCCACAAAGATGCTGGGCATGTAACACATGGTGAAAGGACATGCTTTGAGTTGAAGCAGCAGAATGTCTTCTAGGCACACACCTGGAAGGTGCAAGATACATAGCAGCAGCAGATCAAGATGTCCTTAGCTGGCCAGCCAGACGGTGTCTGCTAGCTCTGAATTTTACATCTGAGGAATTCTAAAATGTCAGTGCAAGAATCTTAGGACTTGCCTAGAAATGTCATGAGGAATTATCAAGAAACAAATGCCCTCTCTTTGTCTTTGAGAAAAATGAAGCTCACAGTTCACCTGTGGGAGACTAAACCACAAATGTGGATCCATAGTCCTTGACTCACAAGCCAGTGATTGCAGTGTGGGCTCTGGCCCGGGTCCACTCATCCAAGTAGCTGGCTCTGGTGAGACGGTGTAACTGGGAGCTTACTCATCTCAAAACCACAGTCTGTGCCCCACACGCTGGTTGTGAGGGTTATGAGTTATGAGGGTTATGAATTCATTTAAAGCATGTAGAACAATGCCTTTTGTTTTAAAATGTGGCATAAGTAGAAGCTATAATTAGGATTAACATATGTTCTCTCAGTTGTTAGGTAGGAAGGAAAAGAAAAACCCAAGCTCAGGAACTATTAGAGATGACCTTGGGAAAACGGGCCCCACAGACCCAGCTTGATTCAGTCTGCTTTCTGAACCTATCCTAGGTTCCTTATTGCACATCCTACATATTCCAGTTCTTCCATCCTTTCAAAGATAGTCAGGCAAATTGCCTCACCCTCTAATGTGCCAGTTCTCAACCTGTGGGTCGAGACCCATCAGGAGTCCTTATTATAATAGTAATCCCTAGTTACTAAGGCAATCATTTTAGCCTTAGCCAATGTAACTGGTATGTAGTGACATAGGTACCTATGTCAATCAGTTGGCCTTTCACTTTGAATCAATTCATATGTCTCTGGGAGACATATCAGTATTTATTTTATGCTATTAACACATTCCTCTTATGAAAATGGCTTCTGTCCATGTCTTAAAACCTAGATCACCTGTTATTGAGTTGTGCAATTTTATATATAATCCTTTTGATATGTTTGTAATACCTATATAATTCTTTTGTTTGATACATTACAACATTTTTCCTAATCTGTAGTTTATTTTTGTTTACTTAGGGGTGGCCTTTAAAATACTATTTTTTAAATTTTAATTAAGCCCAACTTAACAGTTTTCTATTTCATGTTTTTGTGTTCTAGGACAATTAGTTTGGTGTACGCCATCTTACATGGAGACACATGTCAATAGAAAGGAACCACAGTAGGAATATTTAACCTTGTAGCTACCTTTATAAGCTGTGATGTCTCAGCTTCCACATACAAATAAAGCTAATATTGTACATTATTTTCCTAAAAAACTTTCAAGCAAACATTAAAACTTTTAAGTTGGAATCATTACCTTCTGTAATGTGCCTCTAAATTTTAAAGCTTAAACCATCACATTGCTAAGTATTTTGTTTTGAAGACTTTTCCCTATGTACATCATTCTGTACTTACTGTTAGAAATATAATACATCTAACAACTTTTATACCTTTTCTAACACTTATTGTTGTTAAAGCTACTGTCATGATAGTAACTATGCTGACTCTCAGCTTTTATTATCTATACAAACTGAATCAAGCTTATAAACTGTAGCTGTTTGAATGAAACAGGCCCCATAGCCTCACAGTTGAATACTTGGTCTGTTGGAGAAACTTTTTAGGAAGGATTAGGAGGTATGGCCTTGTTGGAGAATGCATGTCAATAAGGGTAGGCTTTGAGATTCCAAAAGCCTATACCATCCCAGTTAGCTCTTTCTCTATGCCTTGTGCGTGTGGATCAGATGAAAGCTCTCAGCTACTGTTCCAGTACCATGCCTGCCTGCCTGGTACCATACTCCCTATCATGATAAACTATCATGATAGTCATTGACTTCCATCCTCTGAAACTGTAAGCAAACTCCCAATAAACTCCTTCTTCTACAAGTTGCTCTGGTCATGGTGCAATGTCACAGCAGTAGAAAATAACCATGCATAAACCTGTGCATAAACTGTATTTAAGGAGAAAGTTCTTTTGTTCTTGAACAGGGTGGCAAACAAAACAGCAAAAATCAACAAAAAAAGTAACTTTTTTTTTTTTTTTTGTATTATATTGCTCTATAGGAAGACCCAATAGTATCTGCAATCATCAGCAGCTCTTGAAATTAAGCAGAATGAAAGTAAGTAAGTCTGCTGTTGTCAATTTACCAGTTAACTGTTCTGGCTTGGATTGGGATTGGCCCTGAAAGCCCATGTTTTAGAGGACTGGTCCCAAGCATGACGTTTTGGGGAGGTGGCAGCCTAGTGGAAGGGAGTTAGCTAATTGGAAGTGTGCTCTAGAATTCTGGGACCTCAACCTCTTCCCCTTTTCCTTTCTCCTTTGCATCCTGTCCATGAGAAAAGATGTTCTCTTCTGCTACCATTTCTACTTCAGGACAGTGCCATGGTAATCATTACCAACTAAAGACTCAAATCTCCACAACAGTGAGACAAAACTAACCTTTTGTCTTTATAACAATTTAGGAATTTATTCGGGTATATGAGAAAAACCATATTATTTCCTCAGAGGAGATAAGATTTGAAGGTTAGTGAAGAAGAAACTTTAAGGCTAGAGAGAGGTCTTGGCAGTTAACCAGCACTGGCTTCTCTTCCACAGACCTGGCTTTGATTTCTGGACACCACATAAAGGCCAACAACTGTATGTAACTCCAGTTCCAGGAACCCAGCACCCTCTTCTGACCTCTGCATGCATGTGAGATACTTGCATTATGGCAAAACTTCTATATACATAAATTTAAATCTGTGAATTAAAACTTCTTTATTCTCAATACAGAAATGGTTCTTTTCATCTACTTGTAGGTTTACAGACAATAACATTATCACTTCTTATGGGATCCATCCACCCCTTTCTCAAATAAGGCCTAACCATTCGAAAATCTGTAAGGGAATGCTCATGGCGTCTTTCTGAATCTTCACCATCAGGTCTTAACCCCATTTTATAAAACAATATAATAATTATACTCAATAAACTAAGGAAATACAAAACCACTGTTAGAGTTTGGCTCTATAGGAAAAGACAGAGAAGCAAGTATGCCATTCTTAGAAATCTGAAAAGAACTCAAGCTGGGTTTCTTAGAAAGTTACAGAAGTAGGGCTAAACTAACGTGATAGAAACTCCAAGTTACTGTTTGGTTGCCATGGAAATCATCACATACGTAAATACATACATATGTATTTGCTAATAATACAAAATAAAGGATGCCAAGTGTGACACTTTAAAGACTTTAATGCAACCAACGGTTTTTGAAAAGTATTTGTAATGCAACACCAATGACTCAAAGTAAAGAATCACTCCAGATAACTTTTCCCACCTCCAAGAAGTCGGTTTTGTTCATTCATCAATGATGTTAGTCTCAATTACAAAATTAACTTTTTAGGGCCAGCAAGACTGCTCTGTGGGTGAAGGCATTTGCTATCAAGCCTGATGACCTGAGTTTGATCCCTAGCACTAGAGGGCGGTGAGAACTAACTCCTCCAGTTTGGTCACGGTATATGACCCCTCATAAATAATTCTAAAAAGTACTTTAAAGAGAGTAATCACTTAATCTGCCTGGTCACGGAAACATGTAAGTTACTTGTAGCCTAATTTATATTTAAAATAAATTCAAAAGAGGAAAAACTAATGTACTTTTAGGCTAACTGCTTGCTCTAAGCACATTTGCAATTCAGCAAATGTTAGTATATCAAGTAAACTACTGTATGTGAAACTGAATACATGAATATCTTGGTTTACCAATGAAACAAAATTAATTTGTACTCCTGTCAAATGCAACCAACCAGTGATGAGAAAGATATCACTGGGACTTACTGCTCTAACCATGTCGACCACCATGACTCAGAGCAGGAAATTTTTACCGTGCTAGTTCAGTAGCTATGGAAACTCATCTGACAGGCTTCAAGGGTGGAAGACTCCGAAACTCAGTTAAGAAAACAGAGTAATTTCGTGTTTGTACATTAAATAACTAAGGGCAGCTTACCCAGAGATAAACTGTGGTCATAACCAGTGTAACCTAAACAAATGTTTCCTAAGGTTTTTTTTTTTTTTTTAAAGCTTTTCAATTATCTTTAAATTTTTCTTATATTTTGGTGTTTCAGTGATTTTTCAACCAATATGCACATTGAAATTAATTTAGTACAGTTAGTTCCCTTTATCTACAGGTTCCATATTCACAGATTCAAGCAACTATGGCTAAAAATGTTAAAAGAATTTCAAAAATACAAATTTTTACACATGCCTCAATAGATACGTTGATTTCTTATTGTTCCAAACACTACAGAATAAAGGCTACTTATAAACATTTATGTTGCATTAAGCAAGCTCAAGATGGTTTCCTATCTTGACATTCAGACAAGATGCTGTGACCTATCATTGTGTTGAGCAGCATTCAGCACCATCACAGCATGCACACAGTCCTTGCGTCACAGGTGGGATGTGCCTGATTGGAAGATTTGCAAAATTCTGTGTCTTGAATTTCATGTAGGGATTCATTCCAAGCACACCAGTATCTGTAGATTCCCTGAATCGGTTCCTTTCAGGTGCTGACTGACACCTTTATTTCTTATTTCTACCTATGACTTTGTTGAAAAGTATGGCCTATGTTTTAGTCCTTGGCATTTGTTTTTTATATTTATTTATTGGGATGAGGCACGCCAGTGCCATAGCATGTGACCAGAGGTCAGAGGACAACTTGTAGTTGTCAGTCCAAATGAACCTCAATACAACTTGTCTAAAATAAACCAAGTCTAAATGACCACATTCAAAATAAAATTAGATTTATAATGTGAGTATGAAATTTCATTTACAGGAAGTTTAATTAAAAAAAAAAACAAAAAACAAAGAAACAAGGAACCACAACTTAATCGCTTTTCTGAACATTTAAAATAGTGCAGTTTTGGACCAGCAAAAAAAGGGCTCAGTGGGTATAGGTGCTTATGGCCAAGCCTGAGGACCTAAGTTTGACTGTGAGATCCATGTGGTAAAGAGAGTGAACTGACTCCACCCATGTTGTCTCTGACCTCCATGCACATATTGGAACACATTCATGAACTTGAATGCATGCACAGACACATAAATAAATAAAACAATAAATCAAATAAAACCAGCCCACTTCTAGGTTCAGACACTTTTAAACCTGAAATAAAATCACTCCACTTATGAAGACCTTGAGTGCTTTTTAATAAGAAAAGGTATTAGGTCCTTCAAGATTCAGGAAGAAATCTCCCCCTACTTAGCTTCTAGTATTTAACTTCAATCAGTTTCTTACTGCCACTTACTCATGAGTCAATCAAGTCACCTCTAATTAAGACTTACAGTTCCCTAATGGTAGTGTGAACTTAACACAAGTCTAAAAGGAACCACACAAATTTAATGCTCCAATTGTATTTCAAGAAAAAAAAAAGTCTAAATTTAATTCCTTAAAAGTTAAAACCACAATCTTGGTAAATTATTGGTTCAAATAATACCTTTTTATAAGAGTTCCCAAGTAGCACTGAGCCATTAAAAGTTTCTTTTTGTTTTCAGAGTGCTGGCACTGCATCTGAGCTAATTCTTTAAGTCTTTGTTATGGCTTCTGGGGTGCTTTAGACTAATTTTAGGAAGTTAAGTTGTGGCTCAGTTGACAGAATGCTTACCCTGTCTGTACAAGGCCTTGGACTAGATACTTAGAACCACATAAAACCAGGTGCTGTGAGCACACCTACGACCTCAGCACTTTGAAAATGAAGGCAGAAGAATCAAAAGATCAAGGTCTTCCTCAGCCACAGAGCAACTTCCAGACCAGCCTGGGACTGATGAGACCCTATCTCAAAAACACCCTTCACCCTGAAAAACTTACTGCTAAGGTTAACAACTAGAGATCAATCCCTACTTGTTATGAGTTGACAATGATAAAAGCTTTGAACTTGGCACAACCTAGAAACTGGCACCTTTTCCAAAAGTTGTCACTTCTTGTTCAAAAACCATATGCTACACAATTTCCTAATTGCTTAAAAATCAATTATACAGGCAGAAGTACAAAGTGATACTGTAAATAGACTTTCAAGCATTCCCTGCCTCCATCCCAAATCTCTATCACATTCAGTTGGACTGGGTAACCGATTTTATGATCAATTAACCTCACTATCACTGTAAGGCAGCAACTTTAGAATAACCCCTGAACAGGGCAGTTAATAAACACGATGAAAAGCTACAAGGGAAGTAATAGCCACAGTGGACTCCTGTAGAGCTAATTAAAAAGACAAAGAACAGGAAAAGCAAAAATCAGAATGTGAGTACAAGTAGTTACGTAGCTTTAAAAAAAATAACAAATCCATTCCTATAACTCAGCACCAAAATTTAACAGGAAGAAGGAAGCTGGAAGGCTTATAATGTAGACAGAACTACACAGAGTTACACTTAGGAGCCATTTAAAGGGTAAATTAGATGTTCTCTCTAAGTTGTTCAGAACAGGCTTAAAAAGCTGATTTCTACTGCTTTGCTTTAATCATCTGCTTCATTGTGATACTGGATACTAGTGGCTAGAATAAAGCCAGCTCTTTTCAATCATTAAATCACACAAAATTGTAATTCAACCAGCACTAGATATATTTCTGAAGGAATCATTACACAGCCTAACATTTTTCTTTCTTAAAATAGTACCAACCGACCTTGCACTCAGAAGTAATCCGGTTAAAAGCCAGAAACAGATGATAGTAAGAATTGTAGTCAGATTTCAACTCCTGTAGCTAGTGCCCCCATGTAAGTGCAATATACACTGGTCCCAAGTTCACATCCCATCACTAAAACCAAAACCTAATTGATTTCAGCTCTCGAAAAGCCACTTATTTTATGTGCTGATATCGTGACTCTAAAATGTTGCCCCTTCATCTTTACTTACTAGTTTCAATTTTTGCTGAGCTACCACCTGTGATAATTGTACCTGACAGAGAAATGAATGCAGCATTTAAAAGGTAGGGTGTACTTCTGTGCCACAAACCACAAAATATTACTGAGGAGGCTAAATCTTCCTTATGTTTACAGAGCTTAGGTAATTATAGACTCCTTATAATACTTATACTCCTGAGAATGGGAGATTCTAAGGATTTTTGATGGCTCAAGAAAACTAGTATCTTTGAGTCAGTTTGTTAAATTTCCTAACCGGTAAGGATGTTCACAATAGAGAAAAATGATAATGGTATATCATAAAAATGTATAAAACACATAGTTTTAATGAAGTTCCTTCACACCTTCAACTCTAGGGAACTTCTGATCTTCAAAAGTTACTATTAAGAAAATGACAGAGAATGAGAGGAAATATTTACAAATTGTTGAGGAAAAACTTACATAAAAATGATGAAGAATGTTTAAACTCAACAATAAAAATGCAATCAATTAGGTCTCATCAGGAGTGGCTGCATTGTCTTCTTCTGTGATCTAGTAATGCTACTCCCCCCCTCAGGGGGAGGTAATTAAAGAGCAGGCCAATCAGTTCATGTCAGAGACAGTCCCTCTTCCTATTACAATGGAACCCACTTCGATACTGAACTGCCATGGGCTACATCTGTGCAGGGGTCTTAGGTTATCTCCATGCATAGTCCTTGGTTGGAGTATCAGTCTCAGGAACAACCCCTGTGCTCAGATTTTTTGGTTCTGTTGCTCTCCCTGTGGAGTTCCTGTCCTCTCCAGATCTTACTGTTTCCCTCTTCTTTCATAAGATTCCCTGCACTCTGGCCAAAGGTTACCCATAAGTCTCAGCATGAAGACCTCCCTTATCAGTGGACTTGGGGAGGGGCATGCATGCAGAGAGTGGAGGAAGGGAGGAATTGGGATGGGAGGAGGGAGGGAACCACAGGGGGGATACAAAGTGAATTAAGTGTAATTAATAAAGAATTAAAATAAAAATAAGATAAAATAAATGTAAAAAAAAGAATGCAATCAAAAACAGGAAGAAAGAGAGGGGAAAAGTGACAAAAAGAGAAAGTGTTACACTTTCTCTGATGAAAAATTTTGATTTGAATAAAGTGACTAATCATTATGTAGAAGTGTTGAGAATTAATTAATGAGTGTTTGTTAACATGATGCAAGGTGACATTTGTTGTATCCAGTAGAAATTTTTTTTTAATTTGTATCAAATTTGGAATTGATGAGTTCAGAAAACAACAACAACAAAAAGAAAGTAAGCCAATAAAAACTCCGCACATATTTGAACATGGACTTCATCATAGAAGATAAACACACACTTTAACACATGAGAGGATTCTACACAATAACTAGGAAAAAAAAGGCAGGTTGACCATAAGAATTATTGGCAAGGACAAGGGGCAACTTATATACTGTCTGCAGAAGCAGAAATGATAAAAACACAGGATGACAGTTTTGTATTTATTTAAAAATTAAAAATATGTTTACCCCATGACTTAGTCACTACTTTAAAGAGAAATATCATGCATTTATTCAAAGGTATACATTAAAAGGCTCCCTGCAACTCTTGTATACAGTATGCCCAAGATGGAATCAAGAAAAACATTTACCAACAGGTAAATGTACAAACAAAATGTTGTATGTGTACAAAAAATATTACCTAAGAAATATACACCGATCAACATAATATGAATGAATCTCAAAACAATCATGTAAAGTGGAAGAGTCAAGATAAAAAGGAAGGACTATTATGTGAATGTACTTAGTTCTACTTTCTGTAGATTAAGTCACACACCTGAGTGAGCTGAGAACAAGTGTGCATTTTATTAGTAGTTATTTCTTGTTAATCTCTTAATATGCCTAATTTGTAAATAAAACTACTATGGATATTTATCTATGTATCTCTCTTTTCCTCTCTCTCTCTTTCATGCATCCAAGAAGTCTTGGGATGGATCTTTCTTGTCTAGAAATGTGGAAAATATGCTGAGAAGAACTGCAGAGAAGATAAAATGGCACTAGGAATCCTTTGGACATGATGACTTAAATGCAAGCTCTAAAACCTACCAGTCCTGTAGGGGATCAAAATACTCCAATCGATTGGGAACAGGAAGTGAGCAGGTGTCACCAGCCTAATATCTGACAACAACAACAGACATGCCTCAATCCCGCACAAAGAACTGCAGGCAACTAAGGAGTGCTGAGAGCAGGAGAATAGTCTTCAGCTGGTTATCCAGCACCAAATAGACAACCCTGGAAACATGCATGCAAGTGACATTATGAAGACTGAGAAGGTTTTAGTAAGGAATATACATTGTGTGTGTGTGTGTGTGTGTGTGTGTGTGTGTGTATAAACACATATATGCATGTAAATGTGATTAATAAAAAGAGAAAGCCAGGAGTTTGAAAGAGAGCAGGAACTGATGTATGGAAAGGCTTAAAGGGAGGAAAAGGAAGGAAGAAAAGATGTAATTACAATCTTAAAAAAAAGAAACGCAAAAACAAGAAAGAAGCAAAGATGAAAGAATTGTATGACATATCAATGATTAATTTTAAAAAGCTGTATTATGAATATAGAATGGATGCTATTTTAATTCCAAGCACCAATAAAATTGTAATAAAGCATCAGTAATTTCCAAAGGAAATATCCTCTGAGTCTAAATGAGTCAGGGGCAATATTTCCATTTTTACTCAAGCACTTCATGGATTTGATGTCTTTATCACTTTTACTGTGAAGTAATAGCATGCAGGTAGTCTTATGTGTTACACTGGGCTTTAGGCTTCCCGCAGATTACTTTGTGAATCCCCAGAGCCATTCATTACAAAGTAGATTCACTGCTCATCTCTGGGCAGAGCACAGCTTTGCCATGGTGGAGGCAGCTATCACATGTGGCTCATGTGTTGCAGCAGCTCCACCTCAGGTCAACAAATCTTATTTTGACCTTCAGATCTTAGTCTTTGCTTTGGAAGGCTCTCCTCACATAATTAGCATATGAATATTACCCATCTAAGACTTATTGATCACAAACATTCTCCCTTCTATACTTTAATAAAACCCTGTGCTTATTTTACAAATACTAATTGCCTCTAGCTAGAGAAAATAAGCATGCTTAGGATGGTTAGCTTAACTGTTGACTTGATACCACCTAGAGTCTGGAAAGACTGGAAAGAATTTCAATGAAGGACTGTCCACACAGTATTGATCTGTGGGCATGACTGTGGAGAGACTGGCTTAATTAACTGATGCAGGAGGCTGCAGCCCATCTTGGGCAACCCTTAGAAAGCGTTCTCTACAGGGAACAGAAATTAAGCTGAACATAGCAAGCAAAGAGGTGAGCATTCATATGCTCATATTCTCTCTGCTTCTGACTGGATGTATTGAGAGCAGCTGTTTCAAGTTCATGCCACTGTTGACTTTCCCACAGCGATGGACCTAATTGGGGATTGTCAGCTGAAATAAAACCCCTTCTCTCTAACATTGTCGTCAGGGTATTTTATCATAGCAACAGAAATGAAATTGGGGCAATGTTGGGAAATTTTCTTATGAAAGCAAATGCATGCCTGCAATACTCAGTAACTGTTGATGGTATATGAAAACATATTAAAATTTTCAAGTCTCAGGGAAAAAAGAGACTACCAGTAATTATCAACAGACTGATCAGCAACAGCCTGCTTGAACAACAGCCCGCTTGAAAAATAGAAGAGGTTTCAAGATGGCGGTTAACAGCACACACTGTATCTTAGGGGCACAAGATCCAAAACTCCAAAATTGGTGAGTGGAGGTGCAGCTGAAGCCAGAACATCTGAATTGAGGCTTCCTGGGCAAGACAGGACAACCTGGGAGCTGGGACAGTTTAGATCCAGGTCACCAGAAATGGATAAATCTCTCAAAGAAAAAATAAAATAGGAAAAGTTCCAAACACAAAACATCCAAGAAATCAAGCATGCCATGGAAAGAAGAAATTTAAGAATAGGAATAGATGAAAAAGAGGATTCCAGGCTTCAAGGCCCAGAAAAATATTTTCAAGAAAATCATAGAAAAAAAATTTCCTGACATAAAGAAAGAGATATCTATAAACATATAAGAGGCCTACAGAACAGACTAGACCAGAAAAGAAACTCCTCATTTCACATCATAGTCAAAACACTAATCTACAGAACAGAGAAAAGATTAAAAGCAGCAAGATAAAAAGGCCAAGTAACATATAAAGGTAGACCTATCAGAATCACACACTTCTCAACAGAAACTATGAAAGCCAGAAGAGTATGGGCAGATGTCATGCATACTCTAAGAGACCACAGATGCCAACCCAGACTACTATACCCAGCAAAGCTTTCAATCAACATACATAGAGAAAAGAAATATTCCACCACAAAACTAAACTTAAACAATATCTACATAGCAACCCACCCCTATAGAAGATACTAGAAGGAAAACTCCAACCCAACGAAATCAACTATACCCAAGAAAACACAGGACATTGATAACTTCACAACAAAGAATTAAAAGAAAATAAGCACTGAAACACAGGAACAACACCAACCCCACAATAAAAGGAACTAACATTTATTGGTCACTATTATCTATCAACACCAAAGGACTCAACTCTCCAATAAAAAGACAGAGATTAACAGAATGGTTGCTGAAACAGGATCCAACATTCTGCTGCATCTAAGAAACACACCTCTACAACAAAGATAAACAGTAACTCAGAATATAGGGCTGGAAAAAAGTTTTTCAAGCAAATGGACCCAGAAAACAAGCTGGAGTAGCTATCCTAATATCTAATAAAATAGACTTTCTAACAAAATTAATCAAAAAAAGATGAGGGACATTTCATTCTCATCAAAGGAAAAATCTACCAGGAAGACATCACAGTCCTGAATATCTATGCCCCAAATACAAAAGCACCTGCATTTGTAAATGAAACATTATTAACACTTAAATCACACATCAATCCCAACACCTTAATAGGGGGAGACTTCAACACTCCACTCTCATGAAGGGACAGATCATCTAGACAGAAGCCAAACAGGGAGATAATGACACTTACAGTGGTTCTAAATCAAATGGACCTAATAGATGTCTACAGAACTATTCACCCAAACTGAAAAGCGTATACCATCTTTTCACCTCCTCATGGAACCTTCTCAAAAATTGACCATATAGTTGGGCACAAAACAAGCCTCAACAGATACAAGAAGATCAAAATAATCCCTTGAATCCTATCAGACCACCATGGCCTAAAACTAGACCTCAACAACAAAAGAAATAGCAAAACCCCTATAAACACATGGAAACTAAACAACTCTCTACTCAATGACAGCTTGGTCAGGAAAGAATGAAAAAAGAAATTAGAGACTTCCTAAAATTCAATGAAAATGAAAGGACGTCTTACCCAAACCTATGGGACACAATGAAAGCAGTGCTAAAAGGTAAGTTCATAGCACTACGTGCCTCCAGAAAGAAGTATGAGGCATCTTACACAAGCAATTTAATGGCACACCTAAAAGCCCAAGGGGGAAAAAAAAAGGAGCAAACACACCCAAAAGAGTAGACAGCTGGAAATAATCAAACTCAGGGCCAAAATCAATGAATTAGAAACAAAACAATTCAAAGAATCAATTAGAATAAGCACTGGTTCTATGAGAGAATAAACAAGATAGACAAACCCTTAGCCAAACTAACTAAAAGGCAGAGAGATAGTATCCAATTCAGCAAAGTCAGAAATGAAAAGGGGGACATAACGAAAGACACTGAGGAAATCCAAACAATCATTAAGTCTTACTACAAAAGCCTATATGCCACAAAATTTGAAAATCTAAATGAAACAGACAATTTTCTTGATAGATTCCATTTACAAAAATAACACTTTGGAAAACAATCTGGCACATTCTCAGACAATTAGAAATAGTGCTTCTTCAAGATCCAGCTATACCACTCCTAGGTATATATCCAAAAGATGCTCAAGCACACAATAAGGACATTAGCTTGTAGCAGCTTTATTTGTAATAGCCAGAAGCTGGAAATAGCCCAGATGCCCCTCAGTGGAAGAATGGATACAGAAATTGTGGTACATCTACACAATGGAATATTACTCAGCAATAAAAAAACAAGGAAATCATGAAATTTGCAGGTAAATGGTGGGATCTGGAAAAGATCATCCTGAGTGAGCTATCCCAGAAGCAGAAAGACGCACACGGTATATACTCACTCATATACACATATAATATAGGATAAACCTACTAAAATCTGTACATCTAAAAGAAACTAATCAAGAGGGAGGACTCTTGCTAAAATGTTCAAATCTTACCCAGAAAGGCAAAGAGGATGTACATCAGAAGAAGGAGAAAGAGGGAACAAGTCAGGAGCCTGACAGAGGAGACCTCTGAAAGGCTTGGCCCTGCAGACTATCAATGGAGATGCTGAGACTTATGGGCTTTGAGCAGAATGCAGGGAATCTATGAAAGAAGTGGGAAACAGTAAGATCTGGAGAGGGCAGGAATTCAACAAGGAGAACAACAGAACCAAAAAATCTGAGCACAGGGGTCTTTGCTGAGACTGATGCTCCAATCAAGGACCATGCATGGAAATAACCTAAGACCCCTACATAGATGTAGCCCATGGCAGTTCAGTATCCAAGTGGATTCCATAGTAATAGGAAGAGGGACTGTCTCTGACATGAACTGATTGGCCTGCTCTTTAATTACCTCCCCTTGAGGGGGGAGCAGCATTACCAGGCCACAGAAGAAGACAATGCAGCCACTCTTGATGAGACCTGATAGACTAGGATCAGAGGGAAGGAAAGGAAGACCTCCCCTGTCAGTGGCCTTGGGGAGGGGCATGTGTGCAGAGGGGGGAGGAGGAAAGGAGGGATTGGGATGGGAAGGGGGAGGGAACAACAGGGGGGTATACAAAGTGAATAAAGTGTAATTAATAAAGAATTTTTTAAAAAAATTAAAATAAATAAATAAATAAAAGAAACTAAAAACAAAAACAAAAAAAAAAAAAAAACCAACATTCAGGAACATTCCTGCCATTTTCTAAGTATGTATGGTATGCTTCTTACGATTTCAAGCATGATTATTTGTGAGCAAAGGTCAAATTTACTTGAGAGATTTGGGGTGTGTGTGAAAAGCCTCTATTTCCAGAGTCTTTGTTCCATAGTTTTCTCTTCTAGGTATTAAGTTTTAAAATAAAAGCATAAAGAAAGAAAAGAAAAATATAGGATTAAAGCAATGTTCTCGAAAATCAACATTGAGAAGCTAGTAATGGAAATTTATGAAAAAAAAAAACTAGAAAGAGTACAATGGAAAGGTTCAAAAAAGGAAAATAAAAATCAGAATGTAAGTCCTCACCTATCAGTCGACTAGGAGAAGGGCATAGGGGGAGAAGAGGAATGGAGGGTAGGACTGGGAGGAGATGAGGGAGGGGGACAAGGCCGGGATACGAATTGAATACATTTGAATAAATGATAATAATAAAAACATTTAAAACAGATGGCTCTAAAAACATCAGAATGGTTAGTGACTGACGCGAAGACACATGGTAGACTGGCACACCTCTATCTCTTGCACTTACTCTTTCAAACTCACCTGCACCAGTAAAATCTGAGCTCCATCTCTACCCATGTTGCATGTCCTTTTATAACACGAATCAATGGTAACACAACATTCATCTTGTTAACTAAAAAAGACTTGCACCATCCCCAACTTCCCTTTTCTCTCTCCCATCTTTCCCCACGTAACCCCTCTCTAATTGATGCCCCTTTTAATTTGTATAGATGTGTGTACATATATGTTCCTAAGTGTGTAAATATAACTTCTTCAATCTATACAGTGTTAATTTTATATACATGGTTTCAAGACTGACTGCTTGGTATTAAATAACCAAAGTGGGGCTCTCTTCTGAGGAAGACCACTTGAAAAAAAAAGAGACATATTTTATGTGTTTCTGAGTGTTTATATGCATGTGTGAATAAATAAATATATACTATGTGAATTCATGGTGCCTGCAGAGGTCAAAAGAGAGCATCAGATTCCCTAGAACTGGAGTTTCAGATAGGTGTGAAATGCCCTATCAGGGTCAGCAACAAGACCCAGGCCCTTTGTAAGAGCATCATGGGCTAATATACAACTAAACCCTGTCTTGCTCCTGAAGATTCCTTATTGTAAATTTTGATATGAAAAGGAAGTGTATATACTGTTCATGCCAGGATTAAAATAAAAGCCATTCACGGCTGCTACAAAATGAGCAAATGCTCGTAATAATGGTGATAGTCTGTAGAAAAAAATAGCATTTAAAACACTGGAAAAGACACTATCATTAAAATGCTGAAGTTACAATTATTTTTCATTTTATATTATATGTACAAAATACAGATATGCAATCTCTAGTAAATCAGGAATAATCAAGAAGAGAAAGCATGTTCTATCAGAATGTTCAAGGATAAGCTGACTTTTATTTAATACATATCAACCACATTTCTAAAAATATCTCTTCTTTGATATAACAAGGTCTCACCTACAAACTTATCCTAATGTTTAAATCTGAAGATACAAAATAAAACACACACAAAGCTATCCATGGTAGCACTGATTAAATAAATCCCTTGACATTAAAATATATAATATAAACACACACATTAAAATTGTATGTACCCTAAAACCAGACACATTAAATCAGTTAGAAGAAAAAGTGGGGAAGACCCTAGAACTCATTGGCACAGGTGACTACTTCCTGAACAGAACACCAACAACACAGGCTCTAAGATCAACAATAAATAAATGGGAACTCATGAAACTGAAAAGCTTCTGTAAAGGAAAAGATACTGTCATCAAAACAAAATGACAGCCTACAGACTGGGAAAGGATCTTCACCAACCCTACATCTGACAGAGGGCTAATATCCAGTATATATAAAGAACTCAAGAAGTTAAACAGCAACAAGTAATCCAATTAAAAAATGGGGCGTGGGGTTAAACAGAGAACTCTCTGTAGAGGATTGTAGAATGGCAGAAAAACACTTAAAGAAATGTTCAACATCCTTAGCCATCAGGGAGATGCAAATCAAAACGACCCTGAGATTTCACCTTACATCCATCAGAAAGGCTAAGATCAAAAACTTAAGGGATAACACATGCTGGAGAGGTTGTGGAGAAAGGGGAACCCTCCTCCATTGCTGGTGGGAATGCAAACTTGTACAACCACTTTGCAAATCAATCTGGAACTTTCTCACACAATTAGGAATAGCGCTTCTTCAAGATCCAGCTATACTACTCCCAAGCATATATCCAAAAGATGCTCAAGTACACAACAAGGACATTTGCTCAACCATGTTTGTAGAAGCTTTATTCGTAATAGCCAGAACCTGGAAACAACCCAGATGTCCCTCAGTTGAGGAATGGATACAGAAATCGTGGTACTTTTATACAATGGAATAAGTATTCAGTAATTAAAAATGAGGAAATCATGAAATTTGCAGGCAAATGGTGGGACCTAGAAACGATCATCCTGAGTGAGGTATCCCAAAAGCAGAAAGACACACATGGTCTCACTTACATAGACCTATAAGATATGATAAATATACTGAAATCTATACACCTAAAGAAGACAAACAAGAAAGAGGACCTGGGGTAAGATGATCAATCCTCACTTAGAAAGACAAATGGGATGGACATTGGAGGTAGGAGAAAACAAGTAACAGGATAGGAGCCTACCACAGAGGGCCTTTGAAAGACTCTACCTAGCAGTGTATAAAAGCAAATATTAAGCAGAGAGCAGGGAATCATATGAAAGAAGAAGGAGTTAGTAAGACCTGGAGAGGACAGGAGCTCCACAAGGACCAAATATATCAGGGCACAGAGGTCTTTCATGAGACTATTTCTCCAACCAAGGACCATGAATGGATATAATCCAGAACCCCTGCCTGGATATAGCCCATCGTAGCTCAGTAACCAATTGTTTTCCCATAGTAAGGCGAACAAGGACTATTTCTGACATGAATTCAATGGCGAGCTCTTCAACCCCTTCCTCTGAGGGAAGAGCAGCCTTGCTAGCCTACAGGAGAGAACATTGCAGCCAGTCCTGAAGATACCTGATAAGCCAGGGTCAGATGGAAGGGGAGGAGGTCCTCCCCTATCAGGGGACTTGGAAAGGGGCAGGGAGGAGATGAGGGAGGGAGGGTGGGATTGGGAGGGAATGAAGGAGGGGGCTACGGCTGGGATACAAAGTAAATAACCTATGATTAATATAAAAAATTAAAAATTAAAAAAAATTATATGTACCCATAAAAACATGTGAAATGTCTGCATCCCAATGGTGCAATATATGAAAACACGTGTTTATATGAATATTCATTTTCTTTTCTGTGCTTAAGCAAAATAACAAGGAGAGGAGGCAAATCATTTAACACAAGTGATTTTTCTGGAGGTAGAGAAAGTAAATAGGAATTACACTTTAGAAAATACTTGTTTTTACTGTTTTGAATTAATTACTCAAAAATAAGCGGACAGCCTTCATGTAAGACCACCCTATGGTGATGAACATGAACACTCAGGAGCCTTCCTAAGGAATGTAATATATTGTAGTGAATTGCTGAGGAAAAACCCCTCAGTTTTGCCTGAAAGTGAGTCCTGCAGATACCCCGAATACCCTGTGCTGCTGGTTTTCAACAGGTGTAGACATCCTGTTCTGAGGCCAGTAACGGAGCAGGGAGAAGTCACTTCAGAACTCAACTTGACAGAAAAACAGGCCATACAATAAAACTCGCTGAGAATTCCCATCAAACATAAATATAGCCACTGCTAACACTTCAGAATGCTTCCATTCTTTTTAAATATTTTCTTTTCATACATAATATACTGACATCCAGTATATGTACAACATGAGCTAAACAGACATTAGTATACTGAAATATATATATGTATTTATATAATATTGTATATTACATATATTTACAATAAGTTTAATGAAATATGCACATATAAAATATGTTTATCAAAGTATACAACATCAAATCATCAATTTAAATCATAAATAATGCAAGTTATTTATATCCAATTAGAACATCCTTTGGTCCCTTGCTTTCTGGCATCTGCATACCCACAAGCCCTAGACCTGGCCCATGAATTCTTTTTGTTTGTAAGACTATTTCTAACAGGATCTCAAGGGCAGGCTCTTTGACCTCCCCCCCCCCCCCCAGGGGAGGAACAGTCCTGTTAGGCCATAGAGGAGGACTTTGCAGCCAGCCTTGAAGATACCTGATAAAACAGGGTCAAATGAAAGGGGAGGAGGTCCTCCCCTATTAGTGGACTTGGAAAGGGGCAGGAAGTAGACCAGGGAGGGAGTTGGGGAGGGGGAGGGAATGAGGGAGCGGGATACAGCTGGGACACAGAGTTAATAAATTGTAACTAAAAAGAAAAATAAAAATTAAAAAAAACAAAGAGTTGGAAGTGAAAAGCACAAAGATATATGATGAAGTTTACTCCTGTTTTCTGTGATTGGAGACTCTACCTATTAAAAGTCAACTATTTGCATGAAAAAAAAAAAAAAAAAAAGAACCCTGACTCAAAGAAAAAGGTCAAAGAGCCATCAGTGGAGGAGGATTGCTCACATTAATCTTAGGCCTGTATTGCATATGAAACCCCTCACATATGAAATAGCCACACACATACATTTTAGCAAAGGAAAAGAAATATCAAGGTTTCCCCGCCCAAAAAAGGAAGAAAGAAAACAAAACCAGAAGGAAAACTAGATTTTCCTATCAGCTGAAGTATTTACTCTGTTGTAATATGCTGTTTAGTTGAAGAGCATGAAAGAAAATCAGCCTCACACAGATATGTTGGGAAATGGAGGCCTATTTCAATAGTCCTTTTAGTAAGTGATTTTTTTCTGCAGTACTACACCCAAATGGTGTATTGGTGTTAGTTTCTTAAGGACTTGCTTTACAGAACCTCAAGATTCATCAGTAAACTTCACGTTCTGTTTTCTGAAAGAACAGCACATTTCTACATATGCATCAAGCATGCTGGGTCCTGCACCCCTCACTTATAGAAACTGTTCGGTATATTTTTACAACAGAAATAGTGCTCATAAGTTATTTTTAATACCGTTAAGGTTTTACATTCACTATTGTCATCTGACAGATAATTTTAGATGTATTAACAAGAAGTAACATAGAACCCTAGGTGGTTTTGGTGTGAGCCTTTCCACATGTTAGTAACACCCATCTAGCAGAAGCCATGGAGGGAGAGGTAGAGAACACAGATGGCGATCAAAATCCTTAACAGTGTACAATGAACCCTAAGAGAAAAGAGTGCATGTGTTCCAAAGAAGACATTTTATTCCAGCACATAAACAAACACCAAAATGAGAGCCCATGTGATGTCTGGAATTGATATTACCATGGTTGTCAGTTTGCATTAACGTAATCCCGAAGTTCAATACACAGTTTTATGAAGCCTGGGAAGTCATTCATAAAGTCAAAAAAAAAAAAAAAAAGAGAGAGAGAGAATATTTTGGCAAGAAAAAATTGATAGACAATTCGCTACAGTAAATAGTAAATCATATAACCAACTTATGGTTTAATAAGAAAACACAAAAATATAATTACACACTTAAATTCTCAGAAATTTAAGCAACTAGTGATCCCACAGGTTAAACAGTTCTCCACTTGAAATTACTCACACAAAATATCAGTTTTAAAATAAAACATTAAACTACTAGACTTTTATATAATTTAAGAAACTAATCTAATCCTTGATTGCATAAAAACTACTGATATCATAAAGTTATAAAATAGGAAATAATCTAAAACAAAGGACTATACTATATCAGAATTTCTAAATAAAAAACAAAGTTCAAAACACAACTAAAAAAATTGGGCAGGGGGATGCAAATTGGTGGTTCTGTAACTAGTAACTGGTTATAAAACTAGGGCTGATTTCAACCAAAATCCACAGAAAATATCTCATATTACAGGATGAAGAGGGAAACAGGTTTTGCATGCTATTTGTAAGAACACTTATCCATACTATGGCTAACATCTTCTGAAATGTAAAAAAAAAAAAAAAAAAACAAAAAAAAACAAAAAAAACACAAATAAACAAAAAACAGAGTAATCTACTTCTTGGCATAAATTACAAGCACAACAAAATGCAAAAAATATTTTCACCACAACTATGCAAAATAATAAGGATCTCATTGGGTGAATTTTGTGTATTACTGTAATGGAGTATTTCGAAAGTCACCTAGAGTGGGGCAGAGATACACAAACAGAACTTAGACTTAAACCGTTAAAACACACCTAGTCTGGTGGGGACATGCCAACTGTCAACAAATCCAAGATTCTGATTCAAGGAAATTGAAAAGTGTATTTATGAATATTCGTTTAACAACCCAGAGGATCTTGATGAAGGGAACTGCATTTGCCACCCTGAAAAATACAGTAGCATGGAAGACATAGTAAACAAAGAAAATTTTCAAACCAGATATATCCTACGGCCCTACCTCTATTTTAAAATAATCATTCACAGACAATATGAAGTCAAGTCATGGAGAAAAGTACAGTGGGGATCTTCAACAGCAGTGATGCTGAGGAGAAGGAACTGGGATCTTTGAAGATCGTGAAATGAAAAGAAAAGAGATTGATCTTTTTAAGTTTCTGTAAGATTGGATTATAGATTTTGTATGAAGAGTACACTTGTGCATGAAGCACACAAGGAAACTAAGCCGTCATGAAATGGTAGACACAGTTTAGCGTTGCACCCTTGTATGTTTCATAAATGAAGATCTCTTCTGTGAGCTGTTCATCTAGAGAAAGGACACACTGGCGGATTTAAGTGCTTTTTGCTGTCAGACAAGACAGTGCTTCATTTCCTGCCACTTGAGACATCTTCTCTGTAGAAAGACATTTCCCACTCAAGCCAAGTGCCTTTCACAATACCAGGCTTCATTTTCATGAATGACTTAGATCTGGAGGAAAAGCTCTTAGGTACTACCACCAAAGTAACGCTCATTACTGTGAAAAGGCATACGTGGGAAAGAGTCACTTCTTTCTAGCATTTCTCAAGGAAAACCACCAATGAATAGGTCAGCACACACGGAAACTTGCAGACAAAGGGTTACATTCATCATAAAGATTCCACAGTACTTACTGATGGATCGGAACTTGATTGTAGGAATGCTGCTGATCTAAGGCCAAAATAATAATAGGCTACCTTTCGTTCCCTTAGCAGCCATTCACTTCAACTTCTGTCAGGCTTGGAATTCTTGTGTCCATCTGGTCAGAGTTCTTGTAATGCTTTAATGTAACAGACCACTAGTTTCCACCAACTCAAAAGGCACAAACACTTTCACACAGTGCATAGTACCTACATTTGGAATGTCCACACTCTGCTGTAGCCTGCCTAAGCTAAGTTTCCACCAGTGTATTTGAAAGTGTGCCTCAATTTAAGACTTTCTTTCCTTGTTCTATATCTTGTTTCTACACTGGGGCATGGTCCTGGAGGTTACCCTGTGCCTGGGCTGTGCACATTCACATTTGGCTCAAGAATAAACTATCTCTATTGCCTTTGAGGAGAGAGTGGTGTTTAATGCTGACATCAGGCTCTTCCTTAAAGCCAGGTTGGCCTTCTGGAAACATAAGCCCTTTGTCACTAGGCATACAGCTAAGTAATGATTTCAAGTAGAAACTAACGAATTTAAAAACTCATAAGTTATCTTTTGAATCAGAGCACGGCCACAATAAACTTACAGATTCCTTAGTAAACAAGAATAGTTATATGCTTTGCCATTTGATATGATAAACTTAAAACAAATATCCATACAATTAGTGTATGATATTATAATTGGAAAGGCATAATAAATTCACTCCATTTCCAAATGCATTCTTAAAAGGATGAAGAGTTGTCTAATTTCATGTCCAACTCAGGTTCTGATTCTCCTAGGCAATATTTTCTAGATTCAGTTTTATATATTGAGAAGAAAACACTGCTGACTGATGCTTTTGACTGCTTGGTGTCAATGAGGAAAAAGAAATTACAATGCTAACTGGTTGCTTACTTCTCAAGGACCAATGTTGCTCATGTGTTTATAAGATGTTTCCCCAGCAAGTTTCCTTCAACAAGTGGTTTTGACTACTTTTCAGTGTCATTCTTCATTTCTGCCCAGGATTATGCCTCTTACTAGACTTAGTACAATCAAATTCCTCTATTATCTTAGTAATTCATCTCCTACCTCGAAAACTGAGCCATCCTGAAAGCCCTCTGCTTCACTGTCATCTCAAGTCATCCAAGAACAGCTTCCTTCTGTTTTTATGCAGTCTTTTAGTGTATATGTAATAGTTGTAATTTCATTCTTTTTTTTTGTTTGTTTGTTGTTTTGTTTTTTCGAAACAAGGTTTCTCTGTGTAGCTTGGCTGTCTTAGACTTGCTTTTTAGCCACGCTGGCCATAAAATCAAAGAGATCCATCTACCTCTGCCTTCCCAGGCATATG
Organism: Psammomys obesus; assembly: GCF_907164565.1. Taxonomy (NCBI): domain Eukaryota; kingdom Metazoa; phylum Chordata; class Mammalia; order Rodentia; family Muridae; genus Psammomys; species Psammomys obesus. The sequence continues at coordinate 904,833 of NW_026585689.1, forward strand.
CCACCTCACCCAACTCGCTTGTAATTTCTTAAATAAGACGCTAATATTTTAAGGTCTTAACATATGACCTGAACCAAATAACTTTTTCTACTTCTTCTATAAACAGTCATCTTCAAAATACAAGGAATAAATTATATATAAACTGATTTTTCTAACAAGATTTAAATTATATTCAATTAAATTTCTTCTAAAAAAAAAGCCCTAATATTAATATCCTAAACAAAATTCTCAGAACAAAGCCTGGATACCCACAGAATAAGGCGGGAACCCTCTCTAGCATTTATCATCTCTGGTCAAGAGCGCCACAACCATTTCACACTGTTTCCCACTTTTATTTACTTGCCAAAGGCTGTACTTTATATGAAACAGGGCTCTGAAAAGATCCAGTGTCAAGATTCACAGCTGCAGGAGGGCAGCGCTGGAGCCACTGCTAGCGGCAGTACTTGGACGAGTGCTCCCTACTCCTGCCTGCCGCATCCAGGCTTAGCAGCAGGCTGACTGTACAGTGAGCAAAGGAACAGGAGCTGAGGATGTCTTCATGGAGCCATTCCTTTTCTCCAACCAAATTAAGTGCAATGTGTATTCAGAGTGAATGCAGGGTGGAGATCAAAGGCATAGTTTTCAAGGAAAAAAAGACTATTCTAGAATCCAATCCCAGATACTTAGAGAGAACATAAAACACTATATGTGTAACAGAGAAAATGGAAGCAAAACAAACTAAAACTGCTAACACAAAAAACCCACAAAATGGCTACAATTGAGAATAAAAAATTAAAGTACTTGTATAATCTTTCTCAAAAATATTAACTAGATGTAGATACAATATGACAAGCGCTGCACTTTCACATGAGCTACTGAACATTCACTTTAACATAAATGCTGAAAATCACCATAACATGAGGATCCAATATTCATTTTCAGGATTTTAAACTAGAATACATAGCACCTGTTGCTCAATAAAGGGATGCTAAAATTTAGACCTCTTTCATACTGAAGAGAAGAGTAAAATGTATTTCTCAAAGAAAAGCAGGTATCCACAACATTGCACTAAAGGTTCTTATGGTCTTTTCATCCACATCAGTGGCAGACTCTCTGATCACCTCCCTCTGGGAGTTCATCCTTACCAGGCCACAAAGAAAGACCATGAAGCCAGTCCTAATGAGACCTGATAAGCCAGGGTCAAATGGGACGGATGGGGGGGGGTCCCTATCAGTGGACTGGGGGAGGAGCATGGGAGGAGAAGAGGGAGGGAGGGTGGGATTGGAAGGAGATGAGAGAGGAGGCCACATCCGAATACAAAGTGAATAAAGTGTAATGAATGATAAATAAAATTTTTAAATGCCAATTTTTACAATACATCTGTAGGTCAATAGCTCACAGTCTCCAACCGCAGCTTTTAGAGAAGGGCCAGTACAGGACTGACTTCCCTTACTCACATGAAGTCTGACTGATAACCCGTGTATTTCAGAGGAATACTTGAACATGTTAAGAATTTTATACCATTACAAAACAGATGACAATGTTTTGAGAAAATAATACAAATGGCATAGGATTAAAAAAAAAAATTTATTCACTTTGATTTTTGCAATGGGGTCTCCAGTAGCCCAGGCTGGCCTCAAACTCACTGTGTAGCCAAAGCTGACTTTAAACTTCTGGTCTTCCTGCTCCAGCCTCTCGGGTGCTGGGATTGCAGCTGTGCACTGCAACAGCTGGGCAGATTTTCAGAAGCTAGTTCAGGTGATTTTAAGTGCCTTTGTGAACACGTACCTGGCACAGAAGATCTTTCTGAGGCAAAGAAGGAGCTCGTTCTTCATACACAGGGGGTGGCTTGTGTGTAGGTGGAAGGTCGATTCTGTGTTCCAAACAGTGAACAGATGGGGGGGAGACAAAACAAAGAAAACAAGGTTCTCACAAACCAGAAGGATATTTTCTTCATACTAGAAGAATACATAATTAGTCTATTCTACATGCTTAAGTTATATTCTGTTCATAACAAAAATAAGTACTACTTCTAATACGTAACACCAAACTAGTTTATTCACATTAATGAAATAATCCAAGAGGAGCACTGAAATTATTAAGCAAGTAATCTTGTGCATGATCCATCTTTTTAAATTTAATATATTTTCACCTTTGATTATGAAGACAAACATTTTAAATACAGTATTGTTTTTTAAATATTTTTTTATTTATTGTACATGTGCATATATCTGTCACATATAAGTGGATGCCCAGTAGCCAGAAAAGAGGTCAGATGTAGAGGAATTTGAATTCAGAACATGGCTGCTCTGGCAAGAGATCACATCCAAAGACCTTCTAGGTCTGTGTGATCCAGCTGGAATATAGACATGCCTTTAATCCCAGAAGATAGGCAAGCAGATCTCCAAGTTCAAGGCCAGCTTGGTGTAGAGCAGGTTTCAAGTAAAGAAAAGCTTAGGTCCAGGCATGGTGGTACATGCCTTTAATTCCAGCACTTAAGAGACAGAGTCATTCAGATCTCTTAAGTTCTAGTTGGTGCTGTTCAGGCAGTTTGGTTGAGAGTCAGTCTGGAGGTAGTGCAGGAGTTGAGTTCATGGCATTGTGTAGTTCCTAGAATTCAGAGGCAGTTTTTACCAGGAGAGTTGTAAAGAGAGATTGACGAGAGAACAAGCTAGACACAGGTGAAGACAGAAGGAGCCAGAGAATGAGAAGGATCCAGGAAATCAGAACAGATTGCTAGAGTCAGTTTGAGGCCAAGCAGAGAAACTGAGAGAAACCAGACTGAATCAGAGTTTGAGCCAGAAAAGCTGAGTTGAAGCAGCGGCTAGAGTTTAGAAAGAACTACAAATGGTGAGCAGATTCAGCAGTAAGTCTCAAGCTGAAGGCTTTCTAAGCCTAGGTTAGATTGTATGGAGGCTTGAAGCTTTCAGGACTAGGCACAGGATAGCAGATGGAGGCAATAAGCCTCAGAGACAATTATCAGGAGAATAAAAGTTACTTGTACAGTCAGACCCCTTGCTGCCAGAGTCACGGTGGAAGTGAGCCTCCAGATGTGGGTGCTTGGACCACACTCAGCTCCTCTGCAGGAGCAAGAATCTTAACTCGCTAAGCCATCTCTCCAGCTGCTAATGTGTCTATTATTATGTTTCTCCAAATGGTCATTGAAGTGACTTGAAAGATTAACAGAAGTTCACATTATGGTTTGAAACTGCTTTCCAATACAGATTTTTCAAAAGGGCCACCTTGGGGCTGGAGAGACTGCTCAGAAGTTAGAAGTTCTTGTTCTCACAGAGGACCCTGGTTCATTTTCCATCCTGCACCCACACGGTGTTCACGATCATTCTGAAATTCTAGTTCCAAGGGATGTGATGCCTGGTCTAACCTCCACGTGCACCAGAAATGCACATGATACAGAGACATACATGCATACAAAATGAACATGCACACAAAACAAAAATCAATAAATCTTTTTAAAAGGGTTCACTCATTTTTAGAACATTTACTCAATAAAATTAATATTTTTTAGCAGCAATCCATTATAAATTAAACCATCTGAAATAGACAAAGGATCCAGGATTTCCCTAAAGAATATATTTTTGATGAACTCATTTGTAAAATTCCCTGATATTCACATATATTTTAAATGTCACTCATATATTTAAAAACAAATTCATGAGTCCTGTTTTATGGAAAATAATCTCATACACATACACAGTTTTCAATGCTTTTGAAAAGTAAAGATGTATTTCCAGTATTTTTCACTAGCAAATAAAAGAAAAAGCTACCTATATTAAAAGATAAATGAAATCTTTATATGCTAAAATAATAAATTTGCCATGATATACTCATTTGTCGATATGAACTTGAACCAATATTTTTTAGTGAAAAGTATTAAAAAGTTCATAAAAGAGCTCCAGTCTTTGAGTTATCAAACTAAAGCAGCATTTTGCCATCTTTTATTCATAAAAATAACTTTCCTCTAATGAAAATTGCACCAGGCATGGTAGCACACACCTTTAATCCCAGCATTCTGAAGGAAGAGGCAGGCAGATCTCTGTGAGTTCAATGCCAGTCTGGTCTACAAAGTCCAGGATAGCCAGAGCTCTGCTACACAGAAAAATCCTGTGTCAAACAACAACAACAAAAAAAAAAAAAAAAAAAAAAAAACAAAACCCAAACCCCAATTTCCAAAAAAAGCAAAGCAAATTACAAAAATTTATAGTACCATATAGGTAAGGGAACAGAGGCCTATGGGACCAGTGACCTGCTTGTGGCAACACTGACTACACTGACAGGGTCTATAATCCAGAAAGACCAGTGCAGTGACTATGTTAGATTAAATAAATCCTTATTGGTTTTTTGAGACAGAGTTTCTCTGTGTAGCCCTGGCTGTCCTGGAACTCACTCTGCAGACCAGGCTGGCCTTGAACTCAAGAGAATCTCCTGCCTCTGACTCCTGAGTTCTGGGAATAAATGCTGCACACACCTGACACCCCAAAACACTTTATGAAAAAGTGAGAGACAGAGAGAGAAAAGGAACATATCACTTGAATACCAGCCTCATGCCCTCCTGCAACAACAGACTACACAGAAAACCCCACTACTCAGTTCACAAAGCAAAGCCATCTCATTCTGTTCCAAATACAACCATGTGAAATATAAAAGGTATCATCCAGCCAAACCAGAGATAGTGACAAGATTCAAAGGAAATATATAACTAGTTATACCATTCCACAACAAGGTACAATATTTATCTTACAATGCAATCTCAGTAATCAGGCCAAAAGCTGTTTATTCATTCAATGAAAGGATGCTCATTTTATAATTTACTGAAACAAAGCATTTTTCTTAAGGAAAAGTCTTTACAATGAGAGCCTTTAAAAATAACTCTTGGCATAGTTTAATTTTATCTATATCTAAGACAGACATATAATCAATTAAGTCTAAGATGTTTCTAATAGTGAAACCAGTAATTATTAAAAGTATTCAGGTTGGACAACATAAGTTGTAATTATGATGCATTTGGAAAAATGTCCCATGCCTGTGGTTTAGGATCTGCTTAACACATGTGCTTCCGGTAGCCCTATGAAGATGCTCATTTACTAGGATGTAGTTTGAGATGTTCTGATGAAAGCACAGCCAACTGACATGGGCCCAACGCTCTACTTCCTTCCATCTGTTGAACACTAAGGAGAAGTAATGTAAAGGTGGACATAAAGGCTGATGGAAAATGGATGATCACAGCTGAACACAAGTACAAACTGTTACCTACACTTTGTCAAGATAGGATGGTCTCTTCTTCCGTGGTGTCAGCAGCACAGTCACAAAGACAGCGATGATGAACAGGGCCAGGACAGCCCCAATCACAGCTCCAGCCACTGCAATGGATGAGGTCTGCTTAAGCGGGATGTCTGTTAAGTAATAAGAAATTAAGCTTTTCAAACAACTTTAAATTAGAGTCTTTGAAGTTGCATGCTTTAATTTTACAGTGCTCAATGAGTATTTGATTAAAGTATGCTATTTGACAATTAGTATAAAGGACCCCAAATTTAATTCATCAATTTTAGGAGCTTTATGTTAAGAAATTTCTATTTTCCTTAAACACCCCAGCTTTGCTTTCCTCAATTAATGGAAAGAATATTTTTAACCAGGCATTATTGGGTTGATACATTCTCTACAGTCAACAAATATCTAAAGAAAACAGTAAATAAAAATGAAGATAATTTTAAATTTTCATTCTAACAGGTGATAAAAAAAAAAACAATCAGTTGACCATTAAAACAAACACTTACCATTTTCATTCTATTCAGATGAAAAAGAAACACTATTAAAATCCTGTGATAATATTCAATGGCTAAACCAAAAGAAAATTCTACAAATATAGTATAAAAAGTAACAGTAACAGTAGATACTTTAAAAACTTTACAAAATGTTTTAAAGTGGAATATTTCAAAACAGTGGAGACATCAACAATGGCAGTTCTTTCCTATATGGTTAAAGGATACATGTCAATATATAAAACTTGTGAAATACTAATATATTTCTCAAACTAAAGCATACATTCTGTTAAGAAGTTAATGTAGCAGTTAGCATCTCACACAAATTTTAAAAAGATGACATCCATAAATTCAGAAAAAAATGGAATCAACACAATTCAAATGTATTAAGTAATATCACTGTTTTACATTGCTTATTGTAGCCATATGAAATCTAACAACTCAATTTTGTGGAGTGACTCATAAGTTTCTTCATACCCATTTTCTGGTTTTGTTGATGTGTTTTGTTTTCCTCTGTTTGAGATAGGATACCATGCATCTCACGCTAATCTGGCACCTGTTGTATAGCCAAGGCTAACTATGAACTCATGATTCTAAAGGTGGGACCTTGTACAGTGGGGATTACAGGCATCTGTCATCATGCCCAGTTTATGTGCTGCTGGGGAACCAACCCCAGTTTTGCATATGGTAAGTACACACTCCACCAAATGAACTACACCCTCATTCCATAAACTTGGTTTTGTTTTAATCTTCTACCCAGTAAGGTAGACAGTGAAAATACCACTTTATACATGAAGACAGGGTTTTAAAGTATCCTGTCAGTCATCCAGTAAATGCTCAATACGGAACAAAAGGAAAAGCTGGGTTGAGACACAAGTCTTCAGCCCTTGCTTTTTCTCAGATTTTGGGGTTGGGTGGGAGGCAACAGCTAATAAAGGCTTGCCCTTTGTCTATAGGAAATAAAAAGCTGTTTTCATGAAGATGTATGTCTCATGCCTTAATTCCTTACAATTACATCTTCACACCAGACATGGCAAACTGAAATGGAAATGAAGGGCTGGCATGTTGGAAAAGTTTTATCTACCCAAGTACTATTATTCAATTGTAGTACTAAGAAGGCTGAGGCAGATAATGTCTGTCAGTTCAAGACCAGTCTTGTTCACATGTCGTTTTACTTTCTATGATTTTCTTTTGCAAACTAATAATATAGTTTACTTGTGGGTCACTTCATTAGCTTCATTTCAGATTGCACCTCTTACCCTTCAGAACAAGTCATCCATCTGAATAAACTGTCAATGAACACAATCTTGACAGAGTGGGAAAAACATGTGATTGTGCTCAAACTACAACTTTTAGCATAACTGAGATTATCAACTTCTGTTTATCAGTCTAATTACTAGCTCTCAATTTGATACCATAAAATTCAAATATTTGTCAGTACAGTCAAAGAGTACTTAGTGCTTGTAAATGCAAGAGAAATTTGGGATCATTCTACATAAGGTTTTCTTCAGAACAGAAATTATATTTTTAACCACTACACCAAACTTCAATGTGGATGAGTCTACTGTCTTTACTGAGAGGCTAACTGAAATCCAAAGTCAACCACCTAAAAGCAGTGGCAGAAATAAAAAAAAGTCCCAATTGTCAAATCTGCTATTTCTTATGCACTAGGTCTTTTAAATATGCCTTTAAAAGAATGTTTCCTCTGGTAGAGGTAAAATGGACCTATCCCTAGTACACACACTTTAAATTTGTGATTCCTTATTTTATAATGATGTTCACAGGATAGTAACAGTAGTACTTCCAAAATTGTTTTTCAAAAGCTGAGGTTACTTGAGTATGAGTGCAAACTAAGATTTTTCAACCCACAGATCATCACAAAAGTAGTTCACATGGGTAAAGATGATGGTAAATACATAAAAGTTACTTTCCTCGTTTCTCTTCCTGGTTCTTTTACTAATTTAGAAAAGAGACAAAGCATACTTAAGGATAATCAAATGCTTTAAGAATACAAGTTGAGTGTCAGTATGAAACATAAAGAAAGATGTAAAATCTTTTGCATGCAAAGCATTTTGATGCGAATTTGAGAATTTGATTCAAAAATACCATTTCAGATAAACATAGAGCCCATACATAGACTGTTTATATTGCACAAGTAAAAGGTTCACTGTGAAAGTGAAACTTGATTTTTTTTTTTTTAAACCTAAGCTAGTGACTTGAAGAAACATCTTATCACCTAGGGAAATGGCCCACAAAACTCTTACGTGTCTTAAGTGCCAGAAAATAAGTGTTACAATTTTACCATGAAAAGGAGGTATATGAATCTCTAAAAACAACAGATTGCTTCTTTCACAACAGTTACAGTATCTCACATTCACTGGAAATTTACTCCCTATTCCACAAAAACTTACCCCCCAAAAGAAAAATGACAATCTGTTATGTCAAAAGCATAGCACCTATAATAAAGATAACAATTGTACATCTTCTAAGACAAATGTTCAAAAAGGCCAGTTATCAGCCATCCAATACATATTGAACTTTTAGAAAAGCATGCACATATGAAATATTATAGGTATCAAATATAATTTGTTTTCATTATCCATCTTTTACTTACTCTCACAGTGTACCAAACCGTTATTGCCAGATTTTCCCATAAATAAGCCCTCAGTGTTCAGGGCTGAGGACCCAGACCTTGTAGATGCCGAGCAAGCTCATGGTCTACACCTGTGCTACACTGCCAGCCTTCATTTATCAACAGCTCCTTCATGATCTCTACATGACAGCTGAGCTTGTATCCAAAAAAAAAAAAAAAAAATTAATCCCACCATTTTTTTCTAAGTACCATATTTATCTCAGGTCACTTTCAGGGGCTCATTCAATGAATTGGCAGGCATCTATGTGCCAAGCACTGTACCACCGCTAGGAATACACACGTGAACCAGTCATTATACTGGTCTTCACAACAAACAGAAACATTCCAAGATGAGGTTATAAAATTCATGAAATACACACAGTCCAATCAAGTGCAGAAATAGCATTTACATTTGAAACACACTTAATGGGGCTGGGGGTAGAACTCAGAAGTAATGCTTGCTTAGAAGGAGAAGCTACCTTCCGTTATTAGCAAATCAACACCATCACAAACACACACACACACACACACACACACACACACACACTCAAGGAAAAGCAAAAAGGCAGCATGGTTATAAAAAAAAGCAAGTCATAACCAACATACAACGCATCAACTGGCACTGTCAACCTGACATGATCAAGTGCCACTTCCTCACTTGCCGCACGGGGCCCCACAATGCATTCCTTCCATGGGGAACTGAGGTGTCTTTAAGAGCTCCGTATTAAGCCAAGTATCAGAAGATATGAACAACAGAAGGTCTTTGAAATTATTGAATCAAAAAGTCTAAAAACCGAGATTTTAAAAAGGAAGCACATTTAATCATTTTTAAATATTTTGTGAGAAACGAGGTTGTTTTAAAATGAAGCACATTGTGTATCCCAAATAGTGACAATTACACTGACATTTTCAAAGTATTATTTTTCAGAGTCAAAATGTCCATTTCAGACTATTTTAAAATACATACAACTGAGTTGCTCTAGAAGCACAAATGTACTTGGAATACATACTAATGTTACAATCAAAAGTTTTCACTGATCTACAAAAGACAGACTAAAATAATAAAATGTAAACCTGGGATACATACAAGATGATTGAAAAGACCATGGGTTGCATTTGTTTTTTCTGTTGAAGTATCATAAATCTATCATTTGAGATGTACTTCTATGGACTGGCCTCCCAGTGTGGAAAGGGGGTGAAAGTAGTTTTCAATAAAGGGAAAGCGTGGACATAATTATTCATGTATCAGGCACACCGCAAAGGGAAAGCACAGTTAATACATCTGGATATGAGTAGGTCCTCTGTTACCGTGTCTCAGCACCAGGACCAAATGGTTGCTAAGGTCGGAGCAGAAAAGCAGGTATTATGAGGCTCCCAGTGGAAGAATGCATCCTCTCCTATGAAGCCACCTTGCGCACACAATGAAACTTGAATGCAAGCAAGGATATAGACCTTAATATCAACTTATGAAAATGCAGTGAATGCATTTGGGGCTAAGGGACAATCTACACAGGGAAACTATAGGAAAATAAAGCCATTTTAGAACACAAACAAAAACACGGAGGGAAGAAATGTGGGCCAGAACACACAAGAAGGTATTTCTAAAATTACAATACACAAATCATACTTGGATCCTGATTAAAACTGATAAAAGTGACAGAAATGTGAATACTTACTGCTTGAAGTTAGAGAAATATTTGGTTTTGGTATAATAAAGATACGAAGAAAACTTTCTAAAAAGCTACAATGGCTGATTTCTAGAACGATCTTTATCTTTTAGAATGCATGATGATTTACCGCCAATGAGGTAATGACAGAAATGCTGACATGCTTAAAATGCTGTGACAGTGATCTGGTAATAACCAAAGCAGGTGGATTAGAAAAAAAAAAAATTCCACAGGTAGCTTTTCCCTGAGACATTTCTAGTAACTGGAATGGTAAAATTTCTGTACTGGTGTATTGATGTAGAAATACTATGAATGTAAGAAAATAAGGCTTTTGATGGTTCTCAAGCATTAAGGATTACTTCTGTGGCAATGTTACCATCCAATACTCACTTTTTCACCACTGCCATCATGGCGTACAGCTAGGATAGTAAAATGCTACTTTCTTCCCACAATGAAATAAACTTTATTCTTCTAAGGTGAAACATATATTCCCTGCTGCCAAGCTCCAATTAAATATATACAGTACAACCTGTTGTAAAGTTACGCTTAATTTTGCTTCTCATTTTCCTATTTTAAAAATCTAGATATATCATAACAAAAGAAAACACACATATGTAAACAGAGACATGTCTAAACTTTAAGTCGGGATACTGTCGACACTATTCTAAAGTTGCTTCCATGAATGAATTTTTATTGGTATATCATGAGGTGAACAAGAACAATCCAAAGTGTATGCCACTTGAAGAAATGGCTGCTTATTTAAAAAAAAAAAAAAGTCTAGAAAAATACAGACCATTATTAAAAATAACAAATAGTAAACAGGAAATTGAGTAGAAAGTGTTGTTTCTCTTCAAAACAGTTCATAAGCAGTAAGTAAACACCACTAAATGACAAGCTAAGTAACTATTAAAATGAGGTGACTTCAAAATGAAAACCAACTGATATTTACATGCAGTGGTTCCAGGACCCCAAAGTGCCAAAATACAGTGACGTTCAAATCCCTAGCAATGTACTAGATGAACATAATCTCTACATATCCTACATGCTTTTATCTTCAGATCACTTAAAATGCCTGATGAATAGTAAATTCCATGTAATGGTTATATGTAGTGTTTACAAAAAGGCGAGACACACAGGTTGCACATGTTTGGTGCAGATGCAATTTTCCAAATATTTTTGAGTATCACACTGATGATGGAGACACAAAAAAGCTCCTGAATATATGCCAAAACCAACGGTCTAGTGGCTAACATGTCTTAGAGGCACTGTCAATGTTTACTTAACTCCCTCTTTAACCTGATATTCATTGTTTGGGAAGAGGAATGAAGGAGATCCTACTTCCTATGATTATTAATGGCATTTTAATGTTTAATTGAAAGGACAGTGGGTTATGCATATATGAACATACAAACACAGGCACATGAGCAAATATGAGGACAAAGAAAATAATACAGAATTTAGTCTCACTTTAGAAATACGCCACTGAAAAGCTTTGTTTCAAACTGTATTTCATGGTTTATTGCAAGGCAATGAGGACCAATACCTAATAAGTAATTTTCTTTCTTTCTTTTTTTTAAAGTATTGGTGAAAAGCTAAAACTGAAAACTGAATTCAACGCAGAATGTCAAAATAATATGAGAAATAAGACCCCCCATTTTGACAGGTCATTTCCAATTAACAAGTAGTGGGAAAACCTGTTTATACTCTAGACCCTGTAGGGTTGAAAAACTCACTACGTGTGCCATTTTTTCCTTTCTCATATCTTATGTTAATTACTTCCACATAAATAGCCTATTATAATTATATAGTTTAACAGCCTTTATCAAAATTACATCAAACATTTTATGTATTACATGGCTACATGTATTACATGTCACATTTTGCACTAATTCTAATTCCTATAATCCCTTAATTTAAAAATGTAGCTAGTTTCTTCCTAAAACTTTTCACACATGAATGACTATCAGAAGCAGCAATCACTTCTTTAAGAACACTAGCAATTTCTTTATATACAGCTGTGTGTGTGTGCGCGCGTGCACGTACGTGCAAATGCACGAGTCCAAGTGTGTGTGTGTGGAAAGGGATGGACACAGATACACACACAGCACTTATTAGGCACGTGGTTAAATACTAAATGTTCAAATATAATCAAGTACTATTTTAGAATTAACTTCCAGCTTACAGAAGTTTAGTGTATTTTAATAAAATTTACAGAAAAAAAACAACTTGTAGTACTGAAATGATTTAACCAGCAGAAAAGAAACCATGAAGCAAATATAAAAATGTAAAAGCAAATCGAAACATATCAAAGTAACAAAAAGTAAACATGGACCCTAAAGAGTAAACATTATCTTTCAATTTTCTAAGGAGAGATGCTTTTTACATTCCTAACAATCAGCTGTGCACATCACCAGTATTCACATGAATATTCATGTTCAGACAACTTTCTATGTACAGTGTACATACATAAAGCTTTAGTGAACAACAGTGCAATGTTTCCAAAAGCCATAAGCACCAGTATAAGATTCCTAAACCCTGCCAAGCCTCCAGCGTACCAAACGATCCAGATACAGACTACATTAAATGTGCCATAGGTTTCGAGGTTGCTTTTTGCCCACAAAACCAGAGGCGATGCCTAAAACTAACCACATAGTCAACCGAGTAATAGGAGCTCACCATCAGCAGGTATTTGTACTTTAGAAACAGCTCTCAAGATACATTACTAATTTCTTCTAGACTATATTTTCAAGTTGGGATTTATATAGACTCCTAAATGTAATCATTCTGCTTGGTCTCATACAACCTATCAAAACTCTACTTCTAAAGATAAAGTATTTAATCAAAAAAGCAATAAATTCTTATCTTTCACAGAAAGAAATAGACATCTCTTTCTTGTGGCTCATATCATTACTGATACTTAAGTGAAAATAAAGTTTGTTTTGTCACAGTGTGTTGTTGCTAAGAAAGTGTACTCCCAACGATTTGAACTAAGTGTCTATTTGTACATTAAGTGATTAAATATATTAAAACATATTTTCAATGAGATATTGGCAAACTAACTTTATTTCTTAATCTGATATTATTGCCTTACAATACATGTTAGGGTAGAGCTAATTTTCAGAACACTGCTAAAGAAAAATAGTGTCTAATCATTCAGAATAAAGCTGTCACTATTTGCAATATTTTAGGAATATGCCACAATTCTGTCTTCTATATGAAACATATAGAATAAAATTCTAGTATATATTTATATATAAAATTCACATATATATATGAATGAAGGAGGATTGGGAATATTGGTTGGTAGAGTGAAGAGTGCATAATTTTTCTTTTATTAAAAATAATTTATCTATTATGATTCATTTAATAATATCTTTACTGTCCTGGCAAGATACTTGTTCTACACAGTCCTTTTTCCTAGTCAACTGATAGAAAAACATTCTTTGGGCCTTAAAACAGTTTCTATTATCACGATTTTAAGAACTCTACTGCAGAACTAATTCACCATACAAAGAACATTAACATTTGAAGATTTATATAACATCTCTCAGAAATTATATGATATTGGAAAGAATATAGTTAATGAACTATGTGAAACAAATGAACAAAATAAACCCAAAAAATCTCATGATATGTTTCCAGTTTTAATTTGAAAACAAAAACAAAACACAAACAAAAAAAGCTTGAATCATACACATACATTTAGGAGAAAATGGAGAAAAAAAGGATGGATTGCCAATACTCAAAGTGTTATCAATGACTGATTCTGTAATTCAGATTTCTCTAATTAAACCTCAAGCTTCAAAGTTTATTTTCATTGCTTTTGTACATGTACCCGTTTGAACAATAGCAACATTAAATAACTAAAACAAGAAGATCTAGAAAATTCTTTGTATAGATTCCTGGCTGAAACAGTTCATGTCTAAGTCTGGCACACAAATATACTCAAATACCCTCTTTGTACTTATCTGCCTACCATATTTTCATCACTATTTATATACTTGTCAAATAAAGCATTAAAATAAGCTTAATGCTTCATGCACCAAAACCATGTTCACAAAACAACTTAAGAACTTTCTTCCAAAAATGAGAAAAATTAATAATTATTGTTAGGAGGCATATATTTTATTACTCTTCAATGTATTTTGGACAAAAATATTGACCAGCTAATTATGCTCTTCCACACATCATATTCACTGAGTTTATGGCCACAGTTTTAGTGCAACAAAATATCTTTGAAAAGCCACTTTACAGTAATTATGGCAAGGCTCATTAAAATGCAGAGGTAAAGATTCTATATATATAGAAACTTAGAAAATAATGTTGGAAGATGAAAGATACTCCATCAGGATGAATGATTTTAGTATACTAAAAATATATAAGCATTTCTTGAATTAGTTTTACTGTCAATTTTGATGGAGTACACTTAGTGGTGATAAGCTTTGAGAGGTATACGTTACACAAATATTATACTTGAGATTATAGTCTTAGGTAAACATTTAATACACAATACCAAGGTAGTTTCATTTTTTTCTGTTTTTAATTTTTGTACCAAAACGTCATACATTTAACGTTGACATTTCTTCTTACCTGTGTGCCTCAGACCAATAAAGTACTCTGCATTAGAATTTAAATCTTGAGACAGTAGTACAGCAGTGAAAAAAATTGTAAAGCAGCTCAGATACATTGAACCCAGATGTTACATTTTCATTTGTCAGATCAGAATATAAAAAGTAAGCTCGAAATCAACTTGAAAAAGCTTATTCTTCCTCAAGAAAAAGTATGAACAATCTGAAAATGATCAACTAGTATGAATGAAACATTGTACATAGTGAAGTCACATTAGTGGCTGTTAAACATACCACTCCCTCCTGGAAATTACGGAACCATCTACATGGGAAACTAAATCATCTTCATTTTCATCGTAGCGTTCATCATTGACGAACTTCATTCCCATTTTTAGATCTTCGTAATAATCCATCGGTCTTTCAAACCTAGTGAGATTTTCTACATTATTCCACTGAGTTTTTTCAGGCTCTTCTAAGTAGTCTTTACGTATTAGATTGTTCACTGGATTTTTGTTTTCTTTTTTTACACTGTCTGGGTAAGAATCAAGCTCATCTTGTTGAAGAACATCGATTTGCGATTCTTTCTGCATGTCTGACGGTGGAATGTAGTTTTTGGCAAAGTAGTCTCCACGAAACGTCCGTCGTCTCCTATAGCAGAATATTCCAGCCAACACACTCACGAGCACTATGAAGAGGGCCCCACCCACTACACTAGCAATGATGGTGCCAATTGTGTCATCCTTAATTGTTGCCAAAGTTGACAATGGAAAGGGCAATTTTTTAGGTTCTGTTGCTAGATCCTCGATGTCAGCAGTTGAGGAATGCCACTGAACTGTAGGCTGAAGGGTGGTGGTAGTAGGAGGATCTAATGGAAACAGTAAAGATAGACAAGACACAGAAAGGCAGAGAATGTCAGTGAGGCTGATCCAGCAGCAGTTGAGAAGGCAGCACAGCTCATATTTACATATTCACAGTAAAAATAGTTTTTCATTCTTAATTTAAGATTAGAAAGTAATGTAACTTACAGATATTTAAAAAAAAATCCTGACACTTTTGTCAGTTACCAAGTTAATGAGAAAAATAAAACTAGTGGTATGAGTCCAAAGTCACTGATCCACATTTGAGTAATACTGTGCACTAAGGAATGGGTTGCTGTTCCAATGTAGACTGTTACTTAATTGATCTGTACATCCCGGCTTAAGAACTATCATATAAAATTTCAATTAAATAAAATATTTCAAATGGGTAGTTTTTTAGCCAGTAGCAAAAGGATTAAAATGATAATTAAAGTGGAATATTTTCTTAATATGTATCTTTACTTAATAAATAAGATCAGAACTTATCTTTTAAAAGAATGAAAAACCATAGAATCTTGTTAAGTGGGCATACTATATATAAGTTGTGGGTTTAATAATTCTCTCAAAAATATTTATCTTAAATAAAATATACTATAAACTTTTTATGAAAGATATATAATAGTAAAAACCATTGTTTGGTAATTTAAAAAGTAAAGCACATATGTAGAACGGTATCAATCAAATGGGCTATTATGAAACGAAACTAACAAACACAAAGGAAAAACATACTAATTGCCTCTAATAATCAATGGATAATATATTTGTGTAATTCCATGCCATTGTTTTAGGACAGACTGTAAAAGGGAATAGCTAATATTTTAGAGAGAACATTCTAACAATATTTAAGTATTAGATGCGAATGGACCATTTATTAACATTATATTACAGACTAGCCATTAATATTAAAAAGCAACTAAACATAAAGAGTAAAAAATTAAAGATTGGTTAATTGTCCATTAAGTAGTATCTGTAGGCCATGATACATAAAGTTCTAGAGTTTAAAGATGAGTTTTAAAATGTTGAAGTTTTCAAAGAGAAAAATAAATGACCCAAATGATAATCTCCTAAAATTAATTTTTACATGAGTGGTTCTGACAGAGTTTTTAAAAATGATTGTTAGAAAAATACTAAATCTACATGGGGTAAGTTATTCTAACATCACAAGCTAAAGAAATATACTTACTGAAACAGGTTTCATCACGGAATGCCATATGTATAGAATGTGGTAAAAATTTAGCAAATACAGTATTTTAAAAAAACAAAAACAAAACAAAACAAAAAAACCCAAATAACGTAGAGCTCTTTTCCTATGGTTTTAAGGTTCTGTAACAGTTCATACTGATGGATGCTACCAAGGGCAGATGTAGACGAACCTAGGAAGACTTATGAGACAATTTTTTCTAGCTGGGCAAATTCATGTTCAAGAAAGCAACTGTTATTCTTTTTAGTGTCAACAAAGTAATGCTTCATATAGTCCAGCTTCTAGAAATTAAGGTACATAAGACAAAAACTTAAGCTTTGTTTTTGTGAGACAATTTATGTATTTTTTTAGGGGAATAACAGGGTAGCCAAGTTACCAAATGTAATTATTACAAAGAAAAAAATGTACCAACACGTTGAAATAAAACTACAAATTGCCTATATTAATTATTTAAAACTTATACATTGTATACATCTGTATACATGGAGACTTTCAAAGCTTATGATGGTCTCTAATGCCCTAGTTTTAATAAGAGCAATGCATACACCTAAACTCCCCACCAAGTAGAAAATATAAAACTCAACAGTGTTATAATATACTGATAAAAATTTAACATTTTTATTTCCACTTGCAAAGTTCTTTATATGTACACAAATAAATTTCTACTGTCCTTTTACTTGTATTTTACAAAATAAAGATTTCAGAAAAATCAAACAAAAATATTTAAAACTTTAGTTAGCCTTATTAGTGGCCCTAGAAAATGTTTAATTCAAATTCACTCTTCTTAACAAGTGTTAAAGATAGCATGGCCATAATGTCAGTACTGCAGGAGTTAACACTTCCTTCATTTTATATCTTAAGCAATGGACATATGGCAATGGATAGCAGACCTATCTTTTTATTTTAATCTAGAATGAATCTCCGTCAAAGATTTTAATAATCATTAACAGCTACTTATCTATAGTGATTTAAAAATCTCATCATCACTCCTTATTGTTTCAATCAGACATTTTTATCTTCTTTGCTAAATGTTTGACATGAGAAGATGACAGATATGAAAATTGCAGTTGATTTTTAAGATCTCTACAAAGGAAGGGCCTTTTTAGTTTGTTTTGCCAACTAACTGATTAGTTCTGCTACATAAGAGAACAAATAGTAAACTTAGGAATATCCTTGTCACTATCAGGCACAATTCAGTCTAATAATTGTGTTAAAAATTAAATATATTCATCTTAATTTTTTACATATAGGCTCTTTTTTTTAATCACGTATCTCAAAGTTAGAATTTACCACTTGTAGATTCTAAAATGTATGCGTGGATCTTAAAATCAGTAATATGAAATTCAACTTTGCAGAGCAGTTAAGAATGCTAGGCATGAGGTATTGACGTGAAATGTCATAATTTGATATTCTACTTTCAGAAATAATGAATTAGGCAATCAGCAAATCAGAAAAACAAAAGGTCCAATAGTTAGGGGGTTAGACTAAGAGCTACCTGAGAACCCTGAGAGTGACGCTATACTGAGTACAGTGCAGCACCCTAACCTGAATGCTGCCGTCATGAGGCCTCGGCCTCTGTCCAAACCCTGATGGCCACCAATGTGAGAAGACATAATGATATTTGAAAAACAAGTTCACTAAGAGTTGCTAAATCTGTTTTTCTAAGTAAAATTTTTTGAATCTTGACATAGATTACACATTTCCAAAATAATAAAATATATATTTTAAGATTATATAGCTTTAAAAGTTAATCTAACACTGAGATGATCTCTTACTATGTCATTTACAGTCTCTTACCCTGATAAAAACCAAATAGTTTGATGAAAAAGCACCTTGTAAAAGTACCAGCACATTGAGGATACAATCGGCAGCAGAGACAGTGACTGCACCTGGCATAGACTCTGCGTAGGAAGGTAAGATCCAATTTTTGATCGCTTGATAAACACTACCTCTCCCAAAGTTATCTTCTTCAGCAGTACTCTGAGTAACTAAACTGACTACTTATATTTTCTCAAAGTTGTCTCCCCTATTTATAAAACCTAATAGATTTTTGATTTTTTAAAAAGGGTTAGTCATCAGTTCCCTAAACAAAAAAAATAAAGTTACTTCTTTCCTAAATCTATTTTTTTCACTCATGCAACAAAAATGTACTGAATACCTACTGTATGTCACAGATTATTGGACATGGCAGCAATATAGCTATGATTAAAATAGACACAAATCCTTGACATATGCATTAACTTCTGGTAGGGATAAAAACAGATGAGCATATGAATAAAAAAAAAAATATGCCATATTGACAAGTACCAAAGAGAAGAATAGGGTAGAGGACAGGAGGTAGTAAAACGGTTATGGAGAATCATAGAAAGAAGAAAGATTTTGTTAGAAAATGTGACCATTTGGAAAAGGAAGTAAGGGAGGAAGAGGATACCTTGCAGAGCTCTCCAGGTTATGGAAACAGAAAATGCAAACTCTGAGGCAGAAGCATACCTGCTATGTTCAATGAAATAGGAGGCCAGAGTGGATGAACCAGTGACCAAGGAACATAGAAGATGACATGATGTCAAAGAGTGCACACAAAGCCCTGTTATTCACTGTGAAGATCTGGTTTTAACCATGGGTAAAATGTAAGTCAGGGAAGCTCTTAAGGAATGACATAATCTAATGTACTCTTTAAAAGGACGACTGGGTGCTTATCTGAATACTGATTGGAGGGTGACAGGTTCAAAACAGGAGATTAACAGCTTTACAAGTAAAGGTTCTGGTTGTTCTGGCTTAAAGCAGTCACTGCAGAAAAGGTGTAGAGCAGGTAATGTTCCATCTAGTGTACAGGAAAGCCAAGACAGGCTGGCTGATCGACTGAGTTCAGGGTAGAAGAAAGAGTGAAAAGAAGGCTGATAAAAAGGGCTGTATCCGGACTAAATGTGATTGACAAAACACACAAGCCAATGACAAGAGAAACTGACAGAGAAACAGGTTTGCATCTAGGGGCATGAGAAAAAAACCTTGATTTTGAACAAAGGTGAGTTGTAATGTCTACTTAACTTCTATATATAATAATCCTAAATAGGCAACTGCAAACAAAGCTTGAGAATTCGTCAGAATAAAACAAATCGCAACACAACCCTGGATTCCAGAGAGTATGAAGTCTGTGTCACCAATGGAATCGGCGTACAAAAATACTATGTAAAGACGACACAGTGACATTTGGATCTAAGGTCAAACACCCCACAGGACGCTGTGTAAAAGGAATAAAACTTAAGGAAATTAAAATTCAATACTATTTAATTTCAATAATATAAATTTAAGGAAACCAAAATTTATGTTTTAATATAATTTGAATATATACTGCCTGTAGCTTGTCTTTAAGGGAGAAAAGCAACTCATATCTTTGAATCAACCCCTGACCAAGTGCGGTTACTAAGAAGCTCTATGTGGATGCTCACAGCTTTATGTCCGTGTGAATATCACACAGCAAATAGGAACCTCTGCTGTATGCCGGGCAGTAATACACTGCTTGTCCAGAGGACAGGTGAGCATCTGTGTAAGCGTGTCATTAGCTTAATGACACAGGGTCACACAGCACTGAAAACACAAGCATAATGCTTTCTAAAATCCATAATTTATTCTTACATTTGAAGAGACTGAGAGCTATGACCATCCATTCCATACTACAAACCTTCATCTCAGAGTCCTTTTTTTAAATCCTCATTTTTCATGAGTTAGAGATGAACAATGAAATATCCTTCTGAACATTAAGAATTGTTCAAATACTTTAATGTGTTTTCCTATATAAGTACCTCATGGGTAAGTTACAATAAGTAATTTTAAAATGTGGATTTTATTCTTATATTTTGTGAATGCTCAAGTTTATACTGAACCAAATTAATAAAACTTTCATAGTGAAACAAATAATATATGAAAAATTCACATATTCAGGGCTTAAAAACATACAAAAAATATCAAATTTTACTTCTTTAAAACAAAGTAGCACTTTTAACTTGACCTCTCATTAATCTAAAATGGCAGGTCCACTTCCAATGGCAAGCAATGTTCTTTCCAAAACCAAATTAACAAAGTTAATACCCAATTTTACTTAACCAGACAATTATATGCAATGAAGAAGGAAAAATCAAAACAAAACAAACACTGTTCATTATTTAAACATGGAAGAACTTATAAAGGCATGCTACCAAATATGCAGAACTTGTTGCATATACATTTTGACATTACCTTAAAGTACTGCCAATTTATGTGTATATATATATGTATATATCTAACATATATATATATATATATTAGATGCTGTTACCTTATCATATCCTCTTTATGTTTCTTTTAAAACTTCCTATCAATGAACCTAAACTGTTACAAGTATAAATTACTGCATAGTATTACATTATTTAACTCATCTTGGAAAAAGGCAGTAGCTTACCTGAAATGTAGATGACCTTTTGATCACTTCTTTGACCAAGGGAATTGGTCACTTTACAGACATAAACGCCAGAATAATTGAAAGTCAATGGCTGGACAAAGTGAAGAGTATTGTCTGAAGCCAATAAACCATCAGGCCATTGTCCATCCAACCTAGATGTTTAAAAAGCATAACATTTGTAATAGCTTCAAATAGCAAAAGCAATTCTTTAATAAACTCTTATATTTTAGGATGGCAGTAATTTTCATTTAATTTTATATAATTTCATATAATTTTTATTTCAATAAAGATAAACTATCCAAGTGCATTACATACACTTACTTCTTTGGAAAATGAATCCAGGTATGTTAGATGGGTCAGCATAAGAGGGAAGATTTTCATAGATTTTACTAAATTTCTTCCAACAATTTCATCAATTACATATACACAACATCCTGATAATTGTCACCTTCCACCATCTCTGAAACTCCAAATCCCTTCTGTCAAGGCCCCTACCCCATCGTGAGTTGCTTTTCTTATTCATGTCTTTTTGTGATACACTGAGTTTAACCAGAACTACTGGTGTGATTAAGAGTTTGGAACTATCCACTGTAGCCTAGTGGGCTCATCCATTGGTACTAACTGAAAATAACGCCCTTCTTCTCTTTCCCCAGATTATAGGAGTAGCTAATAAGTCGGTAAGCAGGGATGGGTCCTATAAGTCCATTCCTGACAGATGACTGACTGGTGAGTCTTATCCAGGGCCAGTGCAGGCTGCCACAGCTACTGTAAGAGCATGACTGCATTGATTATGTCGGGCATAGAAGACAGCATTTCACAGCTCTTCTCCCCATCGTCCTGCTTTTTGCTTCCCACTCACTCATGACAGTATTCCACTAGCATTTGATGGACAGCATCAAATGTACTATTTAGGGTTGAGGACTCAACCATCATTTCCTCTCAGGACCTTGAGCAGCCATGAAGTCTGTGTTTAACACCATTCACTGCAGAGGGACATTACATCTGTAGATCGATCCTGGCACAAAAATCAACTCTAAATGGACAGAATACCTCAACATAAAACCACGAATTCTGGAACTGTTAGAGGAAAAAGAAAGCAACATGCTTGCTACAAGATGAGCCATAGGCAAATAGTTTTTAAACAGGAATTGAGTAACTCAGAAAACAAGGCCAACAATCAACAAACTGGACTTCATGAAATTAAATATCTTGTGTACAACAAAGAAAAGTCCATGCAATCAAAGAAAAATCTTTGCTAGCTATATATCTAGAGAATACATACACAAGAAACTAAGACAAACATCAAGAAAAGACTAATTTTACAAATAGGTTATGGAGCTAAGACTTAGTTTGCTTTCAGTGTCACTCTGACAGAGCTTTGAACCACCTAAGACAGGAATCTCAACTGAAGGATCTTCCAGATCAGACTGGATTTTAGGCATGCTTGGGGAAATGTTTGACTGTTAATTAATATAGGAAAGCACAGGCCACTGTTAGTACCAACTTCCCTAGATAGATGGGACTTGGGCTGTACAGGAAATCCAGCTAAGCATGGGCTTGCTGAAGGGCAACAAGCAGCATTTTCCATGGTTTCTGCTTCATTTCCTGACCCAAATTTCCCCAATGATGGACTATGACCTGTAAATGGGAGTAAACCATTTCCTCTCCTAAGTTGTTTTTGGTCAGATTGTTTTACCACCGCAACAGAAATCAAACTAACAATTTAAACAGATAATTCACAGTAATAATAATAATAATAATAATAATACATATTTTAAAAAATTAGACATTGTTAACCATCAAAGAAATACAAATTAAAACGACTTTGAGAGTAGATTTCACTTTGAGAGTAGAATAGCTATCAAAATATCAAACAAGGGGCTAGAGAAACATCTCAGAGGTTAAGAGCACTTTATTGCTGAACCACAACCTGTGCTTGTTTCCTAGCACTCATATGGTCCCTCACAATTGTCTCATTAGATATCCAGGGGATATAATGCCCTTGACTGTCTCCATGGGCTCTTTTATAAACATGGTATACATATGCAAGCACATACACATAAAAATAAATAAATAAAATATAAAAGAAATCTATTGACAACAAAGGCTATCAAGGATGTAGACAAAGAACACATAGTCATGGTTAGGAGTATGAAGTAATACAGCCATTACGGAAAGCAGTTCTTCAAAAGGCTAGAAACAGAACAATCACATCACCCAGTCATACCACCAGTAGACTTAGGCCCAAAGGCCTCTATATTCTATTACAAAAATATTTGCTCAATCATGTCCAACGCTACTCTATTCACAACACCTAACAAATGGAATCAGCTTAGATGTTCATCAGTGGATAGATGGACAATAAAAATGTACACAGACACAATAAAATTTTATTCAGCTGTGAAGAAAAATGAGATGTTGAATTTGTAAGTAAATGAAACTGGAAAAATTACAAGTGAGGTAACTCAGGCCCAGAAACAAAGCATACCATGTTCTCTCTCATATATAGTCACTAGCACTGAACCTTTACATTTGTGTTTAACTTGGAATACCTGTGAAAGCCAGAAAAATCAAAAAGGCCCATTGGGATTGGGTGTGCCATAAAGGGGGTGCAGTACAACAGGGGTGATATGAAGTAGACAGAAGAAACACTAGAAATGGAAAGTTTAAGGTAGAGGAGGTAGAGGTTACAATGGGAAGTGATAATCTCCATGAAGTATATAGGAAAAGGCCATATGGATACCTACTAACTTAAATGTAAGCCAAAAATAAGAGTGAGAGTTAGAAGAGAGCTAGTCTGCAAGTCTTGGCTAGTGCTGTTCCTAAAAGCTATGGATTAGTAAACAAAAAATCCTAGTACTAAATATGAGATGCCTCTTTATTAGTCAGGTCCTAGAGGCCTGAACAATATAATCTCTTGCCATTCTCTTGGTTGCCTAACAGAATTAGATAACACTCTTTTGCTGAAGGTATCACACATCCTAACTATAGGATAATAGAGAAATCAAGCTGATGCTAAAATGGAGGCTTCCTCCCTACTGGCTAGCTTTCATCAGAGCTATGACAGTAATTAGAGGGGAAAAAAGCTAAACTCCCTAACATTGTTGCCAGTATGCAGAAACAGAAATGTCATGACAGGATGGTAAGAGACAACAGGGTAGAAATAATGAGCAATCTCTCAATCATTTAATTTCTTCAGCTATTAATTTAATTATGCACTGTATTGATTAAAATCAGCCTCAGTGCATTTAAGGATACATTTCTCTTCTAAAGAGTTGGTTACCATAAGTTTAATTCTGTGTTACCTGCTCCACACGGACTTGAAGGGTGGAGGATTTGCATCAGCATTACACTTGAGGTTAACACCTTTTCTTCCCACAAACCAATTTCCATCATATCCTGTTACTGAAACTTCAGGGGCATCTATAAAATCAATGCATGCAGGACACAATCATCTTTTATCACAAAGTAAATACACCATACAATGAAAAAACATCAATGCAATAGATAAGCCTTAGAAGAATAGAAATTATTTTTTTTACTTTCAACATAATAACTAGGGAGACAATATTCAGTAAATAGTACTTGACTAAGACAATGAATGAATAAATTAATAGATGATTTGAATTCAGACACCAAATAAACAAAATTCACCCACGGCATTATTAAGCATCTGCCTCCAAGTACTGGGATTAAAGGCAGGCACTGCCATCGCCACCTGGCTAAGGAAAACATTCTTATTGAAAACAGTAAGACCCAGGACAGGGACAGCAGCCCAATATAAAACAATGCACTTGTTTGTCTTTTAATTAGTACACATCTGAAGTACAAGTTTTCACAGCTTCCTGAAGGGCAGCCTACTTCAAAGTCTCAAAACAACAAAACTAAGTACATTTAAATTGAGCAAACCCTGCTGTGGGAATACCCGCATGCTCAATATTCAAACTAAAGGCAACTGGATAAGGACCTCTGTGAACAGTCAGAAAATACAATGTGTAGCTTAAGTTGAAAGCAGATGCTGGAGCATACTTACACTGTATGTCTAGTATAAAAGAGTATCGGATATCCTTTTCTAAGGCTGGATGTTTTACAACACAAGTGATTCGCCTTCCTCTAGCAAATCTCGTGGGAAACAGCTTGTATTGGCTGACAATCGTTGTTGTTTCGTTTGGAAAAGAAGTTGTAGTAGATTCCATTTCGCCAAGATCACCTTCCCAGTCAATTTGTGCAACAGGTTTTCCAGTGGCTGCTATACAAATGGCTGCTACTGTTTCATTTCCTCCATCAATTAAAGAATCTGGTCCTTTTATCAGGCTCACCGTGGGTTCAACTGTTTAAGTTTAAAAAAAATGTACTTCAATTAAGAAAGTACTTACGATTTGCTTTAGCCACACCTAGAAATTTTTCATAATCTTATACAAATACAAATGAAATCACATAAGTATTTTTTTAAGTAAGGTCAACATCAACAGCATTCCGGAATAAGAGGTCAAATTTTAAATTATCATCACAAAATGTCAGTCTCTGATAAAGCTTCAGATTCTGAGATGAGTGAACTATAATCCAATTAAAAGATTACTGTGACCGTGATCATAACTTCCTTTGATATTAAAGCCATTACTTTTAAAATACTTTTATACTTTAAAATATATATACACATATATGTATATATACATATATATATTATTTCATTATAAGCAAAAAGTTTAAAGCAAATAACCTTTAAATAAGTTACTAGTTTTGTTCTATCTCTGATTTGTACCTATCTACTCTTGCTCTGTATTTTACTTTAATAATATTTCTTTATGTACCCCCTTACTGAGAAATAAAGGGAAAGGAAAAGAAATATAGGTAATGATGAAATGTATAGCAAATATCCATGTAACCACCACCTGAACCAAAAACTGCAGCTCACAAGTTCTTTCTGTCTCGTCTTGTCACATCCTATCTACTTGAATGTGGAACTATAATGTTAACTTGGTAAATGAATTTTAAATATCTTCTCATTAAAATCAATAAGGCAAAATCAAACCAGACAACCTTACTTTCCCTGTACCTGGAGAGTATAAGAGAACAGCTAGGCATTACTTGTGCAGGTTTTCTTTGATTCAACCTTGCATTCAATAGATTCATTTATCGAGCTTTTTTATTTTTAAATTCATTCAACTATTTATTTTCCCATCATTTGGATACACATAGAATTTTAATTATTGTAGAATTTATTTAGGAAATGAGTCATTTATTTATACCAGAATTTATTGCTGGCATAAACTAGGGTTTTTCCTTGCTTCTCCTAAATACGTCTATAACTATCACCCATAGTCATATCTTGGTATATTTACACACAACTTTTTCTGGTTTGTCCCAAATACTGGAACTGCTTCTATCATATTTATTTTCATTTTCACCTAAACTTACTCAAGTTGCCAATTAACTTGCAATTTTCAAGATATTAATTCATATCACCAGCTGATGTTATTAAATTATTTAGCATTTGCCAATCTCATATATGACATGATACATCATATTTGAAATTTTCAGTTATGAATGTGAACAGAGTATCAAATATGTTTTAGGGTCGTTTTGAACTTTTTCTGCTAAATGTACATTAGAGATAGTATTTTTTTTAACTGACAT
Organism: Psammomys obesus; assembly: GCF_907164565.1. Classification (NCBI taxonomy): domain Eukaryota; kingdom Metazoa; phylum Chordata; class Mammalia; order Rodentia; family Muridae; genus Psammomys; species Psammomys obesus. The sequence goes on from NW_026585689.1 coordinate 931,586, forward strand.
GTAACAGTCATCCATAAATCTTGGGAAATAATTCCTTCTAAATTATATGTAGCACAAATCACTTTCTATTATTTTCAAGCCTGCCATTCTACTGTTCTGTGTGGTGTTTTCTTTATTTCTTTGTTTGTCTTGAGATGCTCGGGAACTGAACCAAGGTCCTATTAAAGCTAGACACATGCTGTCATTGAATTATATCCCCAGTCCTTTTTGAAAAAGTTAATTCAAGCGTACTGAGTAATATGCTTTTATTTATTTTGATGGTTAACTATTAATATACTAAGAAATAATATCCTCTAATTTGAGACCAATTACTATGAGATTTTTGTTTGTTTCTAGTTCTTTCCATAAATATACAGATTGACCCATTTCCCCAAATGGCACAAGCAATCTGTTTAAAAGCCTTTGGTAATTCCAAGATCTTACATCTGTACAGATCCATTGTGTTTTTAAGGCAGTTCTGTGCTTTCCAGCCGGGGCTCAAAAGCACTGGGTAGCTCCCTGAGACCATGAGTTCTGCTCTGCCTTCCTCCACCTCCAAAATGCAGGCATTCCAAAAATGTGACTCCTTGCTATGGCTGATATAAGTGGCACTGGGGATCAAAGCCCAGCCTTCATGTATGCTAGATACTCTACCAACTGAGCCACATCCCCACCCACGAGTTTGTTTCTGCTGTCTTGTTTGTACAGGGTGTTGAATACAGACTCTCCTAACTTGTAAAACTGGTGATACTAAAAAAGAGGATAGACCTGTATTTCAATTATTAATGTAGAAATACTTTAAGACAATACTTTAAGATAATTCCCTCCAGAAAAGATCTTTCTTTCTTTATGCCAAGCTCCTAAAACCTAACCAAGCCAGGACTTTTAAGTTCAGCCTCTTAAGTAATATACACTGGGTTTATGACTCTTTAAGTATGATTTGCTTTGAGTTTACTGCTACTCTGAGACTGCAAATCACTGAGACACAAAACAAGTGAGATTGGACACTCCACACTAGACAGAATACACTTAGATTTTGCTTCTTGATTCACGTGATCTAGCCCAAAGGCTAAAAAACCACCTTTCCCTTCTATAGGCTCTAAAGCTCATCTTAGCTTCATGTTTCTTCCTAATTATCCAGGATCTCCAGACTGAATGGCTTTCAATGTGAGGTTACCTTCAATACCATCATCTTCTCCCAGTATTAATGCAGTCACACTCCTCACCATATACCTCCAAATGCCTCAGTTGAAGAATTGCCCTAAGTAGCTTACATACTCACAAAATCTTTCTTTCCTCTTCAAAACACATGCACATTTAAAGTCAATTTTGAATGATATTGTTTATATTTTCCTGGTCATATACAACTAGTTGAATCATTTTAGTTGGCTTCTCTGTACAGCCCTCTGCTAAGCAGTCTTCCTCATCTGCCTAGAGAATATCATTTAATAAGACACAAAGGGGCCCCAAATGCTGTGTGTCTAACACACTTCCAAGTGAGACCAAGGCTGCAGGCTTATTATCATTCTCTTAAGAGCTGGAATTACAGGTGTGAGTCACCATACCCATCCATTATTGGAATTAAAGCGCTACAGATTATGAAAAAAACTATCCAGCATTACACACACACAGGCTCTGCTTACAATAAGAGAGCCTAGAAACACACAACTTTACGACAGAATTTGAAAATGTGTATTTGAATCAAATTTATAGAAATCTTCATTTCTTAACATTTTATTATGATATTTACTATAGTAATCAAACCCACCTCAAGCACACTCACCTAACACAGTCACAGTTGTAGAGGACTGGGCATTTCCAAGTGGAAATGTAACAGCTTTGCATATGTATTTTCCAGAATCTGAGAAGCCTATGTTATGCAGAGTTATTGTGGCATCATTAAGTGAATAGTTTTTGAACAAGACTCTTCCCTGATAATCTCCTTGAACAGAGAATCCATACTGAGGATGATGAACTGCAACAGTCTGTGTGCTTTTGCCATGTATCTTCTCCCATGAGATCTGTGTTATAGTTTCATTCACTTCAATTAAACACTTCAATGAAACATTCTTTCCCCACACTGCTGTGACATGTGGCTCCACGATAACTGATCCAGCTAAGGCACCTACAGGGGAAACACAAACACTTAAGATCGTTTTGATAATAGGAAAACTGTGCTAACATACAGTTACTCTCCCTTTTTTTCTACACATATTCCACCCACCCATCACATCCCCGGATCCCCAAACAATGAGAGATTGAAAGGAGCTAGGATCTGGATTCAGGTCAAAGTCAGATCCAAAATGACTATCAAATCATTCAGTGGTAAGCTCAGCAGAAAATGAATTACACTGGGAGCAAACATGGAAGCAAGCCTCCCTGTCAAGAATGCACATGGGATTTCAAACCTAGCTGACCCTGGATTGCAGCATTATAAAAAGCTAAAGCAGGAGCCTAAACGTCCTTGCCCACAAAACCAAGAACCTAAGATAAGTGGGTGTTACTGTAAAGTTACTAAGTTTTATGGTATTTTTTAATGTAACAATAAATAATTCATTTAAGTTATTTCAAGTGAAATATAAGATCAAATAGTTTCTTGTGGAATCATTCCATGCTAAAATTCTCTATTAACAAACAAACAAACAATCTTTCAAGACAAATTAAGTTCCAGAAAACACTGAAGAAATGTTTGATATGAATATAAAAGCAGTTATTTTCAGCTGAGTGAAGAAAAATTCCACAAGCAAGTTTAAATTGAAATGACACCAAACTTTTCCATTATTTCTTTACTACAAGCCATAGAGAATGGTATCGTTCTGAAGGAGACCAATACTGATCACACTGTATTCAAGACACCATTCAGTAAATGCTTTAAAACATAAAGAACCTGCCCTGACAGGGGTCTTTTGTGAGACTGACACTCCAATCAAGGACCATTCATGGAAATAACCTAGAACCTCTGCACAAATGTAGCCCATGGCAGTTCAGTATCCAAGTGAGTTCCCTAATAAGGGGAACAGGGACTCTCTCTTACATGAACCAGTGGCTGGCTCTTTCCCCTCGCCCCCCCCCCCCCAGGGGGGAGCAACCTTGCCAGGCCACAGAGGAAGACAATGCAGCCAGTTCTGATAAGACCTGATAAGCTAGGGTCAGATGGAAGGGGAGGAGGACCTCCCCTATCAGTGGACTTGGAAAGGGGAATGGGAGAGATAAGGGAGGTAGAGTGGGTTGGGAAGGAATGAGAGAAGGGGCGACAGCTGGAATACAAAGTGAATAAACTGTAATTAATATAAAAAATAAAAATTGAATTAAAAAAAAAACCTGCCCTGAGATAGCATACCACACATGTGGCCTGACAATTGTAAAATATATCTTTAAAACTTAATTTCATGTCTAAAATTTAAATGAAAATGCATATGCAGAAGCAATCAAAATAATTTCTAAATCCATTAAATTTTATACATTGTTTTTTCCCTTGTTTTCTGTATGTTTTGAAATGGTTTGGCTATGTAGAAAAAGCTGGCCTTCAACCTCATGACTTCTCTCACAGCCCCACAGTACTGATTTACAGGCTTATGCCACCACACCATGTGTTCTTCAAACAGTCCTAGACAAGTTTTAAACAATATTATTTATCATTTTAGAGGGAAAATATTATTGTAGAAAGAAGGAAACCATACAGATGACTAAGGATAACACAGGAAGGTAATGATCATTTATAACACTTATTTAACAGCCTGGAAAGAAAATGTTTTGGTGTTCTTTAAATCATTGCTCATTATCAAGCCCCTCAATTTTCCATCATCCATTATTGATTCCAAATGTTGATATAACTAACTCAAGATGTATGATGTGCAGTAGTTGAAGATATTTTAGCACAAAGATGGGTAGAATCAGGAACTAAGCCATGGGTTTATGCATAAACTCATGAGTACTGATATACTGACTTTTATTACAATCATATGGTAAAGGAAAGGGACAGGAGGATAAGGGAGGGCATACAATGACAGCCAGCTAAAACTAAGGGGTATTCAAGGAGTTGTGTGGAAATCTGATATTGGATGATGCTTTTGTACACTTTGTATTCAGATGCAGATTTCTGTGCCCCAAGAACTGTTTGTAGTCAGATGTGGGCACTGTCATTTCTATGAAGACTCTCCTGTATCAATATTGCATAAACACTGCTCCCCAGCTATCTCTGAATGGTTAATAAAGAAGCTATTCAGCCTATAGTTAGGCAAGAGAGGAGAGATGAAGGATTTCCGTATTTCTTGGTCTGGGGGTCTCCAAGAGGAGAGAAGGAAAAAGAAGAAGAGGTACCACGAGGAGTTCGGCGTGAGAAAAGAGTTACAGCAGATGGCCACGGAAAGACTGCGATGGCAAGTCAAAGGACACACAGCTAGACTATGTAGCCAGACTAGCATAACTGGGTTAGAATAGATGAGTATCTGCCCAGTTACAGACCTAAGGCTTGTTGAATAAATCTAATAGGTCTCTGTGTTGATTATCTGGGAGCTAGAGAAAGTAGCAGGAAAAGGCCCCTCCTGAATACTGTGTTTCTGCAGTCTAATATGGTAGAAGCTTCCTAAAACATATACATACTCAAAGTTGATCTAAGTGGAATCACTACACTAGGGAGACAAAGCCCCAACTGTAAACCTCTCAACACTAAACGAAGCCTCCAGTTCTGGGAATGGGTTACATCTAATCGAGCTGTTGACCAAACAACCCAATCTACAGCCAAGACCACTGGTTACTATCCGTAGACTGATGGTAAGGATCTGCTGCTGAAGACAGCAGCTACACAACTCACTGAATATAGAAGCAGGGCTGGTGCCTACCTTAGCGCTTTCACCCCTATGGCCTAATGTTCATGGTACAGGAAAGAACTCTGCAAACTACTGAAGGCGAAAAATAAACTCCAACCCAACTACAAATCCTTTGATCTATAATGATGTTCTTCCTAAAAGATGCACAGGTAGAATAGTGGAACTAATTAGCCAATATCTGGTACAATTTAAGGCCCATTCCATAAGATGGAATACATCCCCAACAATGCTCAGATGATCAAGAACTTGATACTGGCTTGGCCATAGATCTATGGTAAACCAAAGTACAAGAGCTCTGCTAATGGAACATAGCAATAACATGACTCCTAAGGATGTTCTACTATACTCGTAGATCACGGTCTTGTTCAGCAATCATCAGATGGGAATACATACAGAGAGCCACAACTAGACACCAGACAGTAACAAAAGAGAACAGAGAGTAAGAGACCTTGAAACACTCAGTACTAGGTGGGTCTCCATCAATTCCTCCCACCTCCTCCCAAGGCTCAAGAACCCTAAGGAAGAGAAAATGGAAAGACTTAGCCAGTGGGGATGGAGGACACTATGGAAACAAGACCTTCAAAATACAACAGGACTAAATACACATGAAATAACAAAGACCGTGGTAGCATGCACAGGGCCTGACTAGGTTAGAGTCTGCATGTACATAATGCGGTACCAACACTGAGGGAGAAAGTGGCTTCAAACTCCTATCAGTATCCCAGAAGCTATTACCAACGAATACCCACTCACAAATGAAAACAGATTTCTATAACAAAATTTCTCACCAGGGAAAGCAGTCTTAAGACCAGGCCCTATGCCCAACAAGGATGAACTCTTATGGCATTTTTGCAGGTTCAGCATTTTTGTGTTTGGGGAGGGTTTTTTTTCTTTTCTTTTCTTTTAATGTCCTTTTCATATTGTGGATTCCAGTTTTGTGTTTTTATGAAACTTTCGCGTGTGTGAACTTTTTCTTTGGCTTTTTTTTGTCTTATTCTGGTTTTTTGTTTTTATCTACTGTTATTTTATTACTATATGTTTTTAGATGCCTGTTTGTATCCTAATGAGAGAAAGAAAAGAGTACTTATTTTGGTACGGTATGGATTTTGATGTGTGGAGAAGTGGGAAGGATCTGGAAAGAGCCAGAAAAGAAGGAATCACAGTCAGAATATACTGTACTAAGAAAATTATTTTGGAGCTGCAGAGATGACTCAGACATTAAGAGCACTGGCTGCTGTTCCAAAGGCCCCGAGTTCAATTCCCACAACAACATGGTGGCTCATAATCATCTACAATGAGATTTGGTGCCCTCTTCTGGCCTGCAGTAACACATGCTGGCAGAATACTGTATAAATAAATAATAAATAAATAACAAATAAAATTATCTTCCATAAAAAGGTTGCTTTTATAATAAGTAAATGCACATACTATTATGACATAAAAACTAGCTCTGCATTTAAGCTACATTAAGCTCTATATTTTACACAAAAAGTGTGATAGCAACTTGAATTATTCCAAAGACTTACTACTTGTCTTTTGTCAAAGAAAAAGCTAACATCTGAGAAAACAAGGCCTCTCAATAATAACATAGACTTCACAAAACAGCTGGTATCATCACACTGAAATTATAAAAAGAAGCAAAGCCCTTTCAGATGGTCTGCCATCATTGCCACTGGAGAACAGAAACTGAATTTAAACCAGTGAAGTTAAGAAAATGGAAACTCAAGACATATATTTATAAAGGACAGAGTTATTGTCTGAATAACCTATTACTTGAAAAAAATCAAGAAGGTAAAGTGGCAGGGTAGAAGAACAAATACTCTAGTAGCTCACATAACAAAACACAGTGCAAATAAATTATCACCATGTGTTATGATAATGCAATTTGCATAAACTTACTGTGGGAAAAGTTATGACTTAATATATAAAAAATCCATGAATAAAACAGATGAGTTTATAAACCTGACAACTTAAACAAATGACAGTGTTTTGGCACTTGTATCTTGGGATTTCCCTGCCTCTCAGCTGTGAGAAAGAATCCCTATGCTGTTTAATCCACTTGGTGTATCTTGTTTGTTACAGCAACCAAGGCTAACCATTACAGATAGTACCAGAATAAACTTGGCAGGCTACTGGTAACTACAGATTCTCATGGACCACAAGAACTAAAGCCTGATGGGTTATCATAACTAAAGGAATATTTGTAAATTAGTAAGACAGGAGAGAAAAATATGGAAGGCAGAGAGAACTGATTAATTCAAAATGTGTTTTTAGAAGGCAATAGCATTTAAATAAAATAACTCTCAATTTGACAACAAAAATAAAAAAAGAGACCAAGAAAAAGTCTGATATACTCTAATACACTTGGTTGGAAAAAAAATAACCCCCAAGCAAATGCATCTTTAAACCTATACTTTTATCAGTTTTATTAGTGGCTCAATGGGCAAAAGGAAGTCACACACATGACAGAAGGCAAATGCGGGAAAAAACATAATCTATCTTGGTGAAATGGATAGTCAGTTCTTCAAAAATAAACACATAAAGACCAACTTTGGTTGTTTCTTTGTTTAAACCCTTAAAGCAAGGCTTTACACTAGCCAACACTGATGCTGTGTTGTCCTTAGACTCCATGAGTTAAAATCACAGTACTTTTGTGAGCAGGGTTTTTGCTTCCTTCCAAATAAGACTTTACATGTTTCCATTTCTGGATTAAACACACAGGTTATAGACCACTTCTGAATAAGATTTTCCCATTTGGAACCTAAACTGTGGAAGAACAGATTTTCTGCTATAATTCTTCAGCTGAACTCCTTATCAGAAACCCCTGGCACGCAGTAAGCCCAGCATCTCTGACCCTACTTTCCCACATGAAGCTAGATTTAAAGAATTAAAGAGTGCTGGAAACATGCAAATGCATATTATTAAATACCCCAATTACTTAAAATTTACCATTACCTGAGGTTTAGAACCTGAAAAGTCTATGGAACGATGAATGGTCAATTTTTTCCTACCAAGAACACTACCTCTGTGCTAGGTGTTTCTGGCAGGAACACATACTAAAATATACTATTTCTACTCTGAATCTCTTCATGATTTGCCAGTAAAATTTTGTACCATTTCCTAATTAACTAACTTGAATGTATTATCATTTCAGGCAGGGGAGAACCTGTTGATTGATGAAAGCATTACAACCGCAAAAAAAACTAACTCTGACATCTTCTTGTGTTTCTGAATAGTCATTCAGTCAGTGCTTAGTGTCCCTGGGAAACACAGGCATCTGAAACTTGCTGCTAAGGAGAAAATGAAATATCACATACCGTGATTAGTATGGATTAGTTAAAAAACAAACAACTGGACACATGTACTGAGGATTACACTACCGTGCCAGGTAGCAGCGGTTCCCTTGCTCTTCACCTTCTGCCTCAAGACTAAAGGAGCTTTTCACAAATTTGATCAAATCGTCAATACTATCTTGTATCACATTTCTCTCTTACTTCTCATCTACAACCAATATTTCAGGCTCAATTTCTTTCAAATGTGAACATTTTTAAGTATACAAAATATTTTCTAAACAAAATGTTTACTTTAGTCTGTGTCCTAATTCAGTAACTCGAAAGGTCACTAAAGAATACAGTCTACTAAGAATTCTAAGAATTTATAATAATTTTAAGAGCTTTACTGAGATTTGTATACCTTATGAACTCCAGTAGACTTCAAGAAACACATTCTGAATAATTCAAATTCTTTAAAAATATCATATCAACTCAAAACTCCAAGAAAAAAAAGCTTCTAAGATTCCCAATCACTTCAATAGAAATATTAGAAATAGTAAAGTAAAATAAATCACTATTTATATACAGCAAACTCAAATACTCTTCAACTATGAATCTCTTTTTTTCTCATGCCATAACTAGAAAAGACAAACTCTGAGGTTATATTCTATATTCTTAGAAGAAAATGGTGTCACATATGAAAATTGAGAGAAACAACCATTCTTTCATTCATCAATATGTATGAAACATATATTTTGTGCCTGACACACTTCTAGGTGGTAGGAATACTACTAAAACAGAGAGTTGCCAGCCTTAGTAAGTCTACATTCTGATTCAGAAATAATATTCAGGAAATAAGATTATATACACACAAGTACAATAGAAAGAACTCTGGAGAAAAATGAAGCATGGCAAGAAAGTTCACTTTAGGGCAGATGTATATAAGGGTGATAAACAGATGGTTTCTTAAGATAACACTGTAGGAATTGTTGGTTCTGTTGTTCTCCCTATAGAGCTCCTGTCTCCTCCAGGTCTTTCTATCTCCTTCTTCTACAAGGATTCCAGCACTCTGCCCAAAGTTTGGCTATGAGTCTCAGTATCTCCTTTGATACCCTGGTGCGTAGAGTGGGCCTGAAGAGACCAACACTCCAACTAAGGACCATGCATGGAGAGGACCTAAGAACCCTTGTTCAAAGGAAGCCCACTGACTGTTCAGTTTCCAAGTGGGTTCCCTAGTAAGGGGTACAGGGACTGTCTCTGACATAAACTCAGTGGCCGGCTCTTTGATCACCTCCCCCTGGTGGGTGCACCCTTGCCAGGCCACAGAGGAAGATGATGCGGTCATCCTTGATGAGACCTGATAGGCTGAAGCAGGGATACAAAGTGAATAAAATGTAATAAATAAATACATAAATAAAATTTTTAAAAAGACTATGATGAAAGTAATTAGTTGAATTTTTTTTTAAAGTAAGGAAACCGTAAAATAGAATTCACATCAGATTTGTTTTTGAATCATGGAAATAATGAGATGACTAAACAATTGCACTTAACTTAAAAAAAAATAACACTGCAGTGAAGACTTAAAAAGTGAGAGACAAAGAACAATTCAGGTTCACTGGAGTAGAGTGAGTACAAAAATGACAGGCAATGAAGCCACAAAGGGAGTGAGATGGAAAACTCCTGGGAATTTCTAGCAGAAATATGCACATTTCTAACTTATATTTTATAATGGTCATTCCTTGCAACAAAGCAAACATCAACCACACAGAAGTTATTCATCACGGTAACACAGAGCTTATTCATCACGGTATCATTGAAGGTGGGCTGGATCGACACTCTGAAAACTGCTCATGCGATGAGCAAGAGTGTAAATGAAGCAAATTTCGGGAAACTACTACCTGATTTCTGGTCACTGGATGTGGAATGACGGAAGATCCATCTATCAAAGAGAACTAGCACGTGCAATTCTTTGAAGAGCAAGTAGAAGACAGAGTCCCAAAACACAGTTTTAGACTTCTTATGCTTAAGATGCTTACTTCAAAACCAGAGGGACGTGTTGGAAAAGCATGCCCAGATCTGTAAAAGAATACTGTTCTGGACAAACTGACAAACTTGGGGTACAAACTCCTAGTATCGATTTACAAAGGGATTGGCTTGTGAAAACATGAGACTGCTTGAAATCATTTACACACTGGTAACAGCAAAGCGAGCCATGAAGCCAGTATCTGTGCTCTATTAAAGCATAGAAAGGTGTGAAAGCATAATATACTTCTACAAAGATGACAGAAGAATGCATAGCGGAGAAAGAAGAGCCAAACATCCTGCACACCAACTTAAGTAACAACCAAAAATGAGTTCTAAATATTCTAAACACTGCCAGTAACAGAAAGGTGGATAACTACTGCTTTAGCAACTACGATGAACATAAAACTCTGATTGGAATACCTTTAAAATAGAACCAGAGACTTGTTTTCATACAAAAAGAAGTAGCAGTATTCATCCTCTTGTGTGAAAGAAGCCACCATTTCAGAGAGTGATCAACAGTTAAAGCATAATAGGCCTTTTGTACCCATGAGTCCTTTATCTATAGATAAAAATATTAGAGAAAAAAAAATCCCTTATAAAGGTCCAAAAGCAAATCTTGACCTTGCTGTGCACTGAGCACTATGTTAAGTTTATAATAATGAAGGGCATCTAAGATACCCTGCTATGGTCATCTTTTACTTCACAGCTCTCAGTATCTCCTCAGCATTCATGCCCTATCGCTAATTTGCTTCCATCACACTCAGAGGGTATGTACTAACTTATGTTGTTGCACTGAACATGTACAAGCTATTTTTCCAGCCATTATTCCCTAAACAATACAGTACAATAACTATTCACATAATACATACATTGTATTAGTAACAAATTAGTTAGAATGATTTTAAGTATATGGAAAGATGCATCTCAAGCCTGAGCATCTGATAAGCTGGAGGATTTCTGCTAAACTGTCCTAGAACCAGTCCTTCACAATCCTTCTGAGAAAAAATAAAAACAGTGAGCAGTATGACTGGCCTTAAATTGCCATGTGGAATGGATTTCAAGGCCATAACACCAAAAGAGAAAAACCAAACTAAGTCAGGTGTCTTCCTTTAAAACCAAAATTGTTCTGAAGGTTCTAGGTAGAGCAATCAGTCAAGAAAAGTAAAAGGTATCTGTATTAAAAATTAAACTACTTCACAAACACGAACATGCTTACACACATGCACATACAGAGGCACAAAATCTGTGCAGAAAATCTGATTTAAAAAAATCCATCAAGCATGCAAGGACAGAAACCTACCACAGAGGGCCTCTAAAAGATTCTACTGATGAAGGTATCAAAGCAGAGGCTGAGACTCATAGACAAACTTTGAGCAGAGGCAGAGGACATGGAATTTTATGAAAGAAGGGGGAAATAGAAAGACCTGGAAGAGACAGGAGCTCCAAAAGAAGAGCAACAGAAAAAAAAAAAAAAAAAAAAAAAAAAAAAAAAAAAAACACACACACACACACACAGACTTGGAGGCCCTGCAGAGACTGATACCCCAACCAAGGACAATGAATAAAGAGGACCTAAAACCCCCGGCTCAATCGTAGGCCATAGACTTAGTATCCAAGTGGAGTCCCTAGTAAGGGAAGCAGGTGCTTCCTCTGGCATGAACTAAGTGGCAGGCTCTTTGATCATCTCCCCCTGGAGGGGGTGCAGCCTTACCAGTCCACAGAGGAAGGCAATACAACCAGTCCTAATGAGATCTGATAGGCTAGGGTCAAATAGAAGGGGAGGAGGACCTCCCATATCAGTGAACTAGGGGAGGGGCTCAGAGGGAGAAGAGGGTGGGAGGGTAGGATTGGGAGGTGATAAAGGAGACCACAACCAGGATACAAATTGAATAAACTGTAATAAATGATAAGGAAAAAATCTATCAAAACAAGCAGTAACATTGAAACTGTTTAATAAATGCTATGATAATCTTTATGAAGACTAAAGAAAAAAACACATAACTGACTGAATTTCTACATACTAACAATGAAGTCAGAAAATAAACATTTTAAGTACCACTGTCAGTAGTAGTACCAAAAGAAGAAATGAAACATGGTCAAAAGTGTGAAAGCAATGCACAACTAAAACTAAAAAAAATGTTAACAGAAATGTAAAGATCTAAATAAAGAGATGGACTTCATCCATCAGTCAGAGATTAGATAGAAGACATTCCTCTCTAAACTGATTTGTACACTCAATGAAATCAAAATCCTATTAGGATTTTAAGAGGAATGAACAAGGTATTTGTAAATGTGCAGAGGAACTGCAAAAGTGGTATTGGCTAGGCAAGAATCTCTTGGCTATGTCACCACAAGAACATTCAGTGAACATAACCAATAAATCTCTGTTCCTTAAGACATTCTTGGTCAAGCCACCGACTAAGAATAAGAGATCTGTACAAAATATATATCTAAAAGGGATACTGAAAAGCATCAAAATACATACAAACTCATAGTTACTTACAATTTTTTAAAAGAAAAGACTTTTTTAAAACAGGTACAGGTGAAAAGAGTACCTAAGAAGATATATACAAAACTACACAGTGATATTTAACATCATTAGAAAAATACAACTTGTGACCACAATAAATGATCACTTTATTCTCACTACTGTGATACAAATTAAAAAGAACCACAACTCCTAATGTTGGAGAGAATGTGGACAAATCCCTCATGAAATGGCAGCTGGACTATAAAACAATATAAACATGCTGGGAGCATCAGATAACTTCTGTCCATACACCATAACTAGTACATAAATTAACACCGCAACTTAATCCAAACAATCCCAAACTGGAAACAGTCCCATTGTTCATCAACAAAGAAACAAATTGTGATATACTACTCAGTAAAATATCACTCTGCAATAAAAGAAGAACATCCAACTCAGAATAGGAAGGAACATCCTCAACTTGAGAATGGACATCTACAAAACAAAACTATATTAATGTAGAACCCACTTGTCAGTATGTGTAATAAAAGTTGAAGTGTTCACTGGGGCTGCATTGCATATGTATATCAATTTGTGAAGAATGAACATCTTAACAGTATCATGTCTTCCTATCCATGAATGTGGGAAATCTATTAATTTAGTTCTTTGCTTTTATGAGGATTTTAAGTTTTCTACATATAGGTTTTTGTACATCAAAGCTTTATTAGATTCTTATATGAACATTCTGTTTTAGAGATCTCCAGGTAAAAATTACAGTTTTGTTGAAAATAATTTGTCTTCACCCAATATATTCTGGTCTGGTTTCCCCTCTCCCAACTCCTCCCAGATCTTCTCCACCTCCCCACCCATCCAATTCCACCACTTATTTCTTTCCTTAGAAAAGATTCTACATGTTCATCGTAACCCGGTTTTAAATAATACAATTTTAACAAAAGAGTTTGAAAGGTGAAACTCTGCATTCCTTGATAATACTGCTCTTAGGAGCTGTGGGTTAATACTGAAAAACTCCAGTGCCAAGTGTGGTATACTTCTATACAACAAGTGTGGGTCAGGGAGCTCCACAATGCACACAAACAATGCAAGCTGGCATTGCCTTTGGTTGTCCACAAGAACTAGATGATGACACAACAAACCTTGTATGTAAGAGTCAAAGAAATTAAACAAGAATGACATTGAATACTGTTGCAAGATTTTATGGAGGCTGGTGGTGGAAAAGGGACTCTAATGGTCATATGTGGCTATGAGTCCTACAAATGTAGTATCAACTACCCAGACTGGATGAGTCTACTTGGGCAGCAGTGGCATGACTGGGAATAGCCTACAACCCTGACTGGATTTGAAATATGCTTCACAAAAGGAAATCCATGCATGGAAATACAACCTGGTCAAAAACCTCATGACTGGGAAGTCAAAGGTCCTCAGTGGGAACCTACTGCTATTGTTTAGCTAAAATGGCTTAGCATCAAACTTGTGTTTATAACCTTCTTGTGTTTATACCCATAGTCAAATGGTACTATCAACCTTAATCAGATAACCTCTCTTTCCAGTGAATATAAGTGAAAAAGTATAAACTCATGGCTGCTCAAGACACTGAGAATATGTGGTAGCTGAATGCTCGGCCCTAAACAGAAAACCTGTACCTTTCTCTTGAATGTTGAACATTGATGGAATGAGGGTAGAAAGAACATGAGAGTCAAAAGATAGTGAAAGGGCTAAAAAAATGCTGCCTTTTGGGCATGTCACACCCATTGTAATCATGAACCAAAAGCAACAAAGAGTTTCCTCTTCTGTGCCTCCACAAGAATTAGCCAGAGAACAGTCAAGTATGAGCAGGGCCCTATGCCCTCATGCTGAAATAGTGGGAGGTTCTGGGAGAAGAAGAGTCATTGTCTTCAGTTGTGTAACTACTTGAATAATTCTAAGCCCATGACCATTTGTATGGCCTTAGTTAAACTCAGTAGTTAACAAAACAAAATGATATGTATCTTGGAGAAAGACTAGTATGGGAGAGGGATAAAAAAAAGGGTAGGGGAATGAGAGTAATCCTAATACAGTGTGTGTGTGTGTGTGTGTGTGTGTATACAAACTGCCAAACAACAAATTTAATTAACAATAATAGAAAAGATCAGCACTGTAAAGGAGAAATTTAAAATCATTAAGAAAAATTTCAACAAGAACAATGAAACGCTACGAAAGAAAAAATAATAATAAGCATGGTGAAAGCATCAACAGACGATTAAGTACAAAAAAAAAGAATAAAGTCAAGACAATATTAGTCAGACATTTACAAACAAAAACAAGACCAAGAACAAACCAAATAATAAACCACTCCTAAGAATACAGGGGTAATGTTTTGAGATAAAAAGAGACACAGAACCTATTAAATAAAAAAAATTTCCCAAAACTAAAGAAAAAATTAACATCCCCCAAAAAAGAACCACAAATGACCATTTAAGAACCACTCTACAACACAGTGTAGTGAAAATGTCCAAAAATACCTGTTTAAAAAAAAAAAAGCCAATTCAGTTACAAAGGCAAATGATCTTATTAAAGACAGCTTCCAAAAGCACAAAATACCTAGAACACCCCTAACCAAAGAATTAAGGACCTTTACAATGCATATTTCAAAATATTGTATCATCTTAGATGCTTAAAAACTAAGAGTCCCATGTTCATGGATTTTCAAAATTAATATTGTAAAGTGACTATGTTACCAAAAACTATCTTCGATGCTTTCTCTATCAAAATTGAGTGATAATCTATATACAACTATAAAAACAATCCTAAAATTTCCATGGAAACATAAAAGACTCCAAATAGGCAAAGCAATCCTAAGCAATAAAAGCAACTCTGGAGGCATCGGACTATCTAATACCAGATTGTCTCACAGACCTACAGTAACAAAAACAGCATGAGAATGACACAGAGGAAGACACTTATACCAACGGGGTAGAGCAGAGGACTGACATAGCCATAATCTTATACCATACACATGCACACAGAACATAACACATACACCAAAAAGGAAAAAGGAAACTGGAGACTGATTTCAGAGAAAAATATTTAAACAAAGTGAAGGAAATAAGAGACAGTAACATGAAAGAGAAGGGAGCTAATAGAGAAAGAAAAGAGACCAATCATAAGGAGAAGGATGTCTGAGGAAAGGAGTTATATAAGAATAAAGCGTGGGCTGGAGAGATGGCTCTGAGGTTAAGAACACTGTCTGTTCTTCCAAAGATCCTGAGTTCAATTCCCAGCAACCACGTGGTGGCTCACAACTGTCTATAGTGAGATCTGGTACACAGGTACACATGTAGTCAGAATGCTGGATAAATAAAAAAATGCATAAATATTAAAAAAGAATAAAGTGTAATAACATTTATGTATGGAATAATGAAATCAATTTCTTCTTATGCTAAATTTAAAATTAGCAAAAAAGTATAAAGCCTAGATATTAACTTTATCATTCCCAAATAATAAACCTATCTTTAGCTTCCACTTCATTAATGCTAACTGGAAACTTGAAAAGCAATTACCAAATGTATTTAGAACTACTGAAATTATTTCACCTTATGCTTTTGAACTACAGAACACATATCTGATCTGTCACAAATTCTGGAATAGTTCATGATACGCCTAAATAAAATTCAGTTTCTAAAAAGCAAACTGTTAATATGGAAAAGGAAATTTTTCAGGGTAGTGATCTAACTTATTCTGCAATGTAGTAAGCTGTTCCTTTCATATGACCAGCACATAACAAAAACGCAGCCAGGAAACAGCTTCCTAGATGTGAAAGGACATTTTTCCCAGCCTCATCATGTTGTGCACAGTACATACGAAAAAACTTTTAAAGTTTTGCAGAAAGAGAAACTGGATTACTTATCCAGTCTTTCCAAACTTTGGTGACTTCCAAAACATAAAGGCAGGGAGAAGTTGTTTTTCACAAGTCAGTACTACTTCTACCGCACACAAATGTGTAAGGGTTTTCACAGTAATTACCAAGACTCTGTCCTTTTGATTCCCAAGATAATTAACACTGTCAATTTGACAGGCTGTAGACTCACTATGGAAGCAAGTCTATGGGCCTGTTCTATTGGAGATCATCTAGGTTAACTTAAGTGGGAAGACCCACCCTAAATGTCAGCAGTATTCTCTGGATGGGCTGTGTTTCCAAGAAAGTTTGAGGAGAATAGCATTCTCTGCCTCCTGACTGCAATGTTAAGAGCTGCCTTGAGGCCCTGATGCCATGACTTCCCTATGATGGTCTGTACCTAGCACTGAGAGCCAAAATAAGTCTTTCCTTCCTTAATCTGCCTGTCAAGATACTTTGTCATAGTTCTGTTATATTTTTAAGTAAAGAAATTTGTTTAAAAAAAACTGAAGTTCTACTCATAAAATTTAGATCCCACAATATTTTAGTGATTGTACTTATATTATGAACAATCAATTTTAACCAAATGAATTATTTTTTTCAACTATACTTAGGAATTCACTTCAGACTTCTTTCTTTTGCTCCCGTACTTCTGATTTTAAATGTACAGTAGGTAAAAGTAGGAGTGCACAAATAGGCAGATTTTATCTCAGAAGCACCAGTCATTATAAACAATTATTGCTTTTAAGACACCAATCTACTATTAAGTTTCATATCAAGTATCTGTAATGATTAAATGCAAATTTTTATGCACAAGTTAACATGAATGAATAATCTAAGACCCTCACTAAGTGTTAAGAACAGACTCTCCAAAGAAGTACATGGAGCTCACAGGTCAGGGGTATTCTTTTCAGATATAAAACTATGCATGGGGATCAGCAAAAAGAGCATCAATGGGTAAAAGTACTTTCCACCAAGCCTAATAGCCTGAGTTGGGCCTCTAGAGGTTATACAGTGGAGAAGAGGACCAACTCCACAAAGTTGTCTCCTGACCTCCACAGGTGCCTGCCATAGAACATGGATGAATGCACGTACACACGCACACACAAGCGCGCGTGCACACACACACACACACACATACACACACTTTCTACATAAATATAAATAAAATATTTAAAGTATAGGTAATTAAAAGGATAGAAATAGAAAAACAGCTTTGGGCCCTACTAAATTGTATTCAAGAATACAGAGGTTCTCTAAATTATTACTGGGTACATAAGTCTACCTTACCACCTAAAAGATGTCAAAGCCGCAGCAAAATTTAAAAGAAAACACTCAAGCACAAGAGTAATCACTAACTAGGCACCAGGAAGAATCAGTAAATGTATTTGAGGTTGAGATAAAAGTATCTGGACGCTACAGTGCACCAACATGCTTTCATTCTGAGCCTGGAATGTGGGTATCTATTAAGCAAGGAAGCACAGCAGGATCCCCTCCTGTGCACTGTCTGAAACAAGCTTTAATGGTTAGCGACATTTCATACTTGACACCACAGCTTTTCCTGTGGGACTATGGGAAAGAACTCCAGAAGCTTGTGCCTGGTTTTCCCCAGACTGCCTTATGACCCTTTGCTAATAATGTTTGCATTGTTTTGCAGTAATACATTACAGCCTTTAGAATATAAGTATGCCTGTCCCAATAAATTTCTGAAAAACCTTCTAACATACCTTATGAGAAAACAAGCATCAATTGGTGTGCTCTTGCCTGGGGCCTGAAAACATACACATACAAGTAACATCATACAAGCCAAATATGCTGTATTTATTTAGGGAACATAGTATGTGTTTAGGAATACACACATACCTATGTGTAACAAAAATCAAAAAGAAGCCATGAGGAGAAAGGTCCATAGAAGGGCTTGGAGAAAGGAGTGGGAATGGGAAAATGAATCAAAAACTAACAAATAATAAAAAATTCGTAAGTTTCAGCATCAAGGAACTCTTTAGAGCAATGAGATTTAAAAAAATGGTGCACTGTAGTGGAAGTCTGGGTTTTTTTTTTTTAAACTCAGTCACATTATATATTGTTTTTGTTGTAATCCTAAGTGTGAGATGTGGGAATGCTTTTAGTCTATCCACTGCTGATAATAGCCTTGTGAGAGGAATAGTGATCTTGGTCAGCTAGAAACTGCCTTGTGGAGGAGGGCATGGTTTTTGCCAGCTGGAAAACATCCTCTAGTGGACTCAGAAAGGATATAAAAAGGAGCAGACACAGAGAGAGAGAGAACACTTTGAGACTGTCATAGAGAAAAACACTCCGGACAACACTTCGAGGAGGCTGCTGCTGATTCTTTCTGCTGTTGCTGTCAGCTATCTGTGTTTGGCTGACTCCTGGAATCCTGATGATGAAGAGTGGAATTGCCCCAAGGAACTAAGTCTAAAGAGGTCTACATCTCCTGCCCTTAATAACCTTTTTCTCCTACGTAGGGTTGGAGGTTGGAAGGGAGGTAGAGGCATTTAGGAACCTCAAATAAAGTAGGTTAAAAAAAAAAAAAAAACAAAGCTTACAGTGTATGCAAACAAAAATAACAAAAAAACACAATAGGAAAATTTTGAACACATTCAACTTTAACTTTGTGGTGAATTCACAAGTGTTTTTGTTAAGTATGCTTATGTGTAAAATATTCACACACTTAAGTATACTATAAGTTTAAGTATATAAGTATATGCATACATATATATGCATATAGTGATAATAAAATATCATAACTGTTTGTCTAATAAAATAAGAAATAAACAGAGCAACTAGATTGATCATAAACACAACAGGACAATAGTGACAGTGTACAATCAACCAAAAGAAAATAAAATACGGAACCTAGTACATATTGCAGAAATAAATTCCATGTGTGTCTTACTAAAAGCAAATCTTTAGTGACAGTGTATCAGAGAAGAACATTGTTTTGATGACCTGAACATTAAAGTACTTCCACTGACAAACACTTCAATAAGTAAAGAGCACAGAACATATTTGCAATATATGAAGCTAGCACACATAAAAAGACTCCTACAAAATTTAAATGAAAATAAGACAACACAATATAATAAAACAAAAAGAAAATGAACAAACAAGTATTCACATCCTGAGACCACAGTTATTAGGGAAATACAAACTAATTACTCAAAAATTAGAATGACTAAAGGGAAAATCTGCTATAATAGATCAAAGTCTCACACTCCCCTGCTAAGACTATAAACTGTTGTAAGCCTTTTTAAAGCAAACCATGCTATCTGTGCCCAGAAATTCTGCTGCCAACATAGGTGATATGGATGTTCATAACAGTACCATTCATAAAAGTATCAGAAGTGAAAACAACTCAAAGTAACATCAGAACCCTAATACATTTTCCAATATTTAGGACAAAGAATGCTACACAGTGGTTTAAAAAAGCTCCTCCATATAATAATATGGTTCAACCCACTAGTAACAGCAAAGAAGAAATTTTCAAGTTTAGATGCAAAATCTGGTGTTAACAGACAGAATTGTGGTTATTTTCAGAGACTTATGATTGAAAAGGAGAGTCAGAGGGACCTCTGGAATGTGCTAATGTTTATTTCTTAGCCACTGGTTTCATGAATATATTAACTCTATTATAATCCATTCAAGAGTACATTTACATAGGTAACACCTCATTCATCTGTCTGAAATTTTGTTCAAGTCAGCTCACACTTATAGTATCTTCAAAATGAATCAAGCCCCAAATCTTAGTTCATACTGCAAAACAAAACAAAAAATCACCACACTATTGTCATGAATTCAATTGTATTATGGAAGAAGTTGTGTTGAAGACCTACACCCTAGTACCTGCAAATGTGACCTTATTTAGAATTAGGGTTATCTGCACATGTAATTAACATGTAACTTAAGATGTGGTCATGTTGAAGTGTATGCTTTTAGTACAATAGGACTGCTGTCCAAATGTGCAGACATTTGTACAGAGAGTGTTACTTGATGACAGAGGCAGTTACTCCAGTGACGTAGCTACAAAGAACAAAGGCTAACAACATCCACAGGAACCAGTGTACAAGGAAGGGTGTTTATATGGCAACCGTAGGAATCAAATATATCCTTCTATATAATTTCTGATTCTTACTTCAGCCTCCCATTCAGCAAGTATTAAATTACTCTTTTAATGTATACAATACAAAATTCCAAACCCACTCATTTCCCTGTATTTTTCATATCCTGGGATCATCAAGACATTATTTTTTCTTCTAATAATCTCTTATTTTAAACCTTTCTACTCCATTTTTACCATTACTACTCTAATTCTAACCTAGAACATACTTTTTATAATTCATATTAGTTCCCTTATATATTTCTCTTCCCAAAATGTCAAATATTACATTCCTATATCTCTTGTCCTGACCTGTCAGACATCCCATTACATGGTACTCAAAAGGTATGCAGTACTTGGGCACTATATTCTACTTTTTTCAATAAATATCGTAGTAAATAAACTATAAACCTACTTATTCCTTATTAGCTGGCTAATGTTTTTTTTTTTTCATTGTATCTAAAATAATCTCTGGGAGACTCAGTGCTTAATTAAATATTTGTATCCACCAACATAAATTACTACCACACCAACCTTTACATGGTAAAAGTTCATCTTCTGTCAACTCATACTTTCAAAGCTGATTCATAATTTACTTTTCACTATGTTTTACTCTACTTTCCTCTGGTGATCATTCAACATTGATTTATCCTCAAAATAAATCACTAATATCAAAATATCAAATCCTCACTATAACTTTCCTCTCTCCCTATGATTTTATTTACGTAAACTTATAAGGTTCTTTTAAGTCTTTAAGGCTCCCTTAAATATGAGCCTCTCTTGTTTTCTGTTACTGAATTTTGTTATACCCAATGTGCATTCCCCTACCCCCTACCCCCCACCCCCAATTTATAAGTCACAAAATTTAAGTGGGTAAAAGAGGCTTTTCTCTCTTTGTCTATCCAATGTATTTTCCTGAGCTACAGCAAAAACATGAAGGTCTGGGGAGCAGGGGTTTGATGGTACTAGCAACTGAACCTACAGCTTTGTGCATCCTACCCAAATACTCTTATTAGGCCCTATCTCTAGACTTCTTTGGACTAAGAATCTAAGTCATCCTAAACGCCTTTTAAATGTATGATCCTCCTTCCTTAGCCTCCAAAGTAGCCGGTTTTACAGGCCTATGCCACAAAATCGAATATCCAATATCAATAAAGTCAGTGTCAGAGGCAAGCTATCCAATGTTTTTAAGAGGTAGCAAGTAAAGTCCTGGGCAGATTGCCTCAAAAGTATCTGACCTACAGTTCTAGATGCCCAAGCAGCCTCCTTTAGTTCTTCATTTACATATCTGCACCACTCAATAGCCTTCAATCATCTTTAGCTGGACTTAAGGTTCTGGCCCTTGTTAACCAAGAACTCTCAAACTTAATGTCTTAGCTTGGGCTGCTATGACAACACCAGGCTGGGTGGCTTACACAGGGTATTACCTTAAGCACTAGAGGACTGAAAATCTGAGATAAGGGTACCAGCATTGTCCAGTTCCTGCTAACACATCGTCCTGTCTTACAGATAATTATTTTCTAGCTGTACTATTCTTCTGACCTATCCAAACTCAATCATCAAAAGGACTCACCATCCACCACTGTCACAGTGGGGATTAGAGGTCAACACATAAATGAGAGATACATATATTCAGTTCCTAATGAAGTGATTCATTCTTTACTCTCCATTTTATCTTTCCCAAGAGTAGACGCTAGCCTATATCTTCTCTAGACTCCACTGGCTAAGTCACTGGGATTTGACACTTTTCCACAACCACTTGTACTAAAATTATTGAGTCTTGGTACTTAGAGAGACTGCTTTAAGGTTACAAGCACTCACTGCTCTTAAAAAGGTCCTGAGTTGGGTTTGTAGCGCTCACATTGAGCAGTGTACAAACACCTGTAATCGTGCTCCAGGATATTCAGGGGCATCTGATATCCTCTTACTGTACTCCATGAGCACATGCACACACACAAGCACACACACACACACACACACACACACACACACACACACACGGACACACATGTACACAGGTGCACGCGTGCACACACACACAATCTAATAAGATAAAATTGGGTCTTTGATGTGTCAGTGTTTTCTTCTTAGCTACTAAATCTACTTCTCTACTTAGTACAACCTTTTTATTTTCTTTCTTTCTCTCTGTCCCATTAAGTCAGGGTCTCGCGTATTCCAGACCGGCCTCAAAGAATGACCCTGAGCTTCTGATCCCGACTCCACCCTCCCAAGATTACAAGTGTGAGTTACAACACGTGGTTTGTCTGATGCTGAGAATCCGACCCAGGGCCCATGTATGTTAAGCACGCATTCTACCAGCTGAACTCTGTCTCCAGCTGAAGGAGAAAATGCAGGCATAACCTACTTGGCACTGCACTTCTAAGTAAGGGAATGGCACATCATGCTCCTGAAGTCAGAACACGGAATTCTGAAGTGGTGTGAGCAACCAGTGGCTGGCCTATGGACAAGTCTGCACAGTTCGTCAGTCCTTTAATGTGCTTCTTCGCGTAATAGCAGGCGGTATTAGTGTTCACTATCCAATCAAAGGTAATGAGCACACTATGGACAGTCCCTAGGCTTCCAATATAGAAGTGGTCGCTCATGTGCAATAAAGCAGACCTTTCTCCTCAGTGGTTTATCGCTACACCCTTTAACAATACAGACATTGCTGTCTTATGGGGAGACACTCCAGTAAGGATGGCATCAGCTCCCCCAGATTACCGTATCCTTTCCTCCTCCCTCTTTCTGACAGCTTATCTAATCAGAATATGGTTTCCCTTTCCTAGGTTTCCTTTCTGCCCTTCTTCTCAATCCCTGTCTTCTTCCACTGTATCCTATAATCTCTCAAATAGTTCCAAATCTTAATTCTAACAATGTTAGAATTCCCAATGTTACATCTTATATCCTACACATCATTTCCAAGTACATCTAAAGAATATTCCCCATAGGCACCATAATTAATGAATTGAATAATAAGTGTCTTTCTTAGTCATTTAGAGAAAAATTCTTACCTAACTCCTTCATGAGTTATACTAATATCCAAGTACTTCTACTTCTCAGGTCCATTCCTCCCTTCAAATCCTTCTAACATATGGCCATTTATCTTGTCTTCCCAAGGACCGCTTCTGCCTCTAGTAGCACAGACGTAGCAGTAATAAGAGTCCACCAATATACACTCAATCACAGAGTTGAGTCTATAGCTAACTTCCTTCAAAAGCCACTGTATTCATTATTTTTCCATTGCTGTGATAAAATGGCCTAACCAAAACAACTTAGGGAAGAACAGGCTTACAAGTCCAGAAAGTCCACAATGCCAGCCAGGGAAGCGTGAAATGGCAGGAGGAAACTAGCTGATCACATTTCCATCCAGACACAGGAAACAGAAAGAAGAAACAGGAAGTAAGAGGAGTAAACAAACCCTCAAAGCCCATACCAGTGTCTTTCTTTCTTCAGCAAGGATCTACCTCCTAAAAGTCCCATGGTGTCCCCAAACAGTAACACTAACTTGTTCAAATACACAAGTCAGGGTGGAGCAAATTTCTCATCAAAACCACCATATTCAGCCCCTATCTTCCACAGGTTCAAGGCCATATTATAATGCCAACAGCATTTAGTCTACCTTTAAAAGTCCCCATAGTCTCAATACTTCTCAAAATTCCAACTCCCAAGCCTCTTCTGAGATTTAAGGCAGTCCCTCACCCATGACCTCATTAAATCAAAGATAAATTATATACTCAACACACAATGGCACAGAATATGCACTATTAAGATGAACAGAAGCACAGTGAGGAAAAGACTGGACCAAAACGAGACCAAAGACCTAATATAGCAAACACTACTCCATGTCCAGTACTTAGGGTTTCAGTATCAAAAAGCCCATCTAGATGGTTCCACCCCTTTCAGCTTTGCTGTCTGCAACATACAACCTTTTCTTGGGCTGGTTTTACTCCCTGTGTAAAGCTCTCCTTGCTGATGTCTCACTGCTCTGGCATTCCCATATCTTGGGGTTTCCATTTTCACCACAACCCAGGCTTCACCTTCACAGATTCACAGGGCCTTTTCTTGCAAATAGCAATTCTTTCATACACTGCTTGGACCCAGTGGTCCTCTGAAACTGCAGAGGGAGAATCCACTACCCTCTTTCTTTCATCTTTCTTCTTTCCCAAACAAGAATGGCAAGATGTGGATAAGATATGGCCAAGTTCAGTTTCATTGCCAGCTGGGATAGACCCTGCCCCACCTGAACCACATTTACAGCAGTTTTTCCTGGCCTTCTTTTCTTCTTCAAACCAGTTTGCTTTTTCCCCATTTGCTTTTATAAATGTAGACTTGTCCGAGAGAATTCAGTGATAGCCATACCACAGACTCAACATCAAACATTGACTACCATCAAATCTACTCTGCCAAAGAAATTAGTTTATTACTTTTTAATTTAGCTTCAAGCAAGTTCTCAGGACAAGGGCATAATACAACCAGATTATTTGCCAAGCTATCACACAAATGGCTGTACCCCAAATGCTAACTCTTTGTTCCCCTTTGAAACCTCCCATTCCAGGTCTCTCCTGTCCACATTACTCCCAGCACTTCTGTCTTTTGGGTTCCTATAACAATGCCTGTTGAGCTCCGTTTACAGCATTCAATAGCTTTGCTAGTCCAAACTTCCAAAGCTCTCCATATTCCTTCAAAAAATAATGTGCCTAGGTTCTTCACAGCAACACTCCATTTTCTCTAGAGCTAATTTCCTTACTCATCACTTTTTCTGTTGCTCTTAAAAAGCACTCTGACAAGGAATGTTATAAAAGAAGGGAGAGAGGGAAAGACCAGGAAGGGACAGGAGCTCTACAAGGAGAGTAACAGAAGCAACAAATCTGGGCCCAGGGGTCTTTTCTGAGACAGATACTCCAACCAAGGACCATGCATGGAGATAACCTAGAACCCCTGCACAGATGCAGTCCATGGCAGCTCAGTCTCCAAATGGGTTCCCTAGTAAAGGGAACAGGGACTGTCTCTGATATAAATTCAGTTGCTGGCTCTTTGATCACCTCGCCCTGCGGGGGGTGTACAGTCTTACCAGGCCACAGAGAAAGACAAAGCCAACAGTTCTGATGAGACCTGATAGGCTAGGATCGGATGGAAGGGGAGGAGGACCTCCCCTATCAGTGGACTGGGGGAGGGGCATGGGAGGAGCAGAGGGAGGGAGGACTGGATAAGGGAGAAGACTACAGCTGGAATACAAAGTGAATTAATTGTAATAAATTTTAAAAAATGAATTAAAAAAAACTGGAAAAAAAAAGCATTCTGACTAAAAGCAACTTAAGGAAGAAATCAGTGTATTGGGCTTATGGTTCCAGAGGAATACAATCCGTATTGGCAGGGAAGAACCTCATGGTAGCAGATGACAGAAGCCTGCTATTGACATTCCTATCTGTACACAGAAAGCAAAAAGAGGCAGCATGAACTTCTACCAGCAAGGCCCCAACTTCCAAAGTTGCCAAAACTTCCCCAAGCAACATCTACTAAAGAACAAGTGCTCAAATACATAAGCCCATGGGGAACATTTCTCATTCAAACCACCATAGCTCCTTACTGCTTACCAGTATAACTTTAGCCAAGAAAAACAATCACTTGCCTCCATAAAGTCCATGTTTTGAATGCCACAGAAATATTAATTCCTTCTGGAATACTCACCCAGTGGTCTTTTCAACTTACCATTTTCTATTTATTAGATTACCTCATAAAGGGAAATGCAATTCAGCTAAAAATGTTAGATTCCTCCTCTTCAAGTCTTCCTCCATCAGTAGCAGAAAGAGAGAAGGGGTGGGGGGGGGTGGGAAAGAGAAAGCGAAAGCTCCTTCTATATTCCTACAAACTTCATTTTTATGGTACAGGAAACAGAAACCAAGGCAGCATGCAAGCTAGACATGTGAGATATATGTTCAGATCTCTTCACTCTGAAACAAGGTCTCACTGTGTTGCTAGGCCCGTAGTCTGGAACTTGCAACAATGATCCTCCTGTCCCAGACCCCCTGAGTAGCTGGGATTGCAGATCTGTACCACCACATCCTATTCCACAAAACTTTACATGGGTTTTGTTGTAGATCAACAACTTAATTTTCACAACAATTTTGTGATTGAAATACCATTTAGCCAGATTTTGAAACAGGTAGAAAATCACTAGACACTCCCGCTCTCCATCCATCTCCCTCTTCCTCCCTCTGTCTCTGTCTCTCACACACACACACAAATCTTCAATGCCGATCTCCTGACACTGAACTTCCTGTTTCTTAGGTGAAGGCCACGCAGCATAGCTGGAGGGTGTTTGCCTAGAATGTTCAAGGCCTTAAGTTTGGTCCCTGGCATTAAGAAAAGAAATAAGCTCTACATGTCTTAAGGTCCAGTATTCCAAAAAGATGTTCTGTTTAATAAAGGGGGAAGTCTCTTTCCTACTTGAAATAACAGTTTTACCCAGCTGAAGTCTACTCGTGTATTTTAAGTTATACTGGTATATTTTAAGTTATACTGGTATATGTTACATATTTGTGTATATATTTATATATGTATGAATTTTGTATTATTCTTACTACTGAGTCTAAAAGCCTAAGAGTATCATTCCTGAATCTACCATGGCACATACATGATTGCTCTGGTATCGTGGTTTCATTAATAGGAACCAGCATCTCTCTCCTGCTCCAATTTCTAAGTCCTTTAATTTCTGTACAGCAACATCAAGTGTTAAAATTACCTAGTTAAAATTATCATATTTAAACAATAAATATTATTCAACCAACTCTTGAAACTTCAAGTTCACAAATCAAGTCCTCTAACCCATCTGGTAAAAGAAACAGCTATGAATACAAATAGAGCCACTACTCCAGATGACTGTAGAGGGCAGCAAAGCAATAGAAGTACCCTCAAAAAAACCTGGATCTTAAAACACATCGTCAAAATTCAAGCTTTGGAGAACAAGAGACTATTGGACTGTTATAAAAATTTTGAAAATTTATATATGTAAGCATTTTCATGTGCACCCAGATCCATGTATTTAACTGTGTATACATGTGTGCATATATGCACAAATAAGTTTGATAAACAATCGCTTCAAAATAGGCACCATAATTACTAATTACTTCCAGTCTTAAAGTTGAAAATGTTTTCTCTAAAACTATGAAAGTTATCTATTTTCATTTTTGTACTATCTTAAGTACAGAAATAATATAACATACTTTAAACAGACAGCCATATTTTTCTAAGACAGTTACTACTGCCAATCCTAGACTTGATAAATTTCAAAATCAAGTCACATATAAGGTTTAACAGCAACTTAAACAAAGAAAACCCTTTGACATTACACTAACAGACAACAAACAGAAGAAAAGTTGCAAAAGAACTGCAACTCTTTACGGCCATTTTTCTGTTAAGGAAGCTAATATAAAAAATGATGTTGAATACAAACGCATTACTGGCATGCTTCTGATCTTATGCTGGTTATTTGTTCATCTCCTTCAAGTTCTACAAGAATTGCAAGGATTCGGAGTAGCTATGTCAGCTACTCTGCTGACATAAGCAGTCTACATAAGCAGACTTACAAGTTAGTGAAAATTTGCTATTAATGTTGTACCACTTAAACCAAGGTCCAAGTGTTCTCTGTGTACACTACCCCCCCCCCCACTCCTAGCCATAATCTCTTCAAAAACACGTAAGGAAAAGGTATTTTTAAAAGACATTTTTTTCCAAATAAAGGACCTAACCGATTTTAATGTCTGCCTTAGTGTTAAGTTGAACTTAGAGTCATACACAATTATCTCTAATTTAAATTAAATTGAATCCACGATGACAAGACCATTATGAAATGAATTTTAACCTAACTCAGTGCAGCTATACTTAAGAAAATTTAACCCAAGTCTTCAAAACCAACAGTCCACAGTATTTTTTAGAGACAATCATTTCTATCATGCCCAATTTACAAAAATAATTTGTGTATAAAGTTGATCATAACAAAGTTTTCATTACACTTTTTTCTTTGAAGAGCACAGCTCATTCTTAATTACAATGTTCTCAGTTACTGAGTTTTGTCTTATCTGTTGATTTCTCATTGGTATACCCATTTTGAATTTGAAGAAGGTCAAAACTGACCTATGGGAGGAATGTAGACTTTCTTCGGTGATATTGTAAAATGAGCTGTATATTATTTAGCTAGTGTGTATAAACAGTTTCCAATGGGGGCCATATCTTCATGATGTGCTATGAAGTAGGTAAATTTATGACTGATAGCAGGTTATCTTATAATGAAAATTTTCCAGAGCTGCTTTTGGGGGAGACATGAAAGCACCAAGTGGAAAATTTAAAAATAGGGTCATGTCAAATTCAAAATGGGTATACCAATGAAAAATCAACAGACAAGACGAAACAAATGGGAAAGTATTTCAGTTAATAAAGCCAGGCCTATCAATCTTCCGTAGTTTGTCGCTCAAATTTAAAATACATCTCAACAGTTTCATGTCTCCCTTAATATATTTTATATACCAGAGCTTTTACAACATAATAATAAACATGTCACAAAAAGAAAAGTTGAGATAGAATGCTTCACGAAACAAGTTAAGACGACTAATAATTTAATGCATACTGTTAGTTTTTTGTGAAGAGTATTAATTATATAATATATACTTTTCCCAATTTCCAAATATATTAATCATGGTATTTTCTTCTTGAGATGAGTGCTCCATGAAAAACTCCTACCTCTGCTATTCTAAACGTAAAACCACAGGAAAATGGACCTACATTCTCACTGTATGAATGCAGTGGTAAGGGAGGCCTTAGTGACGAGAGCCGTTCTTACAGGAAGTAAACCGGCAGAACAACGTGATTCTAGGCCCAAAGCGGATCACCCACTTCAGAGACGACATGTGGGGCGGTAGCCAGAAGCCATGATGCGGCTCACTACCAAGTGCATCGTGTGTGGCTTATTTAAATGGAAACCGTCAATGTGTAAAATGTCAACAAGACTTCAAAAACTTTAGCATAAAGCTAAATATCTGCAATTTAATATTAATTATTAATTACATGCTGAAATGCTACTTGGTCATCTTATGTCATGTTTACTCTTTAACCCTTTTAATGTAATATTAAGAAAACAAAATTATGTGGGTCCTATCATATTGTGTAGTATGCATGCTCATACTTAAGGCTAAACTTGATTTTGTTGCTAAATTCTTGAAGTAAGGAAACTTGAGTGTCCCTATATGACAAACACAGGAAAATAAGAAACAGTGAAGAGTATGGTACAGTGTGTTTCGTTCAGAGAGTAGTTTTATCTGGTCAAGCTGAAAATAAAAAGTTTGCAACAAGTAGAAATCATCTGGGGGAAGAATTTGAAGGCATCGCTCAAATTAATCTCCCCAACTCCCAATACAACAGCTCTTC
Organism: Psammomys obesus; assembly: GCF_907164565.1. Lineage (NCBI taxonomy): Eukaryota > Metazoa > Chordata > Mammalia > Rodentia > Muridae > Psammomys > Psammomys obesus. Next base: position 961,590 of record NW_026585689.1, read on the forward strand.
CGGCCTAACACAGCAAGATAAGCCTACCAGAAAAATAACCTCATTGATATTACTCTAAAGTGAAAATCATAACATGAGCATAAATTATTATCCTTTCTGAGATAACCACATATTGTGTAAGATGTATCAAGACAAATTCGAGGCAGCTCTCACTAGAAGTTGATGGCCTATAAGAAAGCAAAAACATCAAGTCCACCCTTAAAAAGGTTCCCAACAAACCTAAATAAATGACTAAACTGTCAGAATCTACTAAAAAATAAAAATCTTTCAGAGCTGGGAGAAGGCTCAGTCATTAAAAGTGCCTGTCATGCTAGTAAAAAAAAAAAAAAAAAGAGTACTGGGGTTGAGATGCCCAGAGTCCACAAAGATGCTGGGAGGTTGTAATTCCAACCTTGGGATGAACAGGCAAGAGGACTCTCCAGGCTAGTCAGATCAACCCTATCTTCCAGCTCGGCATTCACTTGCCTCAGTGCCTAACAAAGACTGCCAATTTCTACCTGTGGCCTCCAAATACACACCCACACACACCGGCATAAACATGTGTGCACAAACACGTGACACGCATACACATACATGCATACTACACATACATACACATGAAAAAATACATAAAATGGGTGTGGTGACACATGCCTTTAATCCCAGCACCTGGGAGGGAGAGGCACACTGGAGCTCTCTTGAGTTCAAGGCCAATCTGGTCTGCATAGTGAGCTCCAAGCTAGCCATACCTACATAGTAACAGTCTTGGTGTCCAAAAAAACAGAGAAAATAAGTAATTTTGAAAAATTAAAATCATGAATTTGATGAAAATCAGGAATATGTGTTTAAGAATCAAAAGGCAATTTTAGGCAAAAATTTATTTTAAAAATGGAAAGTATGACAAATTAATGGTACTTCAATATTTAAAGTGTTTTCTGAATGCTTGGCACACAGAATATTTAAAATTCTATTACCATCTTATTTGAATATACCCAAATTTATATACTAACAGCAATTATTAATGAAATGTCTTATCTTGTAAAAATCATATAGCTCTTACTGTGAATTTTTATGACGATATTAACAGTTAACACAATAATCTATAGAAATACACTTACTACTTTTAATAGATAAATTACAGAATGTAAAATTACTATTTTTTTTAATAGGACTACCATAGCTAGCTTCTCTTCTACCTAGTTTTTAAACACCATCTCTAACTGGAAAGGTGTTTATTTCTTTAACTATAACAGATGCAAGATGCATATCAAAATTTGCAAGCTCCTAATACATATGTATGTATGCATGTATATGTGAGTATGTGAATAGGTCATCCATTATCCAAAAAGCTGCAATTCCAAATGTTCCAAAACACAAAGCCTTGCACATGACACCACAAGTACAAAATCCCATACTATGCACAAATTTACTAAAAACATTGCGTACAATTACTGTGAAGATAAGCATACAAGGGGATATAGAAAGTTGAACTTGGTCCCTTGAGACCAGTACTATCATGGTATCTATTTAAATTACCTATATGTATGTGCAAATACTCAATCCTCAGGGACAAGAAAGATGGCTCAGGAGTAACGGACATTTGTTGCTTTTGTTGGGAGTAAAAGGGATCCAAGTTCAGTTCCCAGCACCCATATGGTGGTTCATAGCGATCCTTATCTCCAGTTCCAGAGGATCTGACGCCCTCCGCAAGCACCAGGTACACATGTTCATAAAGACAAACAGGCAAATCGTTCATTTACATACAATAAAATAATATAATACAATAAAATAATCTAATTTTTATCTTAAATATGAAACATACCTGATCCCAAGCATTTCAAATAGATTCTTATGACATACACAAGGCCGCATAAATAAGTCAGGCCAATAAACATACTTCACAAAAGTACATGCATTCAGCTCCATAGCTATGCCTCTTTCTGATGCTGGAGGTTTTAGAAGCATGGTTTTCTTTCATTTGTTTCTAGATTTGGTTACCATTTCAACAATGCATGTTTACAGTAACGACTCATGCCGCCCCTAACCTGATGGTATGGACAGACAGTGGTGTCATCCCTTCTCCACACCACATGACCCATATAATCATTAATCTTCTAAGTGACCCTATGGAAAATTGCTAAATCGTAAACATTCATCCTCTCTGAGGGAGGGGGTCAAGTAGTTTCCACACTAATAAACATTTAATTTGACTATGTCCTAATTTTCTGAAACAGCTACCTCTTTATTTACATAAAGTACATCTAATGAATATTTCTAGACTACTGATTATGTTATACAGTCAGGAACATACAAAGTGTCAATGAATTAGAAAACTCAACTACCTAGAATTAATTTAGAGTCACCTATGCCGGGGCTGACGATTTATAATGTACAGTGCAATAAAAGCTATAGCATGTAGGAGCTACGACATCCATGCACTTGAAATGTTTCAGTTTATTCTTTGATCTAATATCCTAAGAACCCCAGTAGTAAGAGAAAATAAGTAACCTGCCAAGGATTCCCCTTTAAAAAGTGGCAGTCTTCATTCAGAATCAGACTGACTTTTTAGTGATTAAATCATCAATTCCAGTAAGGGAGAAAAAGGGAGTGTGAAAGAGGAAACAGACTGATCTTATATCATTAAATTGTCTAATTTCAAAAATAACTGACTCAATTGATTTTTAAAAGTGATTTTTAAAGTCAAGATGCAGTTCAGTGGTAAAATGTACTGGCTTAGAATATGCGATTCCCGAAATTCCATCCCTAGAGAAATATACACACATCCACACATGCACACAACAACAAAGTGAGTTTTTACATAATGAGATGTGTTCCCCTATCCCCAGAAACTCACAGGATCTCATATACTTCTCTACAAAAACGCCAACTGTTCTGTAATCGTCTACTTCCTTCCTATTGGAGCACTCACTGCAAGCATGCTGAGGGCAAGACACTGCCAAGTGTGCATTCCCAAGTGTTTACAAAGTCCCTAAAAGTGTTCAAAGTGTTTGTTAAAGATTTGCTATTATATAATAACTCATTTGCTAAACATTTATCTAACATAAGACAAAGCCTTGTTAAAAAAAAAAAAAAAAAAGCAGAGTCATGGTGGCAGAATCCCAAAGAAATACTGGGACCCTAGATCAGTCAAAACTTCCATCTTCTAATTCTTCAATGTCATATTCCTGCTAAAACAATATTCTCAACCTCCCAGAAAAATTGTAAGAAGAAAAAGTGAGACACATAAGATTACCTATCAGTGATAATTATCATATCACAAAGGAATATGGAATTTCAGAATTAAAGAAACTAGGTTTGAGTCAGATGTTATAGAAGCTTGATCCCTTGGACCTTGTAACTAGAAATGACTTATACTTTAAAAATCTAGCAATTTCTCCACCTCTGAAATGCTCATTTTAAAAAATTGAGCTCTCAAATCAGAAATAGGATTATATACTTACATAATCTCACAATTTAGGAGAGTAACAGGTAGATAAGAAATGTGAGGCCAATCTCAACCACACAGTGAGACCCTGACCTCAATCCTGGGGGCCAGGGGGCACTAGCTCTTCTAATAGTATTCATTACCAAAACACAGAGCAATTCCAGCATTTTATATATAGTTTTTATAATGTAAGGTTTACCATTGATGAGGAATATTTTTAGCAGCTAAATTAACATGATGATGTTAACCTCACCAATTAATACAATGCTCAATTTAAAAAAAAACCTTATCAAAACAAAACTTATCAAAACAAAATTTTAAAAAAACTCCAAATGACAAAACAAGAACATTCTGATTATCAGGTAGCATCGTCTTTTTACAGTCTAAAATTCTTTCAACTCTAGAACCAAGTCCATCAATCAAACAGTAAGTAGGAGGCAAATCAGGTTAGTACTATGGAATATTAATGTTACTATCATTCACAGATCAACAGGTTGTTAGAAGGGGAAAAAAGCTTACATGAAGAAAATTGTTTCTATACGTACTACCATTTCTGAGTCAAGACAACTGCACCCTATTCAAAGCCTGCATTCTAAAATAGAGGCCGATTAAAAAAAAGAAAGAAAAAAAAAAGAGTTGTAAGAACTCACTAATTACTGTGTTACCTAACACAAGCCCAAACATCCAGCCCTTTAAATGAGCGGGCACACAGTAACAAACCTACTGTCTACATCATCAAGTAGAGTGGGCTCTAAAAAACCCAATTCATACCTCCTCTAAATCGCAGTATGCTTTGCTACTAGAACACTATACAAGATTTCCTTAAAACATATTTCTTCTTCTAAGGAAAAACCAAGGTTTCTTCCCAAAAGTAATCAACAACTCATTGACACAGCCACTATGAAATTAGCAACGTAAACTCTATTTTCTGAATCAACTTTTATATAACTTCAGTCTCCCATCTCTAGCCTCACAAATACTCCTTCAGTACTTACACAAACTGAGTCACAAAGGTGAAATGCTTATAGCACCCCCACTCTCAAAGTATCCTGGAACTGAAATCATAAGCACCATCTACAATCCTCCTCCTTAATGAAGCTCCTGAGGACAACATACAAATTCAATCTAGAAATTCGTATTAACTTAAAAGGAGGGTAACAGGGCTAAAAAAAATGGTGTCTTAGAACCAAAGATCTGGGGAGTGGTGATATGGAAACCTGATTAGATTGCATAGCATTTATCACAACGCACTCCATGTAAATCAGAAACTTGCCTTACAGTACTGGGAATGTACTAAAATTCTCCGTCTCTAAGTGGCACTCAATCTCAACATAATTTCCTCTCCCTCTGAACCAACCAACTGCCCTGACTCACCTACCAGTAACGTATTTCCTTTCTCCTTCATTACAGCACTAAAGAAATCCGTATGTATCTATCCTTTATTACAAATACCAATTTATTATACGGTTAAAGATTTAATGATGCACTCAGAACCAGTGTCTGAGCAACCTAAGTTTTATTCCTCCATCTTTACTATCAGCAATCCTTAAATGAACATCTTGCAAGCATTTCGATATTACCCAGACATTTAATCTCTTAAGACTGGTAGTTTTCTTTTACCAAATCAGTGCTGTCCACTGATCATCAAGTCTACTTCCCTTGCATGAAAAGTGAATAGACCAGTTGTTTTTTTTTGTTTTGTGGTTTTTTTTTTGTTTTTGTTTTTTTTTTTAATCATCCTTAAAAAAGTAGGTCTTTAAACTAGTCTCAGATCCCAGGAACAGAACTTACAAAGAGATTAGCTCCTAAACCTGGAGTTTAAAAAAAAAAAAAGACACACGGGAGAAACCCGGGGCTCCTTGTTTCAACAGCCAGGGGAGAGTCGAGGCAATACGTCTTTAAAAGGTAAATCATGGATCCCCCCAGACAAGGTTTTCTTCTAAAATAACGGGGGGTTGGGGGGAGGGGGCAGCGTGAAGGACGTCCAACAACTGGGAAGGTGGAGTGCGGGTAGCATCTGAGCTCGACCGAAAGATCCAATGGTTGCCAGGGCACAAATCGGGTCGTAGGAGAATGCCTGCCGCAGGGTGGGTTCTTAAGATGGTGCTTTCTCCCGGAGGCCAGGAGGCGTGGACCCCAAGGCTTCGGCGCGCCGGGCTAGTGTCCGCAGGGTTTCCGGACTCGCAGCTCAAGTTTCACCCGGGAGAGAGGAGGCGGCAACGTGCATCCCGGGCATCCCAACCTCAGCCCACAAGTCCGCGCTCTCGGCTTCCAGGGCGCATCAGCTCGGGAAGTAACGGTTCCCGGGGCGCGCAGGGCTCCGCGCACCGAGCTCCACCGCCGGCCCCGGGGTCCCAGCGCGACGAGCCGCGCGGCCTCGGGGGGGGGGGGGCGGGCAGCTGGCGGCGGGAGCCTCGTTCGCAATTCCCGGCCTTCCCGGGCCTCGCCCGGGGCGCGGCGAAAAGTTTCCAGGCAAAGTCCGCGGCGGCCGCTCGCGCAGCCAACCGCCCCGGCCGGCACAACCGCCTCGCCCCCGCCGCCCGGACCGAGCCGCCGCTCCCGCCCCCGGCTCTGCCCCGCGCTCGCCCGCTTCACCTACCGCACAGCCGGGAGAAGAGCAGCAGGGGAACGAGCAGCAGCAGCAGCGGCGGCGGCGGCGTCGGGGCCGGCAGCAGCAGCAGCCCGGCCGCGGGGGGAGACGCCGAGGAAAGTTGTGCTCTGCCGCCTCCAGGACACGACGGGGCCGGGCCCGGGGTCCGCGCCATGCCCGCCCTGCCCCGGCCCACCCGCTCGCCCGCGCCTCAGGCTCTGGGTGGCGGCGGCGGCGGCGGCCGTGGCGCGGAAGGGCCAGCGCGCGCGTCCTCAACCCCCGGCTCCTGCGCCGTCGCCGCCCGCCGCCCCTCGGCCGAGCGCTCGCGGCTGCCTCGACTCCGCCGTCGCCGACGCCACTGCCGAGGCTGAAGCGGGAGCCGCCCGCCCGCCGCCGCCGCCACCACTCCCCCTCCCCGCGGTCCCCGCCCGCCGCGAACTCCTGGGAACTCGGAACGCACCACCCCGCCCTGCGAGAGGGGGAGCCGCCGACCCTCGCTGCCGGGACGAGCCCGCCCTCCCCCGCCGCCCGGGGGCCGGGACGCCCAGCGGCCCGCCGAGTCTCCTCCCACCCGCCCTCCCCACACGCTCCTCCCATCTCAAAAAAAAAAAAAAAAGAAGAAGAAACTTCATCCGCTGGGACGCACGGGCTTCTCCCGGGGCGAGGCGAGCTGGACCGGGAGAGGCGGCCCCGCCCCTCGGCCCCGCCCCGTCTCCCCCCGTCGCCAGAGGTTTAGATGGTCTCGCCCACTCCGCCCCTCGCGGGGCCGGGGCCGCCGGGGCACACCAGGCGCACCCGGGCGGAGGGCGGCGGGACTCCCGGTCCTGGTTTTCTCTTCTCCCGAGTGGCGCGGTGAACCCCCCCCCCCCCAAGGGGAGCGGGGAAAACCAAGGGTCGCGGCGAGGGAACGGCAGGACGCGGGCACCGGCTCTCCCTTGGTGGGAGCGGGAGGCGCCTGTTTGGAAAAGCTGGATGCCGCCCTCTGGACCAGTCTTCTCCCTCCTCACCACCCCGGCACCCGGACTGAAAGGAGACATTCTCCACTCTTGCCTCCTCCTCCCCGGGGCATCCTGGCTCTCGCCTGTCCCGGCCCCGCGTTGGCCCAGGCATTTAGCCTTCCCCTTTCTCTGGGAGGGAGGCGTGTTGGAAGGGTCAGCGGAGCTGGCGGAGGACACCAGGGGCCCGGGAAGGTTTGCTCTCCAGCTCTTGCTTTTCTTGGGCCGCCGGGTTGTCCACTTTCGGCGCCAGGCGACCGGCAACAGGAGGCCATGGATTCCTCCCATCCGAGGGCTTCGAGTATGGTCTCGTTTTCTCTTTGATCGTTTGCATGTTCGCACGTGTAATTTTATTTTCCTACTTGTTTCTCTCTGAGTGATTCCCAGAAAAGCGAGCTCGGGAAGTATTAAACATTTACCCTTAAGAGGAGCGTCTGTGATTCACCATAAGCGTCCCTCAAATGCTTGTGTGCCCTGCCCTCCTCATCTGCTCGCCACGCGCGGCCGGAGGGCCTTGACCTGACCTTGAAGACCCAGCCACTGTTGGGGGAAGGAGATGGATGGGCAGTTTGGCCTGTCTGCGGGGGTAGTGGAAGCAGAGGACGCCGTCGTAAAGCCTGACACCGTTAATGTTATGTTGGTCCTGCCGTCTCCAACAGATAGCTCCAGATGTGCCAGAGATGGGTCTGTGGCGGTTAAACTAAAGCTTTCCCTGTGCCCAAGACGACGCTGTGCTCAAGACTTTGAATCACCGGGATTCCCCCGCATCTCAACACACTGATTTATGATGTTTTACTCACCTCCAAGACCACACAACATTCTACCCTGTCAGTCTCTCTCTCTCTCTCTTCCCTCCCGCCTCCCGTTTTCATCTTCCTCCTCACCTGTCCCCTCCCTTCCTGTCTCCCCGCACTGGGGCTACTACTAGCTATTCCCTCCACTACCCGCTTTTTCTTCTTTCTCCCCCAACCCTAACTCCCACCCCATCTGCTTTCCCTACTCTTCCAGCAATCACTGCTTCCCATCACCTAGCCACCTACCTATCCTCAAGATGCACTTGGGAGTAAACCTTGACCTGCATTGCTGGGGAGATCCCCTGATGATGCTCATAATTGACAAAATGTAGCTATTGTGACATTCCTCAGCTGTGCTGACACCACTGTCTCCCTTGAGAACATTTCTTTCCCTATTTTTTCATTCCCTAAATCTAATTTCACTGCTAAATTTAGAAAGAGCCCACTGCTGCAACTACTAGCTAATTATCTGTTTAGATAGCACTTTAACACGTTGAGATTCAGTCAAATGTTAAACAACCAAAATTTTAATATTGTTAGCCAATTTCATTCCCCAGTCTTTCCCTGATGGTTCCAGATTCCAGGAAAAATAATTTAGCTAACATTTTAAAGGGTGCCAGAGGCTTAATTCTGGGGTTATTGTGCAATCTGCTGCAAAGACCATAAGGGATTAACAGGTTGAGGATATCTGAAAAGGATATGGGGCTTTTAAACAGCCCTCCATACATGGAGACAGTGACTTGTAGCTTGCTATGATTTTATTCTCTCACCTAAAATGAGAACGTGGAAAAACAGTAGTCACTGATGTGATGTAATCAATAAAAGAGCACTGTGCTGGTGTTTTATGTGAATACATACATTATGTTCTAATAATAATAATTTGTGTTGATACGGCATCTCCAGCCAGAGATGTCAAAGCACTCGTTCATGTTATCACAGGGAAGGTAGCAATTACTATTATCTCTCCTTGACAGCTGGTGGAACCCAGGTTAAGTACTCCGTAAACCCTGCCAGCCATGCGCAGTATTGTTTTCTGCCAGAATTGCCTTCTTGCCTACCGGTGGGCACTACTGAGTCCTCAAGATTCCTTTTTGAGTGAAAATTTTACTTAGGCAATATGATGTTTCAGCTTCTAAATACCCAGTCTGAGACTGCATTCTTCTCATCAAGCTCTAGTTTTCCTCATGGAATTATTACTAGGCACACAAAAAGATCTTACGTTTCACAGTAAAACTTTTTTCTCCCAAAGGCTAGAATTACCGATTATCTTTTTAAACCTTTAACATGAGAATTTTACTAGGCTCCATTCAATTTTCAGTTCTCTAATATTACAGATAAATACACATTAAGAATATGACTGAAGAAGTAATTACAACTAAAATTCATTAAAATCTTTATACCATTGAATGTTGAAATATATATCTACATTTTAGGAAAATCATTTGAAGAAAAGGCAACACAATCATAAAGTCAACAATAGTTTCATTATGTCAGGTTAAGGGTTGATGGGGTTCAATCCCACTTTTAGTTCTAAAAACTATTCACCGATTATCGGTTTATTAACTCTTAACTAAAGAACAAAGATTGTATACTAACAATGAAGTAATTATGTGCAGTGCTGGGGATTTTAAATAAGTTCAAAAGTTTGCAACTAGTAAAATTCTGTGACAGAGTGAGTCCTTTGTAGAACAGATTGGACGTTGTATACATCAACTAATTGTCCCTATCATCAGCAACTTTAAACCCACATAAAAAAGCAAAACTTTTTCCCAGTGGAGGAGGTGAACAATGGATCATAGAATGTTTGAATTTTGGTACCATATATGACACTACAGGTGATGATAACCACTTGGACCCCCACGGCTTCTGAAAAAGAATTGCGCAAATGATCAGAAACAAGGTAAAATCCCACAAAAGTGTCTACCACTTTCAGAAGTTTCAAACTCTCATTAAATGCAATTCTTCTTATCAAAAAGATCTTTATTTTATTTCCCCTCCTCCTATTTCTTTAGGTGTTTGCTCAACTTACACTTTATCATTGAGATTTTCAAGAAACACCTGTGCAGAGAATTACCTCCACACCATTCTGTCCTTTCAGTTCAGTTCATTTTCCTCTATTCATGTAATGTCTATTGTCTTTTCTCCTTAAAGTGAAAGTTCTACAGGGACTCACAGGATCCATCCTAACTTTTCACTACTAACACAGAAACACTTAAAAGAGTACCATACAGACCCCAGATTGGATGAAATACTCATTATAATAATATGCCATAACTTCCTCAAGTTCCTGTTTAATGGTTAAAAAATTCAGTAGAAGTTCATTAAAATTTTCAAGACTTTAGTCTGTATTGATCATGTTGCATATTTAAGCTGGTAAATGACTGTTTTGAGAATTGCTTAAGATTTTGATTTAATTGCCATTTATGATGCTTTTTATTTGTGTGTGTGTGTGTGTGTGTGTGTGTGTGTGTGTGTGTGTCTGTGTGTGTTGTATTTAGGGGAGCACATGTACCTGTGTGTACATGCAAGCGAGGCAGGGATCAGTATTGGTTATTTTCCTCAGTACTTGAGACAGGGCCTCTCACTGAACAGGAACTCATCGAATAAACTCAACTGCCTGCCTAACCAGGGAGCTCGAGGGGTCCTTCTGTGAGAGTAGGTTTGGGTCTTAGCTATTTGCTGTGGGTGGTAGAAATCTAAACTCCTCATGTATTTTCAACAAGCATTTTACTGCCTGAACCAGCTTTGGTGCTGTGCTTTCAACCATTGTCTTGCCACTGTAGCTACCATGTGTGCATTCACAAAATACTTCACTCTGATTCCCTGATGGGCCAGGATTCTGGAGTCTACCCCTCTCCCTTACCAACTGGCTTCCTGATAGGCTCCATCAATATGTCATTGGATTCCAGGGCTTTTGCATTTGCTTCTTTGCATTTGTTTCTTTTCCCCAACAGCGTCACCCCAGTTTATACACTATCGCTCTTGTCTTTAGGACTTGCTTCCAGACTTTCATTTTTATGCTCGAATATCAGATTCTTCACAACCTTTCAAAGTTGCCAGCCCCAGCCATGCTGTTGCCATTCCTCAGAGGCCCATTCCTGAGCTCAGCACCTCTTCTCTGAATTTCTGAGCTCAGTTTATCCAAACTTTCCACTTTCCAGGATTCTAAAGGTGATAATAATGTCCTTCGCAGCAGATAGATCCCTATCTGTAGGAGATTTCACTTCCCCTTTTTAAACCTAGAAACTCCTTCCAACCCCTGGGCAACACTTTCCTCTATTTTTTTTTTTTTTCAGTTAAATAGATTGGGTCTCCCTTCCTTCATTAGACCCCAAGTGACACACAGTTTTTCTATGATTATTTCTTCACATCATAACTTATAGAAGTTGTTTTTCTCTACATAAAACTGTCTAAACATCACAGAGCCAATGTTACTCCATCATTGTTCCATTAAAAAGTGTAATAAAGTGTAAATAAAAGCCACAAGTCAAAAGAGCAAAACTTTATTTCTCAAGCAAGATGCTATGTTTGGCAGAGATGATGCTGAAAGTAGTGAAATTATGTTGACACTTTAGTTATATACACATAGGTCTTAGCTCTTTTTTTTTTTTTATCCAGATGTGTTAAAAATTAAATACAAATTTCTCACTTTATAAGTCTTGGTGATTTATTTCCTTTATACGTCTTGAATGGAACTATGACTCTGTGGAATTAGTAGATTGTTTGGAAAACAGTTGGACTTCTCAAGCCAACAGTTATCAGCAAACACGTCAGACACCTGACTACTGATAAACCATTGTTATTCTTTGCTACTTTTCTGTAGTAATGCTATCATTCCAAAGAATATACCTTGAAAAAAAAAAACATATTCAAGCAGAAAGAAGAATTATGCCACAAAAGTGATTTGTTAAATAATAAAGTAGGTTGGATTAACAGCACAAATACCACTGATAGTATTCATTTAAAGATGTCTACTATAAAAGGAACAGAGAAGGAGGGCAAAGTTCTACCTTTAAAAGACTGGAAAAGCTTCATGGTAAAAACAATGTTTTAAAATGTGGCTAGGATTTTTTTTCCTCAAGGTATGAGAAAAAGTTAGCAAAAAGAAGAGAGGAGCGACAGCGGGAAGTTACAGGCACAGAGCACGGCACTATATGCTCTGGAAACCACAAACATTTCTATGCTGCTATGTTGGAAGATGTTTTTTGTGCTGTGTGTGTTTCAGATGCTGATTATGTGCCCTGAGATCTGGTTGCAGTTCGAAATTGGCATTGTCATTTCTATGAAGAATCTCCTATATCAATGTTGTGTAAACATTGGTCCCCAGTTATCTCTGATTGGTTAATAAAGAAGCTTATGAGCCAACGACTGGGCAGAGGAGAGAGCAGGCAGGACTTCTGTTCCTAGTCTTGGGGGTCTCAGGTAGGGACCAGAGAGGAAAGGATGGTTTGTGGAGAGAGGAGAAAGAAGTAGCCACGAGGAGGACCATGAGGAGTTCACCATAGGAGAGAGTTACAGCAGAAGGCCATGGCAAGACTGAGATGGCAAGTAAAAAGGCATGTGTCTGGGTGGTAACCAAACTAGCATACTTGGGTTAGAATAGATGAATATCCTCCCAAATATGGAGCTTAATGCTTGTCGAATAACTCTAATAGGTATCTGTGTTGATTATTTGGGAGCCAGGGAAGGTATTAGAAAAAGCCCTTACTAATGACTTAATTCCATAGTGCTTAGAGGGTGGGGTATAAGGGATATAAGACTAAAGAGTAAAATGAACTCAGGTTGCCAGAGATTTCTGTTTGGTTTGGGCTGATGGTTTGTTTTGGTTTGGGAATTTTTGAGACTAGGCCTTACCCTTGTAGCCCAGGCCAAATGCATAGTTTTGGCAATCCTACCCACAAGTGATGGGATTATAGGCATGAGGCACCACACCTGGCCAAGATTTTCTAAGCGTTGTAAATAATACTGGATTATAGCTGAGATAATGGGTTCAATGTAAGAGTTTTGAGTAAGGGAATGACAGGGTATTTTGGTACGGAAGTCAGAGAAAAATAGGAAGGTGAAGGTGGAAGTGAGGTCAGGACAATCTGGAAAAATTGCAAGTGGGAATTTAGCAAGGGAGTTCTGAGGAGCAGCAAGTGAATGAACTTCACTCACATGAAACAAAGAACAGTTTAATAAGGCAGGTGTGAAAGTGCCGGCTTTTAATCCCAACACTTGGGTGGAATTTTGTGAATTTTTGCTCAGCCTGTGTGTGTGTGTGAGGGGAGAGGGGTTAGAAAGAGAGACCCAGTCTCAAAAAACTAATTGGGGAAAATTTTAGTGTTTTAAAACAAAATACTGTATATCCACAAAGGGCTGAATATGAATATGATATGTTATGTTCAAGTCTCATGCACCCTAAAGACCACCAAGGAGCTGATCCCAGTGCAAATGCAATAGGGTCTTTTATTACAAGCTCAAGCTCAGGCTCACGCTGTCACCAATGCATCTGTTCTTCAGTGTAGTATCCTGAGCCCAGGTGGAGGAGGGTTTTTTTTTTTTTTGGTTTACAGCAAGGTTTGGGAAACTCTAGCTAGGCAGTTCCATGATTGGTCATTTGTCCGGAGGGTCAAACCAGAATTGTTTTACTCAACCTATTATTATAAAGAACACCTGGATAAATTCCAGGTATTCACTTATTAGCCGTAGCTAGGGGTGATGGTTAAATATTACTGGGTTTTCTCCAGGCTATTCCTTGGGTAGGGGACTCCATTGCCATTGTATTCTTCCTGGAATTGGTGACCTATGGTCTGGTTTTTGGGACGGGTGACTTTTGGGGTTGGGGGTCAGGCCTGGTTCTCTCAAGACAATACTAGAGATGAGCGGATCTCAACATCCATAATGTTGTGACCCTTTTATATGATTCCTCATATTGTGGTGACTCCAACCATAAAAATTTTCCATTACTACTTCATAGCTGTAATTTTGCTACTGTTAAGAATCATAATGTAAATATCTGATAATCAGGATGTCTGATATGCCACTCCGAGAAAGGGTTCCAACCCACGGGTTAAGAACTGCTGCTACAGGCAGTGGAGAGAAACAAGCAAAGGGATGAAGCAAGGATGTGGGGAAAGAACAAAAGCAGAAGCCGTAAAAATATGTGTAAATATGGGGGATGGTTAAAGATCAGTGAACAGATAAGAAAATCTGGAGAGGAACAAATTTCAAAAGCTGCAACCATGCAGCTGGTGGTTTCATACATTATTAGGTGATTTAGGCTAAATTGTATTGCTTCTAAGTCTTAATTAGCCAGTTCATGTATTCTCCAATTTCTTTCTAACTGCCAATAATCAATAGGTATTTTCTCAATGGAATGGAAAAGGTGAGGGACTAGACTTGGAGATGCTTTTGCTATTGTGTTTCGATCAAATTATTATTATCATCCATCCATGTAGGCTATGTAATGAAAAGTCACTTTGCTCTCCTTTGGGTTCCAGTAGTTCCTGCCCAAGCTAAAGCATTGTTTTTAAATTGTCTTTGGATACCTAATTCACAGTGCTAGCCATCAGCAATTCCATGTACATCAACCCAGAAAGATGCATATATGGGTACATAAGTTATAATTGATGTTTAAAGCATATTGCTGCCAGGGATTCAGTTCATAGCTTCCTACTTTTTGATCTTTGAGTAAGTTGCTAATTCTTCTTAGTTTCCTCATATGGAAGAAAGAAAAATGATTATCTATCCCTCAGAGTTATTAAGGCTTAGTGTATGTGACATTTAAGAGCTGGTCTGAAACAAAACACAAGAGATGCTAGTTCTGATAGAGGTTGAGTTATTATCAGCCACCAAGGTATTTGAAACACAAACTCAGTGATTTCTTATTGATCACAGCTCTTGTTCGAGCAGTTATGATCAGGCGTGTGTTCCCAACGATGCCATTCAGATCTTGAAGCCTGTTCTGTTAAACTCTACCTATTATTAATAATAGGTTTGCATATTTTTCTTTATCACTTACAAACCTCATCTGTTTACTTCTGGTACTTTGCAGATTTTCACGTGGCAATCTTCCAAACCTAGGAATACATCGGGTTACATGGCAAAGGTAAAAGGTTTGTGGATGGAGTTCAGGCTACTCCAGGCTGACTTTACAAATTGCAAGTTTCCCCTATTTTCCAGGTGGATACCACACAATCAAGGATCCTTAAAAGTCAAGAAGATAAAATAAAGTCAGAAGATGATGCTTTAGAATGTTTGGAGAGAGAGAGAGAGGCTGTGTCCTGACTTTGAAGAGGGAAGAAAGAGAGAGAATATGTACCACAGAATAGTGCACTACCTAGACGACTGAAAAGGCAAACCAGGTATTATTCCTGGGGCCACCAAGAAGAAACACAGGCCTGCTCATCTTGATTTCAATCACATAAAAGCCCTCTTGAGTTAAACTGCAAAACTATTCATCATTGAAAGTCATTGTATCAGTAATAACATTACAGCACCTTCCACCTCATTTAATTCCTTTGAACAACATTCAGAGGGGCAGAGACCTAAAACTGAGGTCTTTCTAACCACACTTACCTATCAGCAGACTCTGTGCCATCCGCATGTCCAGTCTTTATCCTTGGTCCCTTTAGAGTCACCATGCTACTAGGAATAAATATCCTTATGTCTTTGCCTTTACTATTCTTTACTACTCTTTCCCTTCAAAATAAAATGAAGCATGAATTAGTGTTTCAAAAATTTAAGGTCTGTGTCTCCTGTTCTTAAAGAAAGCTTCTGGTTTGGTTTGGTTTTTCACTTCCTTGAACTCACACTTCCTAGCACAGGTCTGAGTCTATCTACTTCTAGGTTATTCCATAGTCTGCATTCTACAATTGGACAACTGTAACACTATTCGAATTTTGTGTATTAGAATGCTGTGGACACTCTCTTTTGATGCTTCTACTTGAACTACTTAGTTCTGGTGCTTTAATACTTTTTCACCGTGTGAACCTTTCGTCTTAGTATAAAAAAAAAAATCTGATTTAATATGTTATTCTAAATTCCTCGTTTTCTAATAGCTATCAATGTTCACTTGCTCTCTATCTCCCAGGCTTTGTATTCTAACACATCTCCAAGATCCCATTCTTGCTTGTCAGCCTTCCTATCCTGAATGGACTTCATGGCAAATTTTTCAAAAATCCACTCAGTAATGCCTTTGTAATTTGCTGTCCCTCACTAATGGCATTCAGCATTCCTGCCCTAGGTCAAGTTGTTTGATAAAAATCTCAACAGTATGCCCGGTTTAGTTCCTGAAATTTTGTGTTAGCAGACTTCCACTTCAGTTTCTCAAAGCTATGTGACAATCTATTGTGAGCATAACTGAGACCGTTGCAATGACAGCCCAGGTTTTTTTGTTTTTCCCCTCAATCCTGCATGTTTTCTCCTCAGTTCATGTTTTTTTTTTTTTTTTCATTCCTTGGAAAAATATTGAGATGCTTCTAGATGACCTAGCAATCACCTTCTAATTTAACTTGCAACCCTTTCCTCTGAAAAGTAATTTAAACAGTCACTGCTGAGAACATCATTTCCAACCTCCCCTACAAGTCACAACCTATGGATAATTTTTGTCTCTGCAGCTGAGGAGGAATGAAGAGCACCGATGCAACTCACTTCTTAAAAACAGACCAACCGTTTGAATATTAGAATATTTAAACCATAAAGAATTTTTAAAATGTAAGTCAGAGCCTGAAACCTAGATTCAAAAATAATGGACTGCTGGTAGTTCAAATGCTGCTCTGGAGTCTCTCTTGGAGAAATGTAAAGACAAAGCAGCTGGCCTAATGAATAGAACAAATTAGAAAGCTGCCAGTCACCTTTCATAGATATCAGTGCTATTGGTTTCAAGAACCAATAACTTCACATTTAGCTGCTGCCATTTGGTGTGGAAAATATTATTTTGGCATGAAATATGTGTAAATATTTTGGTAAGCAAATAGCTTTGTCATAACTATGATCAATAAATAGATGTCTGGGAATCTTGAGATTTATTTTTGTTCTTGAATTTTCTTTGCTGCGTCATACCTCGTTCCCTTCAGACCTTTCATAGAAATGTCATCTAGCTCCTTGAATTTGCGTCCACAATTTGTTTTCATCTTCACAGTGTCCTAAATTACTGTGAAGTAATTTTAGGTTCCTGAAAAATATATAGCTTACTTTAACTTCAGCAAAAACTTACACAGAATAACTAATATGTCCTTTCTATCCCTGAATTAATAATATGAGAGAAATCCTTGAGGAACTGACCCTTTTGCCTAGTGATAAGTAACTATTCTGAACTAGTAAATGTTTTGTCCCTAGAAGAATCACTGACAATGAATGGCAGAACTACTCTTTCAAATTCTATCATAAAAGAGACACTTAATGTATTCAACAATATTTAATACAGATTGCCCATGCTTCATTCGGTTGTCACGAATAAGACATAAAAATTATTCTCTTCAGTGACTTTTCAGGTTAGCATGGGAGGCAGGTAGTAAATGAGTAATTATGTAATTCATTACTTAGTCTCAGTTTTATTAATGCTATAAGGAAAGACACCGGATGGCAGAGGGTATATATATTGAGGGATCTTGGGTAATGTAGGCCTAAAATGGCTTTACTGATGAAATGTTGTTTCCATCAAACCCTTTATGATACATTGGCATTAACTCTTCAACAACAACAACTTGCTGTGTATGTACTTATCATGAGAAGGTTGACTTAAAAGCCAGGAGTTTGATTCCTTTGAAAAGTTAAAAGTGGGAACATATGTCTGCCAGCTTTACTCTTCACTGTGCTCTTATCTCAATCACAGGGGCTGAAAGTCTGCAAACTGAGATTTTCCAGATTCTGTTGTCAACACATTTTCTGTTGAAATCTGGCACTGGGCAGCTCTGGCAGAAGCCATTAGACAGTGAAAGACATTTATTTTTCCTGCTTCTTGAGGAGCCTTTAGTAGTAGGACAAGGAGTGGTGTGGTCAGAAGAGGCTTCTAACAGTTTCTTTAGAAAGGTAGGTTCTTTCTATTTAGCTCCAGCGGAGGCTGCACAGGCAGCCAGAGGAAGGAAAAGCTATGAACATCAGTCCAGGGAGGAAGGCATCTTCCTGATCTAGATGGTATCCCACTTGGCCAAATAGCCCTTGGAAATTATTTTTCTTGCTCTACAATGACTGTGCACCATAAAATAAGGGCATATTTTATTTTTATTGTCTTTTTTCTTTGAGAATTGCACACACATATTTAATATATTTTAGTCACAGTCTTTGCTCTCCTATCCTCCTTCCCCCTCCACCAATCTGCCCTCCCGAAGTTCCTATCTGATTTTAATGTTATTCTGTTTATTCACTTTTCTTTGTGACTCACTAGGTTTAACTAGGGCCTCTCTCATGAGCATGAGTGTGGGAGGCTGTCCACTGGAGTATGAGTAACTCAACAGTGACTAAATCAATGAAGAGAATGACTTTTTCTCCACTAGAAGCCTTCTACTGCCATTTGCTCCAGGGTATAAGTGGAAGTATGTGAGTTTGTGGGGAGTGATATAGTCACAGTATATTATATACAACTATAATACTGTAGAGACAAAAATGAGTTAAATATTTGTAAGATAACATACTTTAAGCCTAGGAAGGTAAAGAAATTCTTAAAGGTCATGCTAAGCATTTTGGAGTTCAGCCATCCATAATGGGAAGCAACCCTTTAAAGAATTCTCGGTTGAGAGATAACATCATCAATTTTCCATTTATAAAAGGGCAATTTGGCTACTGTAGAGAGTATGAGCACCAAGGGTAGGAGTTCCCCTCTGGGAATGTGAGTTAACTAAATTCAGGGATCAATTATGTGAACAGAGGAATTGAATTAGCTAAGTTCAGTCAGTTAAGTGGATAAAAGAGCTGAACTAAGAGGTGATGGTAGTTAGATCCCAAGCTATAAAAACAAGTCTGAAAAGGAATTGGTAGTACTAGGCATTGGTTGAATTTAGATGTTGGAAGGAAGGAGGCCAAAGATAATTCTAAAGTTTCTAACATGTAAGTATGTGTAATAACTTAGGAGCATGCCATAAGGAAATAAAACTTTATCATGAAAGCTGGAAATATTTCAGTTGTGCAATTGTGAAAGGAAGGGAAGCGGTACTGGTTAAAAAAAAAACAACAACAACAAAAAACCAAGGTTTGTGAAAGAAAAAAAATAAAATTTAAAATGTGATTTTATAAAAATGTAAATAAATTAATGTTTTTAGAAAGAATGATCAATTAGGATGGCTGGTATGATTAAATGAGTGAAGATATCAAACAGTGGTAATATCAAAAGCAAAACCAAGAATAGCTAATAAAAGACACTAAATCGAAAGATTGAACCTCTGAGAGGAGCAACCAACCAGACTGCAGCTCAGCAGCCAGAGACAAGGCACCAAATCAAGCTGTAGAGGAACTCCAGAGGTCACTATTCATGCAGACACGGGGCATGAGTGGGCGCATCTGCCGCCAAGAAAGCTTGGACAGTATGGTCGTCATCACCCCCGACCTTGCTGCCACTGTGTCCTCTGGAACACAGCCGCCCTTCCACTGCAGCTCCCCAGCCATTGGTGGGAACAGAAGCTGTAAGGAAAGGAACAGTGAACAAAAGCCGAAAAGGAGAATACTGGAAGAAAAGTAAGAGCAGATAGCTTTGAGAGAGCAAGTAGAGGGAGGATGTGTACTATCTCAAAGGGTCTCTGAAGTTAGAAGAATAGTGAATAGAAATGGAAACTGACGTACTAGAAGACAATCTAAAATGTAGGCCTACCTCAGTAAGAGGCATGAGTGCCTTACCAGTATGTGATGGTCTGACCCCCGCCTCCACACCCTGAAGATGTTAAATACAACAGGTAAAAAAAAGAACTTTCAGGTTTATATATGAGGCAGGAAGAGGTTAAGTTGTTAGGACTTGGAGATAATCCAATTGCACATGTGAAAATCTCAAGACAATTAATTAAGAACCCACCTGAGAATTCAGTGACTGACTACAAAACTAATACACAGAAATTAATGGATTTCATAAATTAAAACAATGAGTTAAGTAACAATGAAAAGGAGATCACCTTACAGAAGCAATTGAAATAATAAAATATACAGAAATAATACAATGGGAATGTATATTGTATATAAGCAAACAAGTTATAGAAGCAGACAAGTTATAGAAGTGGAAGAAGAAAACATGATCTTCCTTTATCATCCTGACATAGCAGTGTTGGGTGGGGGAGAGGGGAAGTGTGGGCAGCTTTCTAAGTGCATCGCTGAAGCAAGAAGCCAAAACGTAAAAGTTAATAAATCATACGCTAGAGCATTTTCAGCATGGCCCCCAAAGTTGCATAGTACAGAGCGTATCATTACATATGAATAACATCTAAAAATTAACCCCTAGAGAACACACCAGTAGGACTTTGGGATGTTGAATTCAGAGTATGGGAAGATAAGAGAATATAAGAAAACAGGAAAAGTGTGAGAACCAGGAGATCACATCAAAAGCACTTCCTAAATATTTGAAAACACTCAAGCTTGAAAATGCAATGATGAAATTCTGAGAAAATTTGCAGAAGTCTTCAGTTGGATATGTATTGTCATGCTTGTATATTTTAGTACGAGGATAATTTGGAAACATCTATGAAAATTACGTTTGCACACCCTTTATGTTTAAAACCCTCTAATAAGAACTTAACCCACAGAGAAGTGGTTCTCAGCCTGTGGGTATTTACATTACAATTCATAACAGTTGCAAAATTACAGTTATGAAGTAGCAGTGAAAATAATTTCATGGTTGGGGGTCACCACAACATTAGGAACTGTATAAAAGGGTCACAGAATTAGGAAGGTTGAGAACCACTGCCAGAGAATGAGTATTTACATATGTGCATTATGTACATATGTAGTACATACTGAAATGACAGTATTATTTAAGATAGTAAAAGTTTAGGGACACTCTAAAATGTCCATCAGTAAATTCAGGTTAAGATAGCGGAAATTCATGATTTATGGCATGTCAATGAAAACGGAAAAAATAGCCCTTTTTTGGTTGACGCTATCTGTAAGATAAAAATTTAAATGAGAAAAACAGCTATGTAGCGGGGTGTGTAAAGCTTTGCCTTTTTCTAAGACTCAGGAAAGAATATGTGCGCTTGCTTATTGGTATGTCGAAAATGTCCCTGGCAGATCTTGCTCCTAGAAAAAGCAAACTGCTTGGGCCTTGGAAGAAACAGAGACTTTTCAGCATCTCTTCTTCCATCATTTTTGAACTTTGAATCATTTAAATATATCACTATGAAAAAATGATTAACATTTGAGATTTAAAAAAAAGCATGGGTTTTAAAGAAATGAACAGAGAAGCAGAATGCACAGAATAACTGGGCAGACAGGTTTTAAACAGGAGAAAATGTTTCCTCAACTTTTACAGACCACACAGAGGAGATGTAGCTTTAATTGGCTGGGTCCAGGTTAAAGACATTTTCCATGAAAAGGGCTTTTTTTTTTTCCTAGGAAAATTTGTTCTGTTATGTTTTCTTTGTCTTAAGGGAGGATGCCATGATGTCAGGAGACTATAAAAAAAATAAAAGGATAGAACTTAAGTGGATAAGAAAGAATAGATTGGCAATAGATATATGGTGTTAAGCAACCCTAGCTGCTCAACTTGGTTTCCCCATCAACTCAGAGCTGGTTGGGATGAGACAAAACAGTTCATGAAAGTCAGTGTTTGACCTTACATTTTTGCTATGAGGAACGCTAAGGACAAGATGACCTCTGTAAGTGGAAAGAGACCAAAGAATATGTGATTCAAATAGCAGGAAATGACACTATAGCAGAGAAAGCACCATGTCCCTGCTGGCTATCATCCGTCACTGAAGCAAGAACAAACTGATAGGGATTTTATTTGCTGCCATGTAAGAAAGGCAAATTCTATCTTATTCTCTTAAGTTCCCCGAAGTTGTGTCACATACTCAGAAAACGTTCAACTTCCATCTATAAAGCAACAACAAGTTGTCAGAATTGTCATTTAGTAAAACTCTTCTTAAATATGTCTGTTTTAAGAGATCTTTAAAGGGACTTTGAAAATACACTGGATGGGCATCTTAGGCTTCATGTCAGCCCACTAGTTAGGGGAGTGGGGGATATCTCTGACATGGACTATGTTGCCTGGTTTTTGATCACTTCCCTCTGATGGGACTCCCCTCCCTCCCAGGCCACAGGGGAGGAAGATGAACTCATTCCTCATGTAAATAGAGAGCTGGGGTGTCTAGGTAGGGGGCTCCCCTATTCTGAGCAATAGGGGTAAATGGAGGTGAGAGGGAGGGTGGGACTGGGAGGAGAAGAAGGAGGGGCCTATTACCAGATATAAATTGAATTAATTAATAAAAAAGAAAAATATATAGTACACAAAATGTTTTATTAAGTATTCTACCGCTCTTGGTCCTCTCTTCTCTTTCTCTCCTGGTCTTTTCTTTATCCCCCTTCTCTTTCTTTCCCTTCTCTATCTTTCTCCCCATCATGTTCTGCTCTTCCTTCCCTCCCTCTCTTCATATCTACCTAATAAACCTCTTTTATATATTTAAGAAAAAAGAATTCTACCATTTAGTATAAGTAGGACTGTGACCCTGAATCATGCTATTTGCAATTATTAAAATGTTAACATGCTTAGAAACATGAGTATTAGCTATTTATGATATATTAACTATTAAAAACTTGAAATATGTTTATTAATACATTATTATCTTTAAGCTTTTGCCTCAAGCATAGTGCTTACACTCTGCTCACAAAACTACTTTATAAAAATTCTAATTTTTAGGATTGAAAATACATGTAATTTCTATGAAATTTTGTATTCAGATACAGCTTTGGTCCTCCTAGTGTTTGGAACTCAGAAACGTATATGTGAAGAGACACAGCAGTTTGTTTTTATCATGACAGTATAGACGTCTATTGAAAATGAAAATAACATTAATTTCCTGAAAGTCTGTTGCAAATCTACTTAAGAAGTACGTTCAAAGGACCCTGGATCATGCCTATGACTTTGGAGTAGTTCATTGTCAGGGCCCACGAACTGTTCCCTATAGAGCTCTTTAAATAGTAACATTAAAGAGCTTTGTCTCCAGAGTTGTCATTGGGAAAGGTATTTTTTTCTTGTGCTGGGCTGAGAGTTAAGACTTGATTGATAGGCCTTTTGTAATTAAGTTTTAGTTCTCTTCAAATAGATACTCCTCTGTGATGAGACAACTGCTTTACCTGCTTTCGTAGGGAGAAATTTAAGTTGTACATTCTTATAGCAGAAAAAAAAATTAACAGTTAACAAAGAAAAAAAAAAGCCCATTGTATTGAGGAGGGCTCACAACAAAGAATTGTGAAACACAAGTATGCTGTATTAAAAACAATTTAAGCCGTAAATAAATAATAGCAAATATATTTAAAATGTATGTTGTTTCATGTCCCCATGGACGCTGCACAGCTAATACTGTTTATACAGTTTAAAATACAAACCTGAAGAATGAAAGTAGCTTTCTTTGTTTCTGAATACAATAAGGACAATGTACCTTTTGAACCAGAGCGTTTTTACATCTAAAAGGATTTAGTATTTTTCCTATTTTATGCACCAAGGAAATTCTGGCTCCTCTCACTCATTGCTAAGTTTATGGTTGAGGCTCCCACAACAAAAGACAGATTGAGATAAAATCACGTAAACTTATGTAGTATGAATTTTATGTCGCACAGGGACCTTCACAGGAAATAAGGGCCCACAGAAATAAAGGAACGTGTGTGGTTGGTGCTCAGCTTGACAGGATTTGGAGAGTGAGTCAGCTAGAAGTGTGATTGGACAGACAGGATATGATGAAATAGTAATTACTGAGGAACTTGCAGAAACTGTCCGTCTCACACTCTTCTCTGGCCCGCAGAGTTCCCAGCTAAGGATTTCTCATTTGTCCAGTATAGAAGTCCTCTGTTCCTTACTCCCCTGGCCCGCATCGTACATCTCATGATCTACCCTAGACGAAGAGCAAGTGATCTTTTACAGCCTGCTTTGGGGGAAAAGGCAAGGCAAAGAGGATCTTTTCTTTTCTTCTGTTCTTAAATGCCAAGCTATCGTATTTTAGGTACTGAACTTTGAACCCTGCTGTTTGCAAATTCTTACTGTCACAGGCCTGCCCTGTTCCTTTCTGTTCTTCAGGTAAGAAACTCACTGCAGGAGTTCTTCTCCAAGACCGTGGGACTCACCTCAGTTTGGTGGCATAGGCGCTAGTTACAGAGTACAAGGAAACTGAGTTAAGCATTAGGCTTTACCTTCCTTTTGACTATGAAGGTGAGAATCTGTGCTCATTTCACGGGGTTCCCGCAGAATTCTGAAGTCTAAGCAAGATAATGCCTACAAATCATACACCACTATTTTTTTTTTCTCTTCCAGATGTTGCTTATAGTAACAACAGTGTGCTGAGAAGAGGGTTTGAGTAGGTTTATCCTAACAGCCCCAACCATCTCTCGTATTTCAGTTTTCAATGTCTTTCCTATATCTGGGGGAAGATGTATCTTCCCATTGATGTTCTCTCTGTCACTCTGGTAAGCCCTGTTGGTATCACTAATAAGCCATGTACTTAAGGATTTCTCTCACAGTGCTAAAGGATACCAGTTTGCTGGACAAATGGGATTTAAACCCAGAAAAATTAAAATTCCAATTGGCAAATGCTCACATTTACCAACTACATTTTTTTTTCATCTGTGTAAATATACCCAGAGCTATTTTTAGATCAGGAAACTTAGGGGAATCGTTTACCCAGAATATTGCTACTAATATGCAATTATTTTTCAGATATTTGTATGTGTTATTCCCTCAGAGAAGCTCTCCCTGGCCCCCATTTCTAAATCATGGATCCCTGATTATTTATCATAGCAAAGTTTATTTGACTTAGTGGCTAACTCACAAGACTATAGGCTTCATTAAGACACTTATTTATTTTCATACACACAGTATGTATGCTAAACATGTACATATAATACTTAGCTAACGCACAGTTGCAGTCAGTGAGTATTTGTTAAATGAGCAAACAGTAGGAGCAGAGCACAGACATGTTGCCAA
Source organism: Psammomys obesus (assembly GCF_907164565.1). Lineage (NCBI taxonomy): Eukaryota > Metazoa > Chordata > Mammalia > Rodentia > Muridae > Psammomys > Psammomys obesus. The sequence goes on from NW_026585689.1 coordinate 986,485, forward strand.
TGACTATATTCTATATTTACTCACATATTTTTGTCTTCCGTTAAGCACAAAAGGAGGAAAGAAAGGATATGAAGAGTAATTTTAAAGGATTACTGCCCTAAGGTTTCCTTCTGTTTTTCAAGTTTCAGATCCCAAACCTGAAAATCCAGTCTAGAGGAAGTAGTGTGCTGTTCATGAAAATCCAGCTTAACTGTCCAGTGTTTGTGGGAAGATTAGAGGTACCTTCTGGCCAATCTGTGTAAGTGTCCAAGAGGGAAAAGGCGAAGAAGGCAAACAAGGAGGGGGCTGTGGAGCTAGCCAGACCAACTCTGTCTGTCCTCCCTTCCCCTCTCCCACAAATCAGGCCAGTCAGTCTCCTGGTTCAGCTTTCACTGTCTGCCTGATGAGGACAAGGGCACATTCTACCTCACACAAATTGCTCCCCAAAGAACAAAGATGCTACTAACTGGGAAAATGATTGATGCTTTTTGTAGCTTCCTACTGCCAACCCCTCTAGCCAGGGCTATTATCTTGAAATATGTATTTAAAGTATTCTCTCTCTCACCTACACGCATGCACACACACACCTGAACTTTTGCTTGCACATTGATCATGGTGAGTTAAAAAAAATCATATTTTTCAAAAGCTTGATATTTACTGATATAAACCATAACTTGGGGGTCACTCTACTATGTTGGTTAAATAAACACCTTCAGATGTGCTGGTCATTGGTAGAGGAGTACTGTTAAAAAAATGGTTTCTAAGTTGGCAAAGAGTGGACCTCCGATATTACTCTTCCACAGACACTGTGTTTACTCTACAGTGCAAGTACTATAACTTTTGGCATTTGAGGAATACCTTGTTCATAAGCATCCCTTGCATATTCTTTCCCTCAAAGAATAACTAGGAAATACAGCTATGCAAGGACATTTTCACAAGGCCAGACAACTCATAGTGACTTATTACGTCACCCCATTCCTTGGTTTAGAGCTACACAGGGAAGTTACAACCAGAGTCCAGAAAATTGTGTGTGGACCACAGGGCAGCAATTTGGCTACTGGCAGTTTGTTTTTTGTCTAAATTGGAAAGATATTGAAAAGAAGATTCTCTTGGATGAAGAGGAATATAAGTCACAGGAGTTGAGGCTGGTACAAAAGATTGAATAATTTACCCAACTTCTAAAGCTTCTTTCAGTCATACCAAGGCCAAAAGGAGGATGAGGCTCTATTATCCCGACTGAACAAGTTCAGGCAACTATGAAGAAGTGTTTTCAACTGTACAAAAATTATCTAAATTGCCTAAAAACTATGATCAAGTGAGAGAGTATCAGTGGAGAGCCGCATACTACTGGAGTACACAACAAACCAGCGGAACTTCAAGGGAAATATTCATGGCCATGTGTGGGTTTATAAGGTGAAAAGCCTGGAGAGTAGTGGGTGAAAGGTTGAGGCAAGTCACCCTGCAGATACTGAGACCCAGTGGCAGCCTAAGGTTCACACCAACATTCAGGCAGATTATGGAAGCTAGTGTGCAGACCAGCTACAAACTAATTTCTGTGGCCGTTCTAGATCGGATACATTCTGTTTCCTTGTTTGCTTTACGGTTACAGGGAAGGAAGAAGAGTGGCTGCAGCTAAATATTACCACTGCTTACTTCCATTCACATCCACTCCCACAGGCACACACAGATCCAGTGACTGATAATAGGATCATAGAATCTGCAGGGGATTTGGATCATCCCATCTTAACTCTCTCTCTCTCTCTCTCTCTCTCTGTGTGTTTGTGTGTGTGTGTTATATAGAATGGTAGATATGGGTTGAAGTCAAGAACTTATCATGAAAGACTTTAAACCAACTCATCTAGTTTGGGCTGTAATTTGTTCATCCTAAAGTGAAGAGTTTGAATTGCAGCAGTGGCTCTGGGAGGGGGGCTGAGTGGGTACAGGCCTCCCAGGTGAGGCCATTGAGTCCACTCCTGGAAGTTCTAACTCTCCAATATTCTAAATTCATAGCAGACCAAGTCTGTGCCTGAAGAGTTCTCAGCTGTGTCCTTGTTATATTTGTTTCCAACAAATAGAGAAGACTAAAGGATGAGAACCAGTAAGGAGGCCAAGTTCTTAGTGTCAGGAGAGAGCAAACACCAGTGACAAGTGTATCTTCTTGTTTAGTGTGTGAAAATGTGATTACATTATACTGAAAGGTCACTCTGCCCAGGTTGATTGAATTACTCTGGCTAGAACAACCCCAGTGACCATCATATAATCAGTATAGCCTTAGAGATCGGTATTTATTTCTGAAGAGACTGGAGCTGAGTCACTCATGATGTGGCTGGTGTAAGTGGCCTCACCACTGGAAGGAATGCTCTGAAGCTTGGCTTAGTTCTCTAGGGTCAGCGTGTTGAAATTCTTTGTAACTTATTAACAGAGAACTCTACATTTCCACGTTATGAGGACTCTGCCCATTACTGAGCGAGCGTAATCTAAAACTAGCTTTGTTTCCGTGTGATTGCTACTTTTATTTTCTGGTGGTGAAGTTGTTTATATTTTATGTAGGAATGCAGAACAAAACAAGGCCATATCTAACCCATTACTTCAGGTTTACTCAAAGCTATTGATTGCCTTTGTAAGGAAACAAAGAAATTCCTTCAAAATTGCGGTGGGAAATAACTTCTTAACCTTGAATTCTATACTCACACACACACACAAAAACAAACAAACAAACAAACAAAACCAAATGTGAGAATAAATAGAATAAAAAACCAAATGTCAGAAGACAGTGTGAGTAAAATTAAGGAGCAGAGAGAAGCAATGGCTACCTCCCAAGTAGACAGGAGCAGCCTGGTTAGCCCTGCAGAGCAGCTGTAGTTGAGTCAGAAAGTTTCTGGGGTCCTGTAGAGGACAGAGATGAGAGGAACACTCATTTCATAAATTTCTGTTAGGATTGACTTTGGCGAAATCAGTAATGACGATTAAAAATAAACTGGAAAAATAAAATAATTAGAAAATCTAAGAACAATACTACATGTCTATAGCAATCTGATTGACAGTCCAAGCCATTCAACACTCTGATGGATATGTATTCAAAATATTCTAAACACTATAGGTCATTTAGATAAAAATTATTTAATTATACTTTCAGAAATGGGAGAAGGATGATGACTGCTTTGTAGGTTAGACTTTTGTCTGAGGACATAAAAGAAACACTAGGAAATCAAAAATAGTATTCTAAACCATATTATCTATACATGTAAAATGTCTTGTAATTAAAAAGAAATCACCTCTAAAGGACCAAATACAAAGTTGGTCCTTCATGGGGAGCATGAAGCAAAAGATGGTTCATATTCATATGTGTTTTAGTACTATTTGGCTTAAATATGAATATAAATATCTTCTTTTTAACCTCCCCTATCAGTGGACTTGGGGAGGGGCATGCATGCAGAGGGTGGAGAAAGGGGAGAATTGGGACAGGAGGAGGGAGGGAACCACAGGGGGGATAGAAAGTCAATAAAGTGTAATTAATAAAGACTTTTTAAAAAATGTCTTCTTTTTATATAAAGATTGCTAGTTTTGTTTTCTCAAAAACATTATTTTTCTTAAGTTGGAGTTGCACATCAGTTAACATGATATATCTGAGCAAGCTGGCTAAAATGCTGCTTGCTTAGGTATAACATGAGCCCTGTTTCTTAAACTTCCCTGTGTAGTTTTAGTTCATGATTCTTAATTGATACTTGTGAAGGTATTTCAGATACTTTTAAAAAAAGATTTAGTCAATGTTGAAACTATCTTTTTCTAATAAAAAATTTAAATTACATTTAGTTATACATTCTGTTTGACAGCAAATGGCAAGAAACACAAAAAAAACCCTCTACTTTAGAACTGCCACTGTGAGGATCTCTGTAGTCTGCTTTTTACATCTTTATTTTAAAGCCAAAAAACTAGTATTTTTTTTTTTCTTATTTTCTAGAGGTCATCAAAATGAAGAGGAAAATGATGTAGATAATAAAATTTAGTCAAATTTTAAATGTAGCAAAAATGTACTCTGGAGAGACATAAGCATGTTTAAAAAGTTAAATGATTTTGTTACATTTCATGTCATTTCCTCATTTCAGATGGTGCTGAAAAAAGAGAATACTGTCATATGAAAATTAATGACTTTTATTTGAGCACCTGCATGCCAGCCAGGCTTTGTTGTCAGCTTTTAAATCCATATCTTAATTTCTTTGTACATAAAGGAAACAAGGAAACAAGTTTCAGAAATGTTAAGTAACTTGTTCAAATTTACATAGGTCATTTGTAATTTCATGGAAACTAACTTTAAGTCTGTTACTAGTTCAACATGCCATGTGATTTTATTTTTCTTCTTTTAAAATTAATTCTTCTATCAAACAATCACAGCCTTCCCTCCTTCCCCTCCTTCCAGTCCCAACCAAATCCCTCTCCCGCAGATACACTGTTCTATTTCCCTTCAGAAAAGAACAGACGTCCCAGTGATATCAAGAAACACAGCATAGTAAGTTACAATAAGACTAGGCACAAACCCTCATATCAAGGCTGGACTGGGCAACCCAAGTGAAGTAAAGATAAAAATAAAAAGGGTAAACTCAGTACTACAGTGATGGCTCTTTCAAAGGGCTACTAAATTTGAGTCAGGGACACTTACGCTGTGAAAAACGGGCAAGCTGAAAAGCAATTTGCTCAGAGCTGTCCTTAGGCTTTTGTTGAGTATGATCAACAGTAACATCAGTGTCTGGATGGGCGGGTCAATGTGCTCTCTGGACTGGTTGCAGCAGCATGACCTGGAAACTTGATAGACATGCAAATTCCTGAGCTGCATTGCAGACCTGGACGCAGACACGCATTTCCCAAGCTCTAGGTGAAACTGCTCACACAGCAAGCATGCACAGGATTGCTGTGGCTTCCCTCATGGAGTCTGAGTCAGCTACTGTGTGGATTGACCTGAGATTTCTGTTTCTAACAACTCTTGCTTGTCTGCTGCTGCTGTTCCATAAGCCATGTTTGAACTTGAATTGTAAGTCAAGCAGCCTATGAGTTCATTTTTGTTTGAGAAGTAAACAAGCAGATGAATGAACTTTTCATCAAGACAAGGATGAGTAGGGCAATAGAGAGGCTGAGTAGAACTGGAGTCAGGAGGATAAGGAGAGAGTTGGAACACATAGTTGAGAGTTAGAACCCCAATAGTAAATACTGTCATATTGTCATTTTATCATAGAGGGGTGGACATGATGAGTTAGAACATCATCTAGATTCCCCTAAGCTGCCCAAGCTTGGCTTTATTTATCCTGTGTTGACTAGGATAGGAAAAATAACAAGGAAAAAACCTTTAATATCAGGACTGAGAATAAGAGTTTCCAAAGGGCTATGAATTATTAAAGGAGAGAGGGAACAGCAGGTAGAAATTAATTTCTCATTTTGAGCTTAATAGTTTTTTTTTTTTTCTTCAAAAGCAATTCTCAAAGTGGAAGGACTGACCTGGGTCCCAATGGGTCAGTCATATCCAGAGGCATAAAAGGAATTTAATTCCATGACAGAACTCTGGAGAACTAAGAATTCTCACTATCTCCAACAACCTGTTATTAGTTCATTGTTCAGCAAAAGGTGTGGGGTCATTTCTTTGGTCATGTTGGCTTGCTATGTCTAAGGACAGGGTAACCATATCAACTTGATGTGGTCCAGAGCAAAATGTGTGAGATCCTTTTCTGCAGAGGTTTTCACTCTCACATTTCCCCTTTCCTCACGTCAGTTCAGGGCTTGTGTTGTTTGTTATCTACTGTCATCCTCTCTGACACACTTTTAAATCATAGGCAAGTACAACTGGTTCTAAATACGACTGTCTGATTTGTAGTGGGTTGATCCCTGCACCATCCTGTCCTGCAGCTAGGCACAGGTAATGTGCTAGACACACATGCTTTTCCCCCAGCTTGCTCAGGTCTCCTCCAGTGACAGAGAGTAGCAGAAGTCACTGAATCAGGGTAGGGAAGAGGCACGAAAGCACCCCAAAGTGGGGCATTAATAACTGGAGGTACCACATCTCTGGCATGTTCTTCTGTTCCATTAGAACTCACTTTCACAATGCAGATTCAGAGACAAACATTAATGATTACAACACAGCAACTGCAGACAACTAAGCCCCAAGTATGGGGTATCCCATTCTGTTAACAGTTCCCTGCACTGAAGCCAGCTCTGGTTTTACTAACTCTTCTAGTATAGAAGATGCTGGTAGCTTGTTGTTGGAGCGGACTACAGTGATAAAAATCCAAGGGAATATGTGTGGTGCCTGTAACGGATCTGGAGATTTAAATTCTTCATGTCCATTCCTATTAGTAATTTTGCATTCCCAAAAGCAACATGGGAAGCTGTTTACTTACCTTAGAAAGAGTTCCCGCAACACCCCCAGGTAGTTTTGACTTTCTGCTTACTCCCATGCATCGGGAACTCAGATCACCATATATCTTACTACCTGTGGCTGCACATGATGTCCCAAATAGACTTAATTGTATATTGGGTGCATTCATTACATTTCTATTATGGATTGAGCCATGTGCTAGATGCCATGCGCAGGAGCCCAACAAGTGATCTGCTGTCATGAAGATTGCGTTCCAAGTTTCACTCAAGGAATTTGCAACTTAGCATTGAAATTCTCCCTCATCTTGGAAGTGGTGCTGGTGCTTGAAAAGAAGGAAAGTGATGTCCTTATTACATGTCAGTTGCAGCCCTTGAGAGTTCTTCATGAAAATGCAATAGCCACATTCATCTCCTTTTAAAATCCATCTCAAATCCTTGCTAAGCTATAAATTCAGTGGAAAGTCTCTTGGGTTAATTATAGATTTGGTATGAGCAGGTTTTTTTTTTTTTCTATTCCTTTACACAAAGACAGGCTCACAAGCATGCCCAGGACGAACACACACACCGTTGTTTACAATGCACTATGATTACTCTCCTCCATAGCCTCCAGAGTTCACATTTTCTTATCAAAGGGAATCGGCATGGAAGCTCAGTTTTCTTAAGAATCTCTTAACTGCTCCCTAACATTCAGTCATAATTTATCTTCAGTGCTTGTTTTTTTTATATTGAAACAGGATGCTATTCTTTCTTCTCTCTACTCCTCTCTGTCTGTCTGTCTGTCTGTCTGTCTGTTTCTTTGTGTGTGTGTTAGTCTCTGATCCCCCCATCTCAATGTGTGTGTATCTTTAATGCACAGATTTTAAGAATGAACTATTGTACACCAACACTGTTCTCAGAATTATGAAAGGGAAAAAAATCACATCCTGAAACAAAATAAGTCTCACATTTTTCCTGGAAGAAAATGGTTATTGTTTCCTATCTCTGAGGAAGTTCTTGGTGTGATGGCTAAAGTGGCATGAGTAATTGAGAAAGATAGCATTTGTATCACAGAAACTCAAATGTATCTTTCTACTATGTACATAACAATCAGTTCTTACTATCAGTTGAAGCTACATATTGAGAGAAGAGATGCTCATATTCTAAAATATGATATGAAAAACCTCCTATGTTCCCTTTACCTTATTTGCAGTGATTTAAAATACCATTTGCCGAAGGCACTATATGTACTGAGTGCACATAGATGGAACAAGTCTTGGGCCATACCTTTATCAAACAAGGCTGATAGAAGGCCATAATCCAATCCTAGAAGATAACAAAAGACTCACATAAGAAATACTTCAAACATTAAAATCAAACATAAATTAATGATTCCTAGTAGTACTGAAATATATATATTGATAGTAGCTATATAACACATTGATAGAATCATGTGGAGAACATTTTAAATATTTCAAATACTATTTTATGGCACCTTAGAACAATGCATTCCACTAATGAAAATGACAACAGCAGAAGCATGTCTCTGCTTACGAAATCTCTGAAGCCAGTGAGATGTATAAACAACCCTCTGAGCCACGCCCCATTTAAATGAAATAAACATTATAATAATTTTAACATTTTTCTTAATGGTCCTTTTCCGCAGAAAGCCCTGCACCCCTGCCAAGTTCTCCACAGTTATTTCTAGAGAATTCCTGCAGAGAGGTTGAGCATGCACTTGTGTGTGTGTGTGTTATGCACATGGATGGGAGGGTGTGTGTATCCAAGCAGGTGCACACACAAACCAGAAAAGGAATTTGGATGTCTTCATCTATTCTTCAGCCTCTCACTGAACCAGAGGTATCCTGTGTTTGGCTGTTCTTTCTGGCTAGTGAGCTCAGAGGATCTGTCTTTTTCCACCTGCTGCCCATCCCACTACTGAGGCTACAGGCACACTATGACCAACTTCTTGCATGGCTGCTGGAGATTTGAAATCAGGTCCTCATGGCAGCAGAGAAAGTGCTTTGAACCACGGAGCCATGTCCCATTGCTTTTCAAATTAAATTTTAAGTTAATTGGGTTTATTATGACATTTCACACACACACACACACACACACACACACACACTCACACACATAAATACAACATACAAGATATACAATACAAAGTTTTATATATATATATGTTGTATATATATATATATGTATATATATATATATATACATGTTGTACTTCATTCATATTCTCCCCTATGTCCATCCTCCCCACCTTTAGATGGTCCCCTGTATTGCCTTCTCCCTGCTTTCTGCTTTCTTGTCACACATATGTGTGTGTGTTGTAAGAGAAAACATGCAGTGTTTGGTCTTGCTTTGTCCACATTACTCTCTCTTCTCTTCCTCTTTCACATCTTAACAGCTGTTGCTATATGGTGCTTTCTTGGTCTCCATTTTCCTATCTCAAAGGCTGACTTGCCTCTGAAGTTGTATGATAGTGAGCGCTGTGTTGTTCTCTTGGCCATATGAAGGTGCCCCATCCCAATAACTCTGCCTCCTGAAGATGACTTGTGTAGATATTGTTCTGACAAGCTGCTATGACAAGAATGGCTCTCACTATGTCATTACCATTTTATCAGTTGTTTCCTTCTATTAATATCTCAGGAAACTGATGTGACAAAGTCCTCTAGTTAAAACATCCACCAGTAATAATTTCTCTTGCTCCTACCTTAGGAAGTATGATCTTTGCTCAGTTTCAGCCTTCCAGTGCTCAACTCTTAAACCCCCAAACATCTGTGAGCCCCACCCCAACACTTTGGTCCCACCTGTCACCTAATTCATAATTCATAAATCCATTTAAATTAACCATTAAATATATCCCACTAACTTCCACCTCATCTAACTCTGTGACCTTATTTCCTTCTTGCTTGGCTGCTGTCCCAAGTTATTTCCTAGTTGATGTCCTGCTAATACAGCAGCTGAAGTGGTTATTTAGAAAACTACATTACATTTATGTTTTGAACACTTCAGTGCATTCACAGAATCAAGTCCAAAGATATATCTGTATCGCTTGAGCCCTACTCATCTGATCCTGGCTCCCTACAACTTTCTCTTCCTTAAACTTCTTCTTACTCAAACACCCCTACAATCAACCTTAAATCCAAAAAACTGCTTCTCTCATTTTATTGTACTCTCCTAACCTAGCCACCGTAAGTAGACATATACCTTTATCTCACCATTCTATCAGTTCTTTCCAGTCCCTTAATTAGCATATCTTTTCATTTCAGCACACTTTCCCTATCTATTGTACTAAATACTTATTTGATACATTTATGTATGTTTTGTTACACTGAAGAGAAGTTTCAATTCCATGAAAGTAAAAATGTGATTTGTTCATATTTCATAACCCTAGAATCTGGCGGATAGAAAGGGTTCAATATACCTGTGTTCTTAAAGAATGGATATACCATTTCAGCTAAAGTGAAGGGTGGCTAATGGGACAAAAATTGCTATTTCTTGATTCTTTAGGAAAAGATTATATTGATAGCATAACATCCTACATTTCTGCAGGCTGATGTCCAACAACAATGCCCAGAGACATATATATATATATATATATATAAAATCATAAACAAATAGCTTGGTCATCTGTCTATAGTCTTAATAATAAGATATTAAGAAAGGCAATATTTAAATTATATTAGTAATATAATTCATGTACAGGCAAGTTTTGTCTTTTAGGCTTAATTTTAAAAACCACCAAAGTTTTTTTCTCAAAACCTGTAATACATATATTGTCCTTACAACATTAAAATTTAAGAATATATATTGAAAAGAAGTAAGTTTTATCAGAGATGAAGTAAGTCTTATTCCACTTGTAATCCGTATAAGAGAACTTTTATGAATGAATGTTGGATAGAAAAAAAGACCACATGGTGTTTCCTTGTCTCAAACAGTCTTACCCACAACACCCAGAACTTCACAGTCACCAAATATGTGGAAGTTCCTTCTTTGTCCACGAATTCTCCAACCCTGGGTAGCTTCCAATTCAACTCAAGCTGACAGCAACCTAAGTAAGTTCTCATGCCACAGGATTGTCCCACATTAGGAGTCAGACACAAATAGTAGGTATCCCGGTTGCTCACAATTTCTGTTCAGGACATTCGGTGTTCTTGAGTTGACTTGACCATAAAATGGAACTTTTCACCACTCCTCCTAATGCACAAGGTAAAAGAATTTTCTTATTTTTACTACTTTATCATAAAATAATACAACCCAGAAACCGCCATATGGAAGAATTTCATAGGGTAAGATATGCTGAAAGAAATGGAGAGTTGCTATGCCCTCTGTGCGTGACACCTTTCCAGCACCATGACTTTAAGAAGGAAACTCTCTGAACCCATCCTTTGGGATGTACTGGCTCCTGTATATGGGTATGATTTAATCACTAGCTATTTCTAAGCAGCTCAAACTTCAGTTCTTCTCTCTACAGAGGCTGAGGGAGGGGTGAGACTGCAAGTCCCAACTCACAACTCACATGGTTGGTTGCCCTGGCAACCAGCCTGCATCCTGAGGCTAACCCAGAGACCACAGCCATCAGCCATCTCATTAGTATTCACAAAGACACAACACTTCAATGATTTTGAGGGTTTTAAGAACTTTATGCCAGAAAACAGGGCAGAGACTCTCTACATACTTATATAGTCTATAAATATATCATAATATTATTTGCTAACATATTGCACTCTCACAGACAGGACTGTTTTCTTCTTATATCACTTATACAGACAGACTTATGTTCAAGGGACTATGTCCCCCTGCCTTGATCTACAATGTCTTTCTCCTTCCTAATCAAAGAAGTAATTTATTTTCTTTATAAATGACAGCATATTTAATACCCTCCTTCAGAATAATGTAATATAAATGAGCCTATTTTAAAAAATGGGTCATTTGTCTGCAGGAAGCTTGATTAGGCCTATGACTATCTAAACACATATTTTGAAAGTCTTTTACAAGTTTTGTTAATGTCCTCAGTAATTCAAATTGGTTTTTTATTCCATAATTGGCTTTATTAATTCCCGGACAGTATTAGCCTGTAAGGACTCTAATAGAACAAGGAGGGGGTCTGCAAAGCATGCAGAGACATATAGGTAAAAGAAGTGGAGGAAACAGGCCATCAAACAAATGGTAATTGATTTTTTCCATGTTAACTATCATTTATCACATGCTTGAAGTCCTCAGGCGTGCTAGCCCTAGGAAAAATAGTGAGGTGAGAAAGACGAAATGAAAATGAAAGATAAATTTCTGGATTATTCTGTGATGCACCAATTAGTACAGTCATGTTCTCTATGAATGAGGGACACCAGTAGATGCTTACATTTCAGATGGTAATGAACTCTACATGTGCTGTGTTTTCCTTATGCTTTTTTATCCATAGTAAAATTTGTTTTGAAAAACAAATTGGTAAAAAACAAATGGTAGGAGCAATAATGTAGAACAACTAAGGTAAGATAGTCCAATAAACTAATGAGAATGCCATCCATTATTTTTTTTTTCTTTCAAAACATTTTATAGTGCTCTTAGTCTTCTTGTGACAATGGCAGCTGCTAGAGTGCCTATATGGTGAGATGAAGTGAGGTAAAAGACACATGTGTCTTGAAGCCAGGGTTACTGGGACATAAACATCATGCTATTGCCAGAGTTGATCTGATAGTGGAGAGAGAGAGACCAAGTGGTTCACAGGAAGGTGGTAAATGCAGCATGAGTATGCTGGACAGTGGGTGGAATTTTATTACACTCATCAGAAAAACGCACAATTTAAAACCTAGGACTCGCTTGCTTCTGGAATTTTCTGCTTAACATTTCAGACCTTGATTGGCTACAAGTGGCTGAAGTGTGGAAAAAGAATAGGTCAGAGATTGGGGAGAGTAGTGTGCAAGTTTCTTTACTTTGAGGGAAAACATGTCCTAAATTTTCAATTTAAATTCTTGAATTAGATGACCTCATTAAATGCATTTTCAGTTCTTCACCAGAGTATGGTTTCTTAGTGCTGTGATTACAGGGTCTACCATAATTAGAATGTTCAATGGAAGAACAAAAATCATTCTAATACTATTGTAATACTTTTCATCTGGAAAGTGGAAACTTGCCTTCTTTCATCAAAAATAATATAATGCTTAACGGCTTTTGAATTGCAATTATTTTGCTTAGTTTTTATATCCCAGGCAGTATGATTAATCCATCAAGACTTAAAACCTCATTGGAAGGTGTTTTGATGAGGAATTCTTTTTTAACAATGGTTCCTCCTTCTCTGTCTCAATACAGGTCACAAGATGCGGGTGACTCGAAGCTTGTTCTCATATTTAGCATGCATGAGTCACCTGGAAGGCTTGTTAACATTGTAGAGTTCCAACGCCTGGAGTTTCCAGTTCAGCAGATCTGCGGTGAGCCTAACATTTTTTATATTACCAACATGTTACAGAGTGTCACTCACTCTGTTTGTCTGGATATCATTCTCCGAGAGGAGGGATTCACTAGTTTCAATGAAGACAAGTGAATACCTCATTAAATTGTATTGCTTGGGTTTATGTCACAGCATATTTTATTGGAAAGTACTGTTGACCATTCAAGGATGAATTTGAAAAATAGTTTTTTAAGGTGTGCCTAGTAAAATGCACTGAACTTTCTGCTGTGTCCTACCAACTATCTTTTCTGATTAAACTACGGTACATGTTCTCAAGGTGGAAAGCTTCTGCCCAGCTTGAAGTCCTAGCTAGAGAAGAATATCTAAGTATTTACAAAGATCTCAGGCTATGGTTTCTTCTCCCGATAATAATGAAACTGACTCAAGAGAAGTATAAGTAATATTAAAATATAACAAAAACAAATCTGATAGTTTGGACTGTAATGAAATAGTTTCACTATATTAGACCTCGAGTCTTGGGACATAGGGAGATGACAGTTTGTTTCTAGAGCTCACACCTTAGCAGAGCATTACAGTGACTCAGGAACCTTCTTAATAATTTATGTTGCATCTGTTTCTGATATGCTTTTTGTAACATTTTGTAACTGGACAATAAGAGAGAAAGAGAGAGAGAAACAGAGAGGGAGAGAGAGAGAGAAAGAGAGAGACAGAAATTTAGCCTGTACTTTGTTGCAGAGAGTGGAGGGAAGCTTATGTGATTGAAGTCCTGACTGTGGATTGCTGACATGGGCATGGCCATCTTGAAGACTCCAATGCCTCAACCCTACTATGCCAGGTGGCATAGGCTCACCTGGGAGATGCTTTAAGGGATGACAATGTTCTCCTAGGGAGTCTGAGTCTGAGTGATTGATCAGCATGTGCAAAGACTAGAAACTGCAGCTTCCCTCCTACCCTGGATGTTGACCCCCTGAGATTGGTTGCCTACAGAGACCAGCTAATATCCCCACCTCATGCTGTGCTTCATAACCATGCTGAGGTTTCAGCATGCCAGTTGTAGTAGGTGATCTCCATCAGAGTGAGCACAATGCATGAAATGGCAGGGTCTTTTCCTTTTCCTCATTCTCTCACTGCCTGGTTCCGGGACCCAAGTCATGCAGGGTGGCACTGTCTCATGTCTTCCTTGCCTAAATAAAAGCTTCTCTGACCAGTGTTCAATGCCAGTCTATGAAGATATGATTCAAAATAGATTCATGGTGTAAATACTTGCTGTAAATGCCGTAATCACCTTTTGTCTAGTTAAATTCCAGGTTATTTTGTTTAGTTAAATTAAGGCATCTAGAAACTGTGAAGTAAGGATGAAAAACAGACACAGCAAACTCACTTACAGGATCATGGGAATAAGAGAAAAAGAGAAAAATCACACTCTTAACAGGCTCTGCCTATTTTCAGTTATTTCTCTGTTTATACAGTTGCAGCTTTCAGGGTTATTGTTATAAATGGGATTTTGTTTGTTTGGTTGGTTGGTTTTGGTTTTTTGAGACAGGGCTTCTCTATGTAGCCTTGGCTGTCCTGGACTCGCTTTGTAGACCAAGCTGGCCTCAAACTCATAGCAATCTGCCTACCTCTACCTCCCTAAGTTCTGGGATTAAAGGCCTGTGCCACTACACCCAGCTGTTATAAATGGTTTCTATTTTCCTACAAATTATTTTTACACCTAATGCTCAGATTTATGTTCTCTACCTGCATTTAATGATCCCACACACAGCCAGACACCATAGACAGTTTCTCAGCTAAGAGGAGACTGGCAGAATTCTCTGGACATGGTACCATTAGGGTAGCTAGAATTGATAATCTCACACTTCTATATAGTCCCAGAGTGGCTTTCCACAGGTTTTTGAACTAGGATTTTCCCAGTTTTTTGAGATTGCTGAAATACTTTTTATTTACATAGACACTCTTCTTAAAAAAAAAAAGAATATACCACAGGGTTAGAGAGAAGACTTAGCAGATAAGACTGTTTTTGCTCTTGCAGAGGACCCCAGTTAAATTTACAGCACCCATGTTAGGTGGCTCACAACCATCACTTTATTCAGGGCATTTAACCTCAACCTCTGGCCTCTGTGCTAGGCATCCATACACACTTAGGAATTAACATGTATACATATACCACACAAATAAAAATAAGACAAATCTTTTAATAATCTATTATTACATTTTTAAACATATTTTATATATTTATATGTTTTAATATAAAATGTATTATTGTTGAATAATAAAATTGACAAACATGTGAATCGATAATATACCTAGATAAAAATCAAAGTGAAATATCATTGAAAATCATGCACAAATATATTTTATGAAGCTTTTCAAAATAAGGACCGAATATTTCTAAAAATCACATTTGAGCAGGATGTTCCAGTGAATTAAGACCTTTTAATGAAGATGTTATTCTTTCTTTCATGTAAGGACATTAAAAAAAAATTAGGTAACATCTCTATTTCTCATTCTCAGAAATCTTATTCCTCCAGCGCTCATGAGCTAGAAAAATGAAAAAAAAAATCCTATACTCTGGTAAAATTGAATAAAGTATTAGGTAGCTTATCATGGAAGCTAGTTTTGGAAAATAATATATACTCTGAAATGGAGGACAATGCTATTGTTTGGACAGCATTGAAATGTATGCTTGAAGCATCCTTGTGCTGCAAACCTACTCCCCAGTGTAAATGGAATCCTTAAAAGACAGGGTATTGTGTCAGGCAATCAGGTCACAAGGATACCATTATCCAGAAAGACTAATGCTGCGCTTGCAGAGAAAGTTGATTCTAGGGAGAGTGGGTTCTGACATGACAATGCTTCCTGCACTTTGGTTTGGTCCCTTCTGCATATGGGCATTCCCCTCTCACCTCCTTTGCCCTATTGTGTAACAGCCGGAGATGTTTGCCAAGACACTGGCATCATTGAAACCTCCAGCCACTAGGATTGTGAGCCTATAAACTCCTTTTCTTTACAAAATACCCAGCTTTAGGCCTTTTGTTACAGCAACACAAAATGACCTAGTATAGACACCATCTTTTATATATAGAAAGGTCAGAAAACTGTTTGCACATAAACTAAATAAAGAACAACGTGAATAAAGCAAAGAGGGGCAGGGAGAGGACAGCATTTGGGTTGGTGGGTCTTTTCAGTGGCTTTCTATAAACTAGCTCAAACAGCAGTTTCTTTCAACTAAACAATGTTTCCTGTGATAAAGCTTATGGATAAAAGTTGATTTCCAAATGCTGGGATACCAGATTATTAGGGATAACAGATTTAGAATCAGGACCACGATGCTAAGCCACAGGAGACAGAACACTATGGTGTGACTGAAAGTTTCCTTCTGGACGGAAGTGCACTGAAAATTGAATAATGCAAGACCAGGCCAACTAAATATTTTCAGTCTCAGCCTTTAATTCTGGAGGGTCTCTCCATCACTTCAGACTGAGCTTCAGCCCCTACCAGAGGGCGATGTTGGAGGTATAAAGAAAACATTTACGACTGTACATTTTGCTTTTGGATTTCCTGCCTAGCAAACACTGGCTCTACTAGACTTACCCATGGTGCTCAGAATAAAGGTTTTGGCCTTGGGACTATGTTGAGGCAGTGATAGAACTGGTATTGTTTAAGTACTGGTTTTGGAACTGGTCTGGAATTTGAAGGATTCAACACACAAGAACAGCAAATCATAAGAGGGTTATAGGTGTATGCCCAGTAAAAACGATGGAGAGGGGCTAGTGATTTTAGTTTTCTACAAGAAAGATATAGATACTGGAAGCCAACAGCAGCAGTTGGTAGAATTATTGCATAAAGTTTTGGGAGGAAATCAGGCTTTTACAGTAAATGTGCAGGGTATTAAGACATTGCCAGATGATCAGGCAGAAGTTGTCATTTATTGTTGAGCATTCTCCAAATGACACCCCAAGAAGCATTTCAGCTACAATGCAATGTGTCCATTTTGAGCAAGCCAGTATATGAAAACTCAAATGCAGCAGCTTGGCTCTGGTCTGTCTGTGACTAGAACAGAGCTGTCTCATGCCATGCACACAGCAAACTGCTTTACAGAATCCTTTCTTGTCATTCTGAAACAAACCAAGGTGAATAACCCTAAGTGTAAAACAATGAGTTCCTTTACCAATGATCATGTCAAAGAACTTTTTTTAAAGATTGAGGATCCATGACCACATGACAAATCAGGATAAAACCAAATCAGATTTCACGCCTGAAGATAATAGTGAGCCAAAAACGAATAAAATTACAATCAAGGCCACAATCATACAACAAAAGAAGAAACTCAAGTATCTCCCAACAGAGCCTTTACTGGTCTGAATCAAATGAGAAACTTAAAGAATGGCTGAGCCATCCAGACTGGGAAACCTCTGGTTATTAGGCTAGAGGCAGTGCAGTGTGTTAAATGTGCCCACTCAGTTCAGGCACTGAAAAAATAAACTAATGTCTCAGTCAGATGGAAAATCAGTTCAGAGCAGTCAGATTTGAAGAAAGAAGTGAGATATATGTTGATCTATTGAGAGGAATCAAGTGTAATTTAAAACAAGAGGAAGGACCTAGCCACTTGTTAATATCACAAAACTATGTCAACAAAATAAACCCGGTGGAACCTGTATCAGATGATACCATTCATAACATGGATGGTGTCTTTGGTTGCCAGTTTACAAATTTGTTTGCTAGGTCTGTAAAGTGCTTTCTTTACCTATATCAGGCCTTCTTTGCGATGACCATAGTGAGAAAACAAAGAAACACCCTGGCTGGGAATTTTAGCTTTACTGACAAATTTCAATTTATTAACTCTGAAATAATCACTTCAGAGCTCTTTCAAGATAACCATTTAAAGTTCTACCTCTAAAAGTTGTATTGACTTTAAAGAGAAGTATGAAATTACCAAAAGCATGAGTAGTGTCAAACATTTTTACAACAGCATTAAACATGATTGTGGTGTTTAGTAATTTGAAAGAAGAACCATGATGTTATGTAGCTAAAATGTTTCCCATAAAACTTTTCCTATTAATTTAAATTAAAAAAAAAAAAGGTAATATATTCCCAGTGTGAAAGAAGTACTGTGTGGAAATGAAAGATGAGTATGTTAATACTCGCTTTCTTCTGATGCCAATTTTCAGAATTAAATCCCTGTTAACTGTTGTTGCATAGTGCTCTGAGTATTTTGCATATGTATTGATCAAAATCCTGCCATTAATATGTATATCTACCTATCCATCCGTCCTATTTCAATTTAAATGAAGCATTTCTTGTTTATCCTTCTCCAGACACAGGCAACATCTGTTACAGCCTCTCCTCTATCAACATTTCAGCATCCGAGGCCAGATATCAACTGCTTTTTTATCCCCTCCACCCAGTTCTACTAGCTTATTGTTAGTAAATCCATTGAGTATTTACAATAACATTTCCCCCTTTTCACAACATATACAAATGAAGTGCTCCAATCAAAATGCAAGACGATTCAACATTACAGTTTAATATGGATCAGGTCTGTATAAATGTCCCATCCTCTGTGTAATGGAACCACTGACTCATCTAGGCGGTCTTACAGCTAATTTTTGATATTCAGTTGGTTATTCTCAGATAATAGGTATGATAGTTAAGTGAAGTGAGATGTCATTTCAGTTGACTCACTGTCTTTATTTTAAATTTATGTACCTTGAAGCACAGGTTTGTAATCTAGCAATATCTGTCTGCCCAAAGCCAAATTTGGATGGAGGACAGATGTTTGTTGTTGGTGTTTGTTGTTGTTGTTTGTTTGTTTGTTTGTTTCTGTAGAGCTGACTCCATACACCCCCCCCCTCCAATCGTGGTCACCTTAATTTTTCACTGATTGCCAACCTCGGAATATTAACAAAGCTTATTAACTCTCTTAATAGAACAAATTACAAAGTATTTTAAAGACTTGCTATTTTTGGGATATTCAAATAGAAAATCAATTTCTTTTTTATTTTTTATAATAATTACAGTTTATTTTGTATCCCAGCTGTAGCCCCTTCCCTCATTCCTTCTCAATCCCACCCTCCCAACCTCATCTCCTCCCTGCCCCTCTCTAAGTCCACTGATAGGAGAGGTCCTCCTCCCCTTCCATCTGACCCCAGCTTATCAGGTCTCACCAGGACTGGCTGCAATGTCTTCCTCTGTGGCCTAGCTAGGCTGCTCCTCCCATGGGGATGGGGAGGTCAAAGAGCTAACCTCAGAGTTCATGCCAGAGACATGAACTTACTAGGGTACCCACTTGGATACTGAGCTGCCATTGGCTACATCAGAGCAGGGGTTCTAGGTTATATCCATGGTTGGAGAATCAGTCTCAGACAAGCCCCTGTGCCCACATATACTTGGTTCTTGTGGAGCTCCTGTCCTCTCCAGGTCTTACTCTCTCTTCTTTCATATGATTCTCTGAACTCTGCCCAAAGTATATGTGCACGTGCAAACGTATGTGCCCGTGGCTGACATAGGTTGTGATATCAGAATATCTTCCTTAGTTACTATCTAGGTTTTGTGACACTTTATTTTTTTTTCCCTGAACCTGGATCTATGATTCAAGTAGGCTGGCTGGGCAGCAAGCTTTTCAGATCCTCTTGTCTCTGTTCCCCTGTGATGGGGTAACAGCCACTCGTGGCCACACCTGACATTTTGCATAGGTGCTACGAATATGAATAGAGGCTCATGCTTGTGTTGCAAGCATTTTGCTCAAAGAATCATTGTCTCAAACTCTAATTATTTTAAAATTTATGTTTAATAAAATAAAACACCTGTGTAAAGAAGTATAAAAATTTATAAGATTTAAACAACAGTTCTTCATTGACCATCTGGAATCAAGAAACAATACATGAAGAGACATGTTTTGTCCCCTCCACATCTGCAGATTTTAGTATATGCTGGGGATGCAAGAAACACTCCTACATGCACACCAGTAATGATTGCATGGATAAAATATTTGATACATTTAAAAAAAAAAAAGACCCAGGGCATGGCCAGCGTTTCAGAGGCACCTAGCCAAAGGCGTCCATTTGCTCTCTTCTTAAATTGTGTTCTTCTTTTTTATTCATTTCGTTTTATAGTTTTGTCAATGGGAGACCTGTTCTCAAGCATTATCATATTGTTTAGTATTTTCAAATTTCAATTTTTATATGAATTGAGGGATGCAGTTTGAATTTGTGACTTCAGCAACATGAGTTTTATAGTTCATTCATGTTGATTAGTGTAGGGCGAATTAGTTCCTTTCATTGATGAAGAATGTTTCATTACACAAATGCCATAGAGTCTACTTATTCATTGTATTGTCAATGAACTTTTGGGTTTCTTCCAGTTTTGACATTATTGATAACACTCAGGAAATCCTTGGATATTTGCTCACCACAGGAATTGTTTTGTTCATCCAAGAAATTTAATTTTTAATACAAACAAAATCTACACAGAGCAGGCCCTGATAAAATGCCTGAGTGAATTAATTCCAAAAGTTTGATAGGAACTCTAAAGTCTATGCAAATAATTCCTAGAAACTATGTACCAAACATCACATCTGAAGGGCATATTTGTGGTTGCAATGCTAGGTAAAGATGTCGTGATTGTTTAATTTGACTTACTCATTCTTAAAGGAACTAATTTCTTCTTGAAGAAAACATGACACAGCTAGAAGGAGATAACTCACTGTTATTATGTATGTCCCCCGCTAGACAGACCACCAAGCAAAAGTACATTTACCCAGCTAAGCCCTTAAAAAAATCTTCTGGGGCAATGACAGATAGAGACAAGTACAGTAAGTCAAATATTTGTTCAGCTGACTTTTTCTGTCAGGTTTGTCTCTGCCTGAGTGGGAGTTAGTTTGCTTTCAAGTTTCTTCCTGGCCCTTTTATTATCATTCATACATTTCAATTTCAGAACATCTGTTACATGTTTATCCACTGGATTGATATCCCTCATTATTGAAGAAGCGACGCTAAATCCACATCTTGTGCTAGAGCTCTTGTCATAAGACCAGTTATCAATGAATATCTTGATTTATATGATATGCAAAAGCCTAGACAATAGGAGCACATGAATAACTATAATAATATCCCTGCAGGCATTTGCAGCTCCAAGGAAGCAAAATTTTTTCACAAATTTCCCTCTGGCAGAGAATGTTAAGAAGCCAAGTGCTTCCTGCCTGTGATGAGGTTCTTCTGTGTTCTCTTCCGTTATGGGACGCTTTAGTGGATTTCTTGACAACAGCGATGTATCTGATCTCTCTCTCTCTCTCTTCTCAGCAGGATTATTTCCAAGAGTTTTTCTTAACTTCTAAGTATGCCTATTCTTTTCTAAAGTAGGCTATTTTACTACATTGGTGTTCTGCCTGCATTTGTGTCTGTGCGAGGGTGTCAGATCCTTTAGAACTGTAATCACAAACAGTTGTGAACAGCCATGTGGGTGCTGGGAACTGAAGCTGAATCCTTTGGAAGAGCAGCCAGTGCTTTTGACTGCTGAGCCATCTCTCCAGCCCCAACATTCCTATTGTTTGTTGTATAATCCTCATTGACTGTGGCATATGTAGGTAGGGATATTCTAATTTATATCTGGAGCGTGAAAACTGCCCCCAGCAGTGAATAGTGTTTCTTCTTGGACATAACCAATTTTTATTAGGGGGTTAACAAGAAATTGAAACTTAACTAATGCTCGCTTTCTTTTTTCCTGGATTCTGCAGGCTAGCTCTGTTGTTTCTTCCTTGTTACTAGTTTTATCATTTTTATATTTCTTGAACTTAAAAATGTTGAAAACAATTCCCATTTAAAAGTTCATTAAACAGTTTTAGAGTATCTCGTTTTATATTGAGCTCTTTGATCCACTTGGACTTTAGTTTTGTGCAGGGTGATAAACATGGATCTATTTGCATTTTTCTACATGTAGACATCCAGTGAGACCAGCACCATTTGTTGAAAATGCTTTCCTTTTTCCATTGAATGGTTTTGGCATCTTTGTCAAAACTCAGGTGTCCATAAGTGTGTGGGCTTATTCAGGGTCTTCTATTCGATTCCATTGACCCACCAGTCAGTTTCTATGCCAGCACCATGCAGTTTTTAGTATTTTTGCTCTATAATACAGCTTGAGATCAGGGATGGAGATACCTCCAGAAGATTTTTTTATTGTAGAGGGCCTCTGAAAGGCTCTACCCTGCAGGGTATCAAAGCAGATGCTGAGACCTATGGCCAACCTTTGGGCAGAGTGCAGGGAATCTTATGAAAGAAGTAGGAGATAGTAAGACCTGGAGAGGACAGGAGCTCCACAGGAAAGCAACAGAACCAAAAATTCTGGGCACAGGGGTCTTTTCTGAGACTGATACTCAAACCAAGAACCATTGATGGAGATAACCTAGAACCCCTGCACAGAGGTAGCCCATGGCAGTTCAGTGTCCAAGTGGGTTCCCTAGTAATGGGAACAGGGACTGTCTCTGACATGAACTGATTGGCCTGCTCTTTGATCACCTCTTCCCCAGGCCACAGAGGAAGACAATGCAGTGACTCCTGATGAGATCTGATAGACTAAGATCAGAAGGAAGGAGCGGAAGACCTCCCCTATCAGTGGACTTGGGGATGGGTATGCATGGAGAAGGGGGAGGGAGGGTGGAATTGGGAGGGGAGGATAAAAAGTGAATAAAGGATAATTAATAAAAATTAAAATAAAAATATTTTATTAGAGCTTAAAAATGTTCATTAAAGCCAACATGCTGAGACTATTAGCACAAAATTAATAGCACTTTTCTTATTAGAAGAGTGTCTGAGTATGTGGTCTTCTCCATATTTTCTCTTTTTTTATGTATCTGCCTGCTAAGCAGGAAGATTAGAAGCACCTACTGTCTAACAAAAAATGTTTTCATTGTAATATGTTCCAGCTAACATTTTATGGCTGAGGATGTAGTTCAGTGTTGAGAGCACTTGACTTGCATATGCAAAGCACTGGCTTTGACCTTCTGCATTGAAAGTAAAATCTGGTAACATTTTACGGTGCACGTGTACGTGAATTATCCTTGAAGGCTGAATATTTAGACTCACTACTGATAGTGACAGCAAAACATATAAAAGTTACTCAGTTAAATGTCGATCTCAGATGCACAATAAGTATAACAGTTGTTTATGTAAGTCTGTCATCATGCAACGTTTGGGTCATGCTTAAACTAAACAAGTATTTGCTGTTTCTCTGACATTCCCATCTAAATGGCATCTTATAAAATTAGTTTGCTAAAGCTGGCTGTCTTTGTCCTTGAGATAGCGGGCTTCCGCATGCCTGTAGTCATTGGTTACTTCCTCCAATACAGTGTGGCTTCCATACTGCTGGACTGACACCCTGCTTGAAGTAAAATTTGATAATCATTAAGGGTAGCTGGTTTCTGACACAGGTTCTGTAGAGCCATTTGTGTATTTTTTGATAAAAAATCTAGTTGTAGCTAAAGTACATCTTATTTTAGTAAGGACTGCAGGGCAGATCATCCTTGACCTGCTTGGCTTCGTCATCCTCCACCCTTGGTTTTTGCCCTGCCTTATAGGTGCATCTTCAGGCAGAATCCTACTAGGTCTGTTTGGTCAGAACACGATTCATCCTTAATGCTTCTTCATAATTTCCCACCACAGAACCTACCCTCTGGCCTGGCTGTAAATTCTGCCAATGGAGCTCAATTTCCTTCTTCACCACAAGAATCCCTGGCAGTGATTATGACAACTATGTGACAGGTTTGAATGAAATCTTCTTTTTCATGATTTTTCACTGTGGAATTTCTTAACATTCTTGTACAGAAAAAGCCTGATAATAGATGGTGAATAGTTTTGTTTCAGTAGATTATGTGCAGAGCAGTTGTTCAGTGATTATTTCAAGATTTCAAAGGATAATCCTTTTTCCCAACACCCCGTCTATGAAACAGTAATAGTCTATGGTAACACTGTTTTAAAACTGGCTAGTCTAGCTCTTTAGGCTTATGCTTAAACTGCCTGTGCAGAGACTGATTTTGCCTGGCTGGCCTCTCCCTTTCAGAATCACTTTCTGCTCTGCAGTCATGGTTCTTGTCTCTAGCCTTTGCTGTCCTCACCACAACTTCACTTTTGTGGGGTTTTAGGTTTTCTTTGTTTTAATTTTCTTTGTCACTGGGCCTCTTTTGGAGCTATCCTAATGTTTCTTGACAAGGTTCAACAATCCTGAGTCTTGGGGAAAAGTAATTAAAGGCCTTCTACTACAGCAAGAAGTCACAAAGTCATTAATGTTATACAAATGTGGCAAACTGAAGTGATCTCACAGATATGAATAACAGTAGCTCTTTTGGTTGAAAAGTGAAGGGAAGAAAGAGGAGGAGAAAGTGGAGGAAAAGAAGAAGAGGAGGATAAAAAGAGGTGAAAGGGGAGGAGGAGAAGAAAAGGGGAAGAGGAGGAGGGGAGATTGAATTTTGTTCATAAAAATCAAAGAAAATAAAAAAAATACATTTGAAGTTCTACTTTCAATAGAAAATAATCAGCACTGAGCTCTAAACCCAGTGATAATCCCTATTAGTAAAATATTTTCAGCCTTCTAAACCTTTTATGTATGCTTCATGTGTGTGTATTTTCAGTGGGAACATGTCTATACTTACATATACAAATAAGATTATACTTTAAACACTATTTTCAAATCATTCACTTGATAGCAAATGTTTCCACATTATTTTACTTTAGAGGTTCTAGAATGTTTCTACCTTTAATGTTGAATAATTACTTATATCGTGACTTTAAGTTATTTCCAATTAATATCTTGTGGTTAAATTTTTGCTTATGCCTTTTTCTCTCCTTAGGATAAGTGAGCACTAACAGAATTTCTAAAATTTCAATAAAGACTATTTTGCATATTTATAAAATTTTATATTGAAATGTTTTTAGATTTAGAGAAGAGTTCCAATGCTAATGAAGTTTTCCTAACCCCAGATTTTAAATTTTTCTCTCATTTATCTTTTTCTACTTTTTCCTGATATTAGCATCATATCATCTTATCTTGGCATATTTACTGGGATTAAGAAAGTGGTAGTAATGAAATGAGTGTTCCTTTTCTGTTCCAGGTACAATTAATAAAATATGCTGCATTTAATTTCTATGTCTCCTTAAGCTTTTCCAAATTGTTTTTTATGATTTGACACTTTTGGAGAATACCAGTTAGTTAGAAGCCCCACAGTTTGGATCTTGCTCAACCTTGCCCTTGATAAGACTGGAAAGGTGAGTGTGTATCTAAAACTGTTTTGACATAAATATTGAAAGTCCTCTTACTCAACATCAGTTACAGATTATATAAAAGGAAATTAAAGCAGAATATCTTTTCTTTGAAGCTGTGAAATTTATTTTTAATTGTATGTGTATAGTATGTGTGTTTGTGGGAATGCATGCCACATGTATGCTGGTATCTATGGAGACCAGAAGGAAGTGATTGAATTCCTGTAGCTGGAGTGGAAGGCAGTTGTGAACCACTTAATGTGAGTACTGGGAGCTGAATTTGGATCTCTAACCAGAATATCAAGTGCTTTTAACAGCTGAGCAATCTCTCCAGCCGCAAACCAGAATAAATGATAACACTTTTAAATAATGCAGGTTTCATATTTTATTTGCTTTATATATATTTATTCACCAATGTCAGCATTTTAATGTCAGCATTTTATTCTCTGTAATATTTTTGCTATTAGAGAATTCTTCAGATAGGAGTTCTGAGTCATCATCTTTCATAAATAAACATTATAGTGAACCAATCTCTTACAAGTCTTGCTTCAATTTATTTGAAATGGTGATAGAACTTAAAGCATTTGAAAAGGAACTTGTCAATATAAAATTTTTAAATTAGACTTAACTACATCTAATTTACCAGCATCTTTTCTTTTCTTTTTTTTTTGTTTCTTTTATATATTTTTTTCTATGAGTCTTTTCAAAGCATTTTGTTTCCATTGAGAAAAACAATCACTTTTCACCCCATTAATTATATAATATTAACCAAAGGATAGTATCAACAATGCTTACAAATAGAGTGACTAGGTTTAGAAAAAGCCTAACTGACTCAGTGGATCCAGCCTTTAGTTACTAGCCATTGATCTACTTAGTGGAATCTGAATTAGTCTCCAAGCATCAGGCATTCATCATGCGGTGAAGCCTAGTTCATGTACTTTTCAGAGAAGTATGGGTGCTGCTTTCTCTAGAGTAGTGGAGAAAGGTCCAGTCAAGATAACTGCTGATGAAGCCAAGTTGTTTTCCAGTGGAGTTGTTGCCTGTATTTCCGGTGATGCCGTGGAGAATTTTCATTGCCATAGGTTTGATCAATCAGGATATTAAATTTGTTATCTGACTATGCTATGTAGACATAATCTATGCAGATTGCAGAAAATTATAGTGTGATGGCTATCAAGATTGTATGTTTTTGTTATTTTCTTAATAGCCATTTGTATTTCTCTCTTTCTTTTAATGATCGTAAAGCATTTTCACAGTTACTAGCAAAATTCTCGTCCTGCCTCTATTTGAAAGTTTCTATACCCTGACCTTCTTTAGAATATTGGGGAACAACTGTTCCATTAATGTCTGGACTTGTCTTCTTAAGTCAATCCCTACCTGGTGACTCCTAGCATGAACACTTCAAGTTTCTTTTTTACTTGGAAATGCAGATACAGAAAGAAAGGACCCATTGGCCAGTAGACAGTAGCCTGGGAATAGAAACAACTTGTACAAATAAACTGTGCTACTTGTACTTATTTAACCTGTCACCTCTCTCCCTTGTCTCTGCATCCACTCCTGCTTTTCGCTTTGTTGGCCTTCTTACTGCTCCTGTCACGCAGAAGAACATGGCCTTCAGTTGGTAATAATCCCCTTATCCTCCCAGTTTCAGACTATCCAGTTAAAATCAGCACTAACTACCCCCGTGATTTTTGACTGTCCCATTCCCTGGTAGCATGTACAACTTCCCTCATATTATCACACTTACTTGTAAAAAATATTATTTCATTCTGTTTCTTATTACAAGAATGAGAACCCCATAATATAAAGATAGGGTCTTTCCGTGCTGTGGTCATACCAGGATAGTTGTTAAAAGGATAAATCAGTTTTAAGAGACATGCAGATGATAGACACAAGAAAGAGAAGTCACTGCTAGGGTGAGTAGCTGAGCAGTAGAAGTGTTTGAATTCAGGTTTGCTCCATTTGCTGATCATCAGAGTAACTTGGGACCATCAAATCACATAGATCTTATACATCTCTTTAAGTGGCTTGCTTTACTCATCTAAACATCTATGGGAATTGATAACTAACATTTCCTGGATACAATGCTCCCATCATCTGGGGCTAAAGTATAACAGTTTTTATTTCCCAAGAAATTTCTAAGATAAAACTCCTGACGGTTCAATTCCTGGTTATCCAGACTTTAAGTGCTTCCATTCTGGGAATGTTCATCTTTAAGGATTATTTCCCATGCCCTTTTTTAGAGCCTATTAACCTGATATTTGACCTTTAAAACCCGTTGAGATAGTAAAAGATGCTATCGTAGGCCGAGTTTGTTTTTTGTCCTCTTTTTTCAGTTCCCTAAGAATATTGTTTTTTTATTGAAAACATTTTTTCGGGGAGGAGGGTCTGGCAAGATGGCTCAGGGGCTAAAGCTCTTTGTGTACAACTGTGACCTCCAGATTTTAAATCATTGGAACCCTTGTCAAAAGGCTATGGCTAAATTCAGTGGCTCAGTCGATCAATCCAACCCCAGTACTCCTACAGCGAGGTCTGAGGTGAAGACAGAAAAATCATTTGGACTCTCATATATGCAGTACAGTGGCAGAAATTACAGTAAACTCTACCTCAAAAACAAGATGCAAAGTGTGAATGGACTCCCCCGAAACTGTCCTTTGACTTCTACAGGCATGCCATGACGCCCCACCTTTGTTTCTCTCTTCCTCTGTGTCTTTCTCATAAAGGTATTAATTAATTAAACATTTTGAGAGATTAAACATGTTTTCAACAATATTAAGAATTGCAGGTTCCCCTTCTGTTTACCAAGTTTTATCCCTATACCCACAACAAGAAAAAGGCATCCAGTCAAAAAATAATAATAATAATTGTCCCCATTAAATGACTAAGAAAATGGACCCTTCTGAACAAGGCACAAGGTACATGAACTGTTTATCTTTGGCAGAGTGTAAGAGAAGAAAGCAGCTGAAATTTCAACAAATACTTAAACACTAAGTGCAGACCAGCACATCAATTTAGAATAACCAAGCCCCTCTCACAGGAGGTTCAGAGTTTTTTACAAAGTTTTCTTCTTGATTTACACTGGATGATCACAAAAAAAGAAAGACTGAGGGCAGGAGACTAAATGAGCCACAGAAACAAAGGAAGACTTGGTTGCTATGGGAATAGAGTCAGGAATGCCAAGAAGGCCCTGCTTCCAAGGCCCAGGTACACAGAATCAGCTAACTATTGAGCTAGACCAGGACAATAAAGACTTACACAAAAGTCTAGCATAAGCCTAGCACCAGAAAATGAATAATTAAAGTCTACTGGCTGAGGGAGAAGGCAGAGCTTGAAGAGATGTACCCTCTGAGAAACCTGCTTTTAGGAACTGATGAAACCTGGGGGTCCATGGAGCAAGGAGCCATTAAGAACAGACTCATCTCATCACGAGACAAATACAAACATTGGTGCTCCAAGACAGCAATGGTGACACTGAAATCCAACGAGGACTTCACAGATTGACTGCAGAGCTGAGAAAGGATACCCAGTGGAATACTTTCCTGTCTCATAACTTGATCAATTCTTTACAAAATGAGTGTTTCCATGTTTGAGTTTTGGGGGAACCAAGTGTGAAATGCTAGATTTTTAAGACAAACTGCGAATTTGATATATTTTGTGTCTGTCTATACTGCCTATAGGAGTGAGGAATCTAATTTGGGGAGTCCAATGACAGTGTTGTGGTTTGATTTTGCATCTACCTTCTTGTTCCTGAACCAGTGTTCATGGCTATTTCAGCCAGACCAGAGGCTATGGAAGAAGTGAGTTATAAGAAAATGTATTATCATTTGCTGTTGGATTTTTTTTTTTCAAGTATTACGTACTGGAAAACATGCACAGGCAATTTGGCTTTATGAAATTTCTCCTAAGAAATCAATATGACATAGTGATGTTAAATGTTAAAGTTATTTTTCAAAAACACTTCCCTAAATTCTCCAGCGCATTCTCTAAAAATTCTGCAAACATTCACAAGAGGCTTTGAAAGAGTTGGAGTGATGCTTCATTTTTCAAGGTGAAATTTATTTATGCTGTTTTCCGTCTTACAAGGCTAACTACTTTCTATTTGCATGCAAACATAACAGCACAGTTAGGAAACACAAACGCAAATGTGTTGATTACAATGTAATTTCCATTACTTCATATAGGAGTTGCCCAAGATTTCAGCTCTAAATTTAAATGTAGCACGTATTCAAATGTGAAAGAGACAGTAAACATTTACTCAGACTGCTCTTCAGAAGTTCAGCTGGAAGTGTGTTCCTTACTGAATTCAGTGTGGAACTCAAGATTACACTGAAGGCGTACAGATGCAATTTCTCTAAAAAAAAAAAAAAAAAAAAAAAAAAAGCAGCAACCCCCTCAAACAACTGTTTGCTGAAGAAACACTGAGTTGCAAGGAACTTCCAATATGACTTATTTGTAAATTATAGCATGTTCTATGAAAGTGGAAAATTTATCTATATCTTAAATAAATTCCCTTCATATTCTATATGAGTTGGTAAAGAGCTAGTATAAGCAAACATATTTTTGTAGGTGATGATTATCCTACAAATAAATACTATTGCTTCCCCCAATTAGAGCTTTGGTGCAAGAATCTGCTGATAGTCCAGAGACTTCATGTGTTATGAGAAGAAGAAGAAGAAGAAAAAAAGAAGAAAGACAAGCCCATAGCATCGATTCTCCTAGCCTGTCTTTCCACACGAATGGGCTTTCATCAGGGAATAATTGTGGCACCCATATACTGTCTTTTATGACCTCCTTAGGGTGATCATTTTCACACACACACACACACACACACACACACACACACACACACACACAC
>NW_026585689.1:1016330-1027717 GCF_907164565.1 Psammomys obesus
ACACACACACACACACACACACACACACACACACACACACACACACAGACATTGCCTGTGTGTATATCAATATCTATAAAGAGAAGCAGTGTAAATTTGAATAAACAAATGTTTATATAAAGTATTAGATATTTATGCTACATAAACACACTAATATGCTGTGTAAATACGTACACGTTTAGAAATGGGAAGAGGTGCCTCTATATTCAGAGGTTCCAGTGACGGTGAGACATATGAGCGTAGAGAACAAAGGGGAAAGCATTGGCAACAGCTATATAATTAGAGACATAACTGTTTAGAAGTTTTTCACTTTAGGTTTAGAGTAGGGGGTCTTTGACTGGCCCACCATAGAGCTCTGAGTTACGTACAAAAGGCTTTGTTACACATGTGTGCTTTAGAGAAGAATCCACTGGCTAATTAATTAATTGATGACTCCTTATACATCTTTAAAGAGAAAAGTCCTTTCAAAGCTCTCTCGTTTCTTTCAAATTGTAAGTGCTTGCTTCCTCTTTGGTTTCCATTGGAAGTGGGTTGTCTACCCTCTCTGAATCTCTCTGAGCCTCTTTCAGCCTAGGTCCTTTCTTCATGTTCCTTCTCACTTAGACCCACGATATCTGGCTGGTACATGACAGATTGGAAAGTACATCTTTCGATCCAAACATACATGCATTTTAATCTAGTCTAGCCATTCACAGACTTTCTCACCTGGGCAAATCAGTTAGCATCTGGGAATTCCTGTTTATTCATCTGTGAAAAAAAAAAAAGATGAGCTGTCATAGAGGTGGCATGAAAATCAAACATGACAATGTCTAGTACATAATAAATACCCATTATACCACCAAATACAACTTACTGCCATTCCTTTGGCTACTACCACTTACAAATCCCTAATTAGTCCAAAATTATAGAAAGCATTGGCCATTGTTTCTAGGCTCATTTTCCTCCTCAGTGTCTGACACTGAACAGTCAATGCCTGACACTAATCATTCAATCCTCTGTCATTGTTCCCTTACGGATCATGTTTTATGTATTTCTTTACTTATTTTCTTTAGTTTTGGTAAAGACTTTTGAGACTATATTTATGAGAGATATATAATGTTCTTTTTTAGATTCTTTTTAGAATGTACATGCCTCTTTCAGGTATTGAAATAATAACGGTCTTACAGATGAGTTGGGAAGTTTTCTATATCTGCGATATGAAAGAGTATGAATAGGACTGGTGTGATTTATTCAATGTTTGATAAAATTCAGTAACTGAGCCACCTGGGGTCAACCTTTGATGTGCAGGAAGTTTTGAACTAAATTTCCTGTTTATATACAATCATTCAGATTTTCCTGTTGGAGAAGGAGTGCTGGGTAGAAATAATCCAAATAAAATATAAAATACAAATAACAAGAACATAATAATTTAAAACTGCCACACAAAATAAGGTCCACAAGACATTCTGTTTCCTGTGTGGTGATGCCCTCTTCTTTTTAATGCCAAAGGTCAGCCTATTCTCCCAGAGCCATCAGCATCTGATGACCAGATGTTCTGAAGTAGTCTCCTCATGCTTTTAATGACTAGTCTCATTTTCTTGATATATCTTCTTCACACTTTCCCCAGAAGCATCCTTTCAGAATGTTCACCCGATGGTCTAAGTTTCTCCAGAAAACTTCCAGTGGCTCCTAACTGCCTTCTCCATAAATGACAAATTATTAGTCTTCAGGATTCTTCATTATTAGATTTGGAGCCAACTCTCTGTTATTATTTCTGGTAATTCTGTGACCTGTACTCTGTTATAGAACCAAGTAGAATTCTGCATTTCCGGAATTCCAGCTATGATTTTATTTTTAATCACTTACTTATTTACTATTTTATGTTTCTCCCAAGGAAGGTAATCAAAGTTTCTCTTCATGTTCAAATATTTCCTTCAAAACAGACAAGTTCTTGTCTATTTGACTATAGGCCAAATCTTGACCCATTTTAACTCTTGTGTTGAATAACTGAACGATAATCTCAAGGTTTTTTCATTTTCTTTTGTTTTGCCAGGAACTGTGCACATATGAACTAAATCAGGTCATACAGACATGACTGATACTGGGGCTTGCTCAGTACCTGCAAAGAACTTGAACAAGGACATGAGTTATATTGCTAGAGGCATGTGAAAAATGCACTCTGGTCCCAGTGTCTAGGAGGAAGACACCGGCATAGGCCTGTGTTTATGGCCAGTCAGGCTAACCTACTTGGCCAGTTCCAGCCCAGTAAAAGAATCTCTGTAAAAAAAAAAAAAAGAGTGTTTTAAAAAAGTTTATAGTGACCCCTGCGTGATGACCTGGAAAGTTGTTTCTTGGCAGCCACACAAATGCATACTCGCGCATGCACTTGTGTACACACGCGTGTGCCCTCGCATGCGCACGCGCACACACACACACACAGAGAGAGAAAGAGAGAGGTGATAGAAACTATTTAACAGCAAGCCCGCTTTATCACAAAGCCTAGACATACCATATTCAGCACACTAAAATATACCAGTATATTTTTGCGTGCAATAATCTTGTATGACTAAACAGCTGTCAGTACTATTCTATTTTTGTTGATAGCCATAAATCATGAATGTAAAATCTAACATAATATTGCTACCTGCTTTAGAACAAGGTTTGTTTATGGGCAGATATCCCCATCACTATTTTAGTTTTTCTATTTGTAAAATTTTATTGATAATATTTTCTTAGGACAAAGAATGAAAATTCACCTTTATAAATCAATGCCTCATATTTTCAAGTTCTTCTCAGACATACGTAATAAAAAAAACAAACATAAATTCTCTTGAGTTGCTTGCGGAAATGTATAATATGAAGGGAAATGACTAGTGTTTGAAATGTGCTTTCCACAAGCCAGACCAGTTGTTTTAAATACAATCTCGTGGTAACAATTTGTTCAGCCAAGAATATCACAAGCCAACATACAAATTTGTAGAAAAATGCAACCCAACTCCTTCAAGAAACAAGGACATATTTTAGATCAAAATGCCAAGAAATCTAATTTTCTTAATAATTAGTTTAAAAAATGACATCTTTTTAAGAGAAAAATTGTTATTGAAAACACCTCTCTGTCCTTATGTTACAGCCATTATAGCAGATCTTGAGTTGCATAAATGGGGAAAAAATAAGAAAAAAAATCTAACCTCAACAGTTATAGCACATATTTTTCCTTGTTGACATATGGGGCTAGTTGCCTTAAAGGTCAGTAGCCACGTGCTGTGCTGGAGCTAAATCTCCCAACTGTTGCTGTTTAGCTTGGCAGTCCTGCAAAATGTTAGAAAGCTCCGTTTGAAACTCTCAGAATTTCCATAAAGCCCTAAACTAAAACTTTATGATTTAAATTTACAGCAGCAATGTCTTGTTTCTTGATTTTAACTTGTAAAATTAAAGAACAGAAATTTCCCATTCTTTACATCTTCAAACACAGTGTCTTTGGTTTTTCCAGTGAAACATATCCATTCACATGTAACAAGTATGAATTCAATGTCTAGATGTGATTTTATTGATTTTTTGGTAGCCTGGGAAGTACTAGAGAATTTAGTCATTACATTGTTATGTTTTACTTGAAGCATTAAAGAAAAAAAAAACTGTAAGGCTGGATGAGCAGGTTTGAACAAAACATTTTATAGAGGAATACTATATTATAGCTTTAAAAACTGAAAAATTATAATATCAGGAACTGACTGTGTGATATTTGTTGATCAAATCCTGAGATTCATGCTAGGCAAGAACTCTGTTACTGAACTTTATGTCAAACTTTATTAAAACAGCATAATTAAACTGAATTAATTTTAAGTTCAGAAGGAATAAAAGGGGGAGAGCTTTGGACATGGATAACTTACTTAAGTCATCAGAATAAAAGATTAAATTCTAAGTCTTATTCCATCCCAACTTGGATCAGTCTTTCAGAGACATAGTACTTTAATATCTTAGGCCCATGTGACAACTCAGAAAACTAGCTAAGTTTCCTGAGCTCTTCAACACCGAGGTCAAATGTCATTCAGTCTGGTAGCATGCTCATTTTTGTCTATACCATTTATTTATGCTGCTTTGTAGCTATTCCGGAATTGTCTCCTAAAGAGTAAATCAGTTTAATATTTTCATGATAAAACCTCAATCCTTTGCTACTTAGTATGCCTCCTTATGTCTAGCATGAATTAGTTACTTTAAAAATCTCACTGAAATTTGTGAACAGAACTGAGTGCTAATGCTTACTACTCTCAGATTTCCAGCACAGTTAGAAAAAGGAATAGGGAGGATGTTCTTGTTTGTAGAAGAAAAGGCTACATGAATGAGTTAAGGTATCTCCCAAGGGTCTATTTGACAGAAGCTACATAGGAAGACCAACAGAGCCAATACATTTGGGCCCATGGTGACTGCAGAGACTGATGCACCAGCCAAGGACCATGTGTGAAGAGGACCGAGACCCCTGTTCAGAGGTAGCGTATAGGCAGCTCAGTCTCCATGTGGGTTCCCAAGTAAGGGTAGCAGGGATAATCTCTGACACAGACTCTGTTGCCTGCTGTTTGATAACTTCTCCCTGGTGTGTGTGTGGGGCATTGCCAGGCCATAGGGGAAGAGGATGCAAGTAGTCCTTAATGAGACTTGATAGACTGGGGTCAGATGGTAGGAGAGAAGGACTCCTGCTTTTTGAGAAATAGGGGTTGAAGAATGGGGGGAAGAGAGAGGGACAGGGCTACAATCAGGATGTGAAATGAATAAATTATAAAAAATAAAATAAATAAAAAGGAAAAGTAAGATGACCCTTTAATACTCTCTCTGTTCTTGGGTCAATATGGAATTACTTGCTATGTTCTCATAGTTGCTGTGTCACAAGGTTATGCAGGAGAATGCCCCTAACCATGGTGTTTGTCTTATAACTCTTGGAGTTCCAGATTCCAAAACTGTTGGGTAAAGATGCTGCTGTGCCTTCTCTGTCTGAGGTAGCCATTGTGCTAGCATTATGATGAGAAAGAATGGTACAGATGTAGGAGAAATGACTGGAGTGGAGGAGAATGGTTAAAATAATATTCAGCATATATGGCTAGTAGATACAGAAACAACACACCAGGAGGAGATTCTGTAAAGCAAATGAAAAAGACAACATTTGCCAAACCATGGAGAGGCTCAGGGAACAGTAATTGAGAAGGGAAGGTATAATGAACAAGAAAAAGCTTAAAATATGCAACCAATCTAAGATATTGATTAGGGAAAAAAATAGCCACAAATACTTGAGATATAATTGGCAGGTACAGTGATAGATATGGGTGAATTGGCTCAATTAAAATGGAATGTATTAAAGAAAGTGTGTATAAAGATGAGAACATGACCTTCTTGCCACTGTTAATCCATAAAAATCAGATCCAGAGGATCCTTCTTTGAAAAAAATTGCACATTCAAAGGGAAAACAGTTATAGATATTGTATTTTGTATATCTTCCCAAAGGCTAGTAGCCATGCAGTACTCACAGCAAAGTGCATACATCTGAAAAACACACTATCTTATACAATTTGCCTCATGATGTGCCATTATTAAACAAGACAGCATGATATCAGAAGAATTTCCCTATCAAGAAAGAGAACAGGGGTTGGAGAGATGGCTCAGAGGTTAAGAACACTGGCTGTTCTTCCAAAGGTCCTGAGTTCAATTCCCAGCAACCACATGGTGGCTCATAACCATCCATAATGAGATCTAATTCCCTCTGCCATCCCACAGGCACACATGCAGGCAGAATATTGTATAAATAATAAAGAAAGAGAACAAAATCAGTAAAAGTAGTTTTATTTTACAAAAATAGAAGGAATCCTGGAATCAAAAGACAATTTTAACAAAATTTGACTTACACGCTCCTTAGAGGTATAAAATTATGTTATTATTGTGAAGTAAGAATCAATGCTAAACATTCAATGAAAACTTAAGAATGAAAGATGAGCACCGCAGTTCTGTGAAAGGTACAAACGCATCCCTAATCTATTATAGATGAGTAGATATGACCCAGAAGTACAGTATAGAGAAGGGGGAGGGAAAAGTTCTTTAGGAAAACATAGGAGACGCTCAATTAATGAAGGATATGGGTTCTGGATCAAAGAAGCTATCCTCGTTCACTTCTCTGTTGGCAGAATAAAACACAGATGGAAACCAACTTCTGAGGGGACCGGGTTGATTTTATCCTACAATTCCCAGGTCGCAATCCCTCGCTGAGGGAAGTCAGGGCCGGAAGTGAAGCGGTCGCCAATGAGAAACACGGCTTACGGGCTTGTTCCAAGGCGGATGTGCAGCTACCTTTCCTATACAAACGAGGATCATTGCCCAGGGGTGGCACTGCCCGCAGTGAGCGAGGTCCTCCTTCATCAACTAGAAGAAAAGTTACTCCAAACACATGATCGTGGGCCAATCTGATGGACGGGATTTGCCAGCTGAATTTTTTTCTTCCCAGGTGTTCGTGTCAACTTGATGGAAAGTCACAAGCACAGGAGCCTTCCGAGAAAGCGAGCAAAGTCAATTTTGAAAAAGGAAAGAAGATAAATTCAAACCAAGGAACTCTTTTACGACATTCAGATCATCATAATAAAAAGAAAATTTCAAATTTGAAACAGAGCGAGAGCGATTGCATGTGGAAGAACGGAATTAATTACATATTTTTCAGTAGCCAGCGAGAACTAGCTTTAAAATTCCAACAAAAAACTTTGGGCAGAGCGCAGTGACTCTTAAGGAGGAGTGGGTGGGTAGAAGGACCCGGATGGGTCATGAGCTCCATAAGAAGACCAACAGAGCCAATTAATCTGTGCCCAGAAGGACCGGCAAAGGATTATGCATGAAGAGGGCCTAGACTGCCTCCTCAGATGTAGCCAATAGACTGTCTCCATGTGGGTATCCTAGTAAGGGGAGCACGGGCTGTCTGTGACATGAACTCTGTTGCCCACTCTTTAATCACTTCCCCCTGGTAGGGTGGCATTCCCAGAACACAGAGAAAGGGGATGCAGGCAGTCCTAATGTGACTTGATAGACTGGGGTCAGATGGTAGGGGAGGAGGGCTCCCCTTTTTGAGGACAAGGGGAGAGGGAGGAAGAAAGGGAGAGAGGGTGGGACCAAGAGGAGATGAGGAAAGGACCTACAGTTGGGGTGTAAAGTGAATAAATTATAAAAAATAAATTTAAATAAAAAACATTTCAACGAAAACAATTTTCATTTTAGACTTTTCACAGACAAACTGTTCATAAAGTTGTTAGGCTGTCATAATTTCATCCTCAGCTACATAACAGCTGTTAACCTGTACTCCTTCCCTTGCATTAGGATATTTTGGTTGTTACTCTAAAATGATAGGTAAACCAGGAAGAAGGAAGGCAGGAGATCTGGCAACAGAAGATCCAATATAAGAGAAGTGAAATAGTCCACAACATGCTTCAGGGACAAGAGCTGTGCGGAGAGTCTCAGGAGCAGTGGAAAGAGAGAGGCCGCTGACACCTGCCGACATCCCGAAAGGCACAAAACTGTGAAAGTATAAAACAACACCTATATTTATCAAGTATAAACAGAGGTATTATTCTCATAATACCCATGAGAAGAGGTATTATCGATTTCAAAAATTTTGAAGTTTAAAATGTTTTTTAGAAGTGAAACTATTAATTACAGAAAGAGCTGAACCCTGAGTAAATATAGCAACACGTGGTCTAGCGGAACACTAAGCACAGGCTACGCAATAGTTGTACTGCTCTTCATTTTGTGGGATGGGCAAACTCCTATAGCTTTCAGATAGGAAGAAGTTGAACGACTGACTTAATAAAACCAGACTAAACGGACAAGGCCTTTCATTTCTCAACACTGAACTTGTCAGAAAAATAAGCCATGTTACTGATGCCGACGCTCTCTGGTAACAAGCAGTTGCAGGCATGGGACTGTGGCTTCCTTTAAATTCTATACATGCATCACCTTGGTGGTTATGAAAGCAACAGATAATTATCAGTTATCACTCTTGGATGTTGAGGGAGTTCAGCCTCTTTCACCTCTTCATGTAAAGTGTTTGCTGGTCTTTGGTAGCTTAAAGCAATTGTAATATAAACAAAACATTCTTTCTCCCTTGACCTTGAAACACTCCCTTGAGTAGAAACTTGAGGTTTCTCCATGCATAGTATCATTTCAAATTCCACCCACAAGAGTGGGCTCCTTCTTCTTCCACATACTCCCTGAAAGGCAGCGATGATATTTTCAGACACAATATTCAGTATGTATTAGAACGTACAGGGATCTTTATTTTAGCCTTCTATAGCTTCACTGGGGGAAGACGTTAAAACTGTAGGCATTTTCTTTCTCTAACACGCTTCTCCTCAAGGAGGAATTAAAATCGCAGCATTGGCACGCTTGTGGGAGAGAGCATTACTCTGCTCATCTTAGGAGTGTGGCCTAAGGAGGTGCAACCTGAGGCCTGCCTTCCTTCCATTCTGTACTGTTATGTAGGGGCAAAGAGCCCTAATCTACACAGTGCTGTCAGTTCGCAGTTCAGAAGCCTGCTGTCATCCCAGACATCTCCTGCAGCTTGAAGTAGCAGGAAAGGTAAGCACACACATGCATACACACCTACATATAAAATGTATACACATATGTAATTGGAATAATTATACATTATTAGATATACATATTCTGTTGGTCAACTACTCCTTTGCACGTATTGTGAATGGAGTCCAATTCAAATAGCCTGAGTTCTGGCAAGCATCTGACTGTTCTGCCCTCGGTTTGCTCAGTTCTCCGTGGGATTTTCTGCAGTCACCTTGGCATCATTGTACATGCAACACTGGAAGTTCTAGGTTTCATAGGTTTATGGAAAATTCTTTGCTTCATGTTGTGACACCTAGAGTGTTTAATGAAAAAAAAAGTGACGGCATAAAGTTACAGTTTCTTCACTGGGGATCGCCTGTCTTTGCAGGTGGGCCACTGTGAGGATGCAACATTCTATAGGTGTTGGCGAGGGGGGGGTCTGAAGTTAGACCCTCATTCTTATATAGCAAATGCTTTATTTACTGAGCCACCACTCTAGCCTTTATTCTTTCTTTCTTTCTTTTTTATTGAGTTATTATTTATTCACTTATTTATTTATCAGTTTATTCACTGCTGTAGCCTCCTACCTCACCTTCTCCCAGTCCCATCCTCTTTTCCTCCCATAGTCCACTGACAGGGGAGGTCCTCCTCCCCTTCTGTCTGACCCTATCCTATCAGGTCTCATCAGGACTGGCTGTATCCTCTTCCTCCTGAGGCCTGGCAAGGCTGGCTGACCCCATGCCCCACTAGGGGGAGGTGGTCAAAGAGCAGGCCATTGAGTCCATGTCAGAGTCAGGCCCTGCTCCCCTTACTAGGAAACCCACATGGAAACTGAGCTGTCTATGCACTACATCTGAGCAGGGGGTCTAGGTCCTCTCCATGTATACTCCTTGGTTGGTGCATCTGTCTCTTCAGGCCCCCCTGAGATCATCCTGTGTGAGATAACCCAGAAGCAGAAAGACACACATGGTCTTATATCCACTTATAAGTGGATATTAGCCATATAATATAGGATAAACATACTAAAATCTGTAGTTCTAAAGAAGTTAAACAAGGAGGACCCTAGGGAACATGCTCACTCATTCAGAAGGGCAAACAGTATAGATATCGAAAGTGGGAGAAGACAGGGAACAGGACAGGAGCCTATCACAGGGGGCCTCTGAAAGACTACCCAGCAGGCTATTGAGGCAGATGCTGAGACTCATAGCCAAACTTTGGGCAAAGTGCAGAGAATCATATTATCTACTTTTATTTATAGTTTTCCTCTTAAAAAAAAAATGTCTACCAGGGTAGATCTATAGAAATAGGGAAACTAGTTTCTTCTTGTCATATTACCTTTTGGCTATTGCTTAGAATAATTCCTGGTACAAAATAGTCACTGAATGGATATATTACATACATCCAATTTTGTTTTATTGTATTATTACTTACTCAAATTACTAAATAGCTTTACTATTATTAATAATACTTTATGAAATATTATATTTTGTGCATATCTATCATGATTTGTTTTGTATGCATTCTGCCCTGGTAAGTTTTTTGTCAGCTTAATGCAAACTGAAG
Organism: Psammomys obesus; assembly: GCF_907164565.1. Taxonomy (NCBI): domain Eukaryota; kingdom Metazoa; phylum Chordata; class Mammalia; order Rodentia; family Muridae; genus Psammomys; species Psammomys obesus. The sequence continues at coordinate 1,026,450 of NW_026585689.1, forward strand.
TCATTGGGGGAAGACAGAAACTTAATTCTGAAAACACTGCCCCAGATTGGCCTATAGGCTAGTCTGTGTGCATTTTCTTTACTAATGATTGATGTGGGCCCATCTCACAATGGGTGGGGCCACCCTGTGTAGGTGGTCTTGAGTTGTAGATGAAAACATGTTGACCAAGCCATGAAGAGCAAGCCAGTAAGCAGAATTCTCCCATGCTTCAGTCTTAACCCCAGTTTCCTGGCTTAAGATACTGCCCTGAGTTCCCTTAATGGTGGGGGCTGACCTGAAATAAACCCCTTTTCCCAGAAGTTGCTTTTGGCTATGGTCTTCATCATGAAAATAGAAAAAATCCTAACTAAGGCATTCCTAGAAGTCAAATTATGTAGTGTTTGAGGCTTAGAATATATTGCCCGATGTTCTTTTGAGTGATTCTACAAATGTTTACTCCCACTGTGTATTAGTGTGTCTACTTTGGAAATCCTTATCAAAATTATATTTTATAATTTGGGATATCCATTTAAATTTAGTATTTGGAAAATATTTTAATTTTTAATGCAAAATTCTTTCATTATGTGGGAGTTTTATATATATGTATAATTTAAGCTCTCTTTCTTTTTCTATTTAAATGTTGTGAAGAAAATATATCTTGTCTTGCTGAATATCCCATATGCTTTTTAAAAATTCTGTGTGCTCTAGTTGGTTGAAACTTGTATAACCAGTGAGGACAGAGGAGGGTTAGGTTCCCCAAATCCTTACTAGTCTATTTGTTCTTTAGTATTGGAAGCCAAGTTAAAATGTCAAACTAATGTTGGGAGTTCATCCATTCCTTTTTCGTTCCATTCAGTTTTTGCCTTACATTTTTTCATGCTTTAATATTGAGCTCATAAAGTTTTGTATTATTATGTTTTCTCAGGTGATTAAACTCTTCAATTTTTACCTTTTTATCTTGTTAATATTTCTTCCCAAGTCTACTTCAGTTGATAGTATGATAGTATAATAAGTATTCAGACTTTCCTTATTACTGTTTAAATGATTTATCTTTTATTTCTATACTTCTATTTTTATGTATATATAATAGGCTTTATATTTAAAGCAGTTATATTAAAAAGAGCACCCATTTATGTTGTGCATTTTAATACAATAAGTTTGCCTTTCAAATTGGCTTATTTGGCTGTTTATTTGCCAGCCATTTGCTATTTGTTTCCCCCCACATACTTTATTACTGTAGAATTTCTTTCTTTCTTTCTTTCTTTCTTTCTTTCTTTCTTTCTTTCTTT
>NW_026585689.1:1027727-1127238 GCF_907164565.1 Psammomys obesus
TTTCTTTCTTTCTTTCTTTCTTTCTTTCTTTCTTTCTTTCTTTCTTTCTTCCTTCCTTCCTTCCTTCCTTCCTTCCTTCCTTCCTTCTTTTCTTCTTTCTTTCTTTCTTTCTTTCTTTCTTTCTTTCTTTCTTTTTTTCTTTTGTTTGTTTTGTTTTTCAAGACAGGGTTTCTTTGTGGAGCCTTGGCTGTCTTGGATTCACTTTGTAGACTAGGCTAATCCTGAACTCATAGAGATCCACCTGCCTCTGCCTCCCCATGCACCATCACAACTGGCTACTGTAGACTTTCTTATTATTGTTTTAATCTTTATTCCCTTATCGTTTATTCTTCCTCATAATTTTTAATTGATTAATTTAGTCACTTTACATACTTGCCGTAGCCCCTTCTCTTCTCTCCTTCCAGTTCCATCTTCTCTCCCCTCTTCCTCCTTCTCTATTCCTCAGAAAAGGGGAGCCCCCATATTCTCCCACCTCAGCTTATCAAATCGCATGAGGCCTGAGTTTGTCTTCTTCCCCTGAGGCCTTTTCTCGTTAGAGAGAGTGATCAAAAAGCAGGCAATAGAGTCCATGCCCAAGATATCCCCTGCTCCCCTTACTAGAGGACCCACATAAAGCTTGAGTTTCTCATTGACAGCATATATGTAGAGGACCTAGGTCCAGTCTGTGTATGGTTCTTGGTTGGCCCTGGTTAGTAACAAGGAGGACCAAAAGGAAAACGCTTAATCTTACTCCGAAGGGGAAATAGAATAGACAGAGGTAGTGGTTGAGGAGAAGGAGCAAGGTAGGAGAGGGAGCAGAGTGCCAAGAGAAATAAGGGTAGAGAGCAGGGAGTGGGGTGTATACAGAAGACCTACAGAGAAAAGAGAAACTGTGGGTGGGGGCATCTAGTGACAAGCTGGGGACCTAAGTCAGAATAGGCCTCTAGCTAAGACTCCTAGTAGGAGGGGCCATGGAGACTGAAGAGGACACCCTATAACTAAACAAGATTCTTAGTAGAGGGAGGAGAACACCAACCCACCCACAAGATCTTCGATCCAAAACTTACCCTACAAGACGTGCAGGGACAAACATAGTACAGATAGAGCAGAGATTGAGGGAATGTCCAACCAACGTCTAGCCTGACCCAAGACCCACCCAGGGTTTGGAAGAAGAGCAAACCCCAGATAGTATTAACAATATTCCTTCTCATAATTTTTAGTAGTTGTCTTAGTGTTTACATTCTCCATCTTTACTGACAGCTCATAATATGGCAATTTGTAAAATAAGAGCTTTGCAGCAGTGTAGTCTTTATCCCTCTGTCTCACTGTGTATGCCTTGAAATTTAAAAAAAATGATGAATTTGTTCACTTTACATCTTGGTTGTAGCCCCTTCCCTCCTCCCCTCCCAGTCCTAGTCATACAGCAAAATCAGGCAAATACTTTGCTACTGGTTTAGTTTATACACTCCTTTTGTCATACACTATACATTAACTTTTGACATTTTTAAAACTAATATGTGTATGTATTTACATTTTTACTTACTTTAAGTGTTCTTCAGTTCCTTCTGCGAATCCAGATTTCTGACAGCAAAGTGTCACCTGCCTAAATACTTTTAATTAATAGTTTGGTGTGACACACCATTGCTACTTTATTTGGGATAGTCTGCCTCTGCGGGTCACCAGTTCTCTCTGAGCTTATTTGCTTAAGGAAGTCTTTTTATCTATTCTATTTTTGATTTTTGATAGTTAACGATGTATATACTGTAATGAATATAGTTAATGATGTGTAAAATTAGGGATTACATTTTGTTTCAGCATGAAGAAGATGTCTTCTTCTTTTTGTTCTTCTTGCTCTTTTTGTTCTTGCTGCTGCTGCTGCTGTTGTTTTAATTGTTCTTTTTCTTCTTCCTCTCTTTTTGCATTGTTTCTGTTGAGAAATCTACTGTAATTCTTACCTGGTCTTTTGTATCTCCCCTCTGAGCTATATTCAGAGTTTTCTCTTTCCCTTTGTTTTCTTTTTTTTTCCCCACTAATTACAATATGACAAATTTGCTTTTTTTTTTTCTTTTTATATTTATCCTGGTAGGTATTCTGAGAGCTTCCTGGATCTATTGTTTTGATTTGCTTACAATTTTGGAAAATTCCCAGGTACTCTTTCCTTGAAAACCTTTTTTGAGCCCTGTTTCTTCTCTCCTCTGACATTTCGGTTATTAGTTTGGATTTTTTGCATGGCTCTCAGATGTCTCATTCATTTCATCAGACGCATTTTGTTTTATGTTTATTTTTAACAATTTCTTTAGTTTATTATGAATATCTCACATTCTCTTCTCTTCTGGGCCAGTTCTGTTGTTTAGCTCATTGAAGTCATTTTTGTCTGTGTTATATGTTAATTTCTAGCATTTCCACTTGAATTTTGTGATAGTTTTAATTTTATTAGTCAAATTACCCATCCAGCTTTGCATGTGGTCTCCCTTCCACACTCAAGACTTTTGATGTATTAATCTTAGTTATGTTTAATTCTCAGCTTGATATTTCGAACACCCATTTCATTTTTGAGATTAAGCGTATTTGCTGCCTTTTTGTCCTGAACAATATACGGTTGTTACTTGCTTTTCTGGATGCCTTTTATTATTATTTTTTGTTGGAAGTTTTACATCTTATGTAGACAGTAAATAATGAGATGAGTAAATTCTGTGGTCAACACGGCTGAGCACTTTCGTTTCTACTCTACCTTTAGAGAGGAGAAAAGCTGCAGCCACTAGGTAAGTTGGGCTTTTTGTAGTTTGCTCTCCAATGGTAGCTCTCTGTGTGATATTGTTTTCAGTGCTCTACAATTACCTTGAGCATATAGCAGAGCCAATAGGATTTCCTTAATGTTGGCTTCACCAACAGCCTATGAACTTTCTAAAGGAGTGCTTCCCCTTCATGGAGCTTTCCTGAAAATTTCCTGGTTTCTAGTTCAACTTTAGTTGCATGATGATGTTGGTGGTGTGTGTGTTTGTGTGTGTGTGTGTGTGTGTGTGTGTGTGTGTGTTAGTGCTGCTGCTTGAGCATTCTTTGTTGTTCTGAAAAAGGTTCGGGTGCAGGTAAGCCCTGCCTTCTGCATCATCAGAGTGAGTTTTCATGGGGTTACCTGTCCCTCATTCAGTTTGCAGGTGACTCGCGCCCAGGGGAAGACTTCCTCTCCTCTCTTTTGCTGGTAGACAGGTTATTTTTCTATTACCACTGCTGAGATAAAATTAATATTCATCAGTGCCTCAAGGAACATGGGTTTTCAGCTTAAGGTCTTTGATCTCAGGAAGAAGGAACCAGGTAGAGTTCTGCAGCTTTCCAGCAGAGGTGGTCCTCTTCTAAGATGAGACTCAGGGAAAGTTGTCTTAGCACCCTCTTCACTGTTTTTGTCAACATTTTCTGGGGCTGTAGAGAAAAGGCTGTCAGAGAATACAAGTATTCTGTCTGTAGCCCACAGAGCTTTGTATTCTCTAGCCAGGCAGTTCTTTATATATTCTTAGCTGAATTCTTTTGATGTGTGTCCATCAGCATCACTGTCAGGTCAGCAGATTCTCGCATTTAATTTATCCTTAGTTGTACCTGTTTTTTTTTTTTTTTTTGGACTTCAGGTCTATTGTTACACAGTCACAACTCAATGGTGGGCTCAAATACTTTCTTACAATTGACTGCTAGCATTCAGTGTGAGTCTACTTGGAACTTATTACTGATCTACCACATCTTGAATATAGACTCAGATCAAGTGCTGATGTCACAAGTATCCAAGCAGGATGGCCAGAGCAGCTACCTGTTCTATTCATAGCACTTTCCATCAGAGGAAGTTTCTGAAGTGGAAATTGTATGCTTTCTCTACCAGAGAAGTTTGATCTTGTGAAGATTTTACATGTGAGAAGTTTTATGTAAGAAAGAAAGAAAAAAAAAAGAAAGAAAAGCGATCCTTACCTTCTCTTTGAACTGAAAACAATTTCAAAAACATAGCATAGCAGCAATAGTTTGCATCTTTTTATCCTTGTCTTCGCTTGCTTTTGAAAGCTGATTTTATTTTGAAAAGAAAAAAAGACAACTGAACCAAGACTAGTGTTAGACTGTGTCGGAGAGCGCCAACCTCTCATGTCATAGTGCTCATTCCCCTGTGATCTTAAAGGAGAGCTGATGAATTCAGCATTGTTCACATGTAGTGAGATTACTGCCTTTTTGGCCTGCAGATCCTTGTCATCTGGTTACACAAGAATGGACAGCTGACGATCAGAGGACGGTGCGGCTATTATTCATTGTGGAGTTCATCCATCTCATTATAGGTGAATCAAACTCAAATTGTTAGAGTATCAAGTGCAATAGGATTGTTATCTGCTTTTCTGTCCTTCCTGCTGGAAATATACTAAAAACACACAGTGTACTTTAGGAACCGATTTTGAAGTACCCTGAAGTGAAAACTGTTCAAAGGTCTCCAGTTTCAGCAGTAATAACGCACAAAAGCAAGGCACTAGCAGATCAGACTGACATTCAAGGTAATAGTATACTCTTTAAGATCCTTAAACCATGTCTTTTGGATTTAACACTGGAGAACTGTTGCCAGAGAGGAGTATCCAATACTACCTTTGGATCCTTTGTTGTTTTAAAGACTCAAATCCATTGTATATTTTCCTATTTAATAATGTAGTCTCTAAGTCCTGTCTTACAGTGCTTACCAATAGAATTCTGTTGCTACTGACCACTGCCATGATACTGCTTAAATCATAGTCTTCTTTGTTCTACTGGTCCTGTGCTCCCCAACCTCTGTTCAGTCACACCACAGACTCTCTCCTCTGTGGCTTAAAAGTTCTGCACAAAATTCACAAATTTTATGTGGCTTTCATGGATAGATGGCCTCTAGGCTTGCTCTCTTGGTAACAGAGCAGTGTTCATGTCTGATTTTATTTGTTGAGCTGAAGACAGCCATGTATTTCATCATGTGTTTTTGTATACTTACGTGTTTATCTTTACCCTGTCTGAGTGTAGATGATAAGTAGTTTAAATTCAGAAAACATATCTACTTTCCTTACAGTTGTCTGCAACAGAGACTACACTTCTCTGCTTTCATGCTGTCTTTCTGAATTATAAATAGAAAGAAAATCAAACTACAAAGTAGTGACATTTAAAAACATCTTCCTAGCCAACTATGATTGCAACTTGATTGGCCAGGATATATCATGCAAATAAAGGATGCTAATTTTATAAAGTATTGGTTAAGAGTGCTAATCATTTAAAATATACTTTAATTTTTTTGTATAATATAGACAAATGTGTGTGTGTGTGTGTGTGTGTGTGTGTGTGTGTGTGTGTAGTAGACTTAGCTATGCTTAATTTTGTAGACAGAGAAAAATGAACTAAACATTTGGATTCCAAGCTCACACTGGTTATCCTTGTGAAGAGAGACTTAAAAGAGAGGAGAGCCTGCCTAGGTAGAGAATGTTTTAGAACCTTCCCTCCCTAATAAATTTATCAGTGATTACTTTAAAAGATATTTTTTTATGCCTGGCCCCCTTATTCCCTCTCAGATTCATGACTTCTTTTTCTGTTATTATCAATATATATTCATGTATATTATATTATGATACATTTATTTGACAGAATATATAGTTGTGTATTTACACGTATGTAATGCATGATATATATACTATACTTATTACATATTATATATACTTATATGTGTATATATAACACTGTATATAGTTTTACATGAGCATACATATGTAACTACAACTTATGGTTGTATGTGTACAATTTCAGTGCTTAATATGTGGCATTGCACAACTAATTAGGGGGCTTATCCAAGGGAAAGAAGAATTCTTTCTATCTCAGCTGCGATTAGTGGCCTATAGTTCTTTGTCAATTGGGGGAGCCCCATAAAATTTCCCCCTTCCACACTGGCATGCCTATCAGCATTGTGACTGTTCAAATCTTATTTAGGTCAGTCATTGAGGTATTGTTGAGGTATCATGGGTTTTAATTCCCTGTCATTTCTAGGAGACATGTTCTTATAACAGGTGTCCTAGTCCTTGGGGCTCTTATCATATTTCCATCTCCTTTTCTAAGAAGTTTCTTGAGCCTTAAATGGAGGAATTGTATTCTAGATGTGTATGTTGCAGCTGGACATCCTGCAATCAAACGATCCCTGCATTTTGACCAGTTGTGGTCTTCTGCAATGCTTTCTGTCTCCTGCAAATAGTAACATCCTTAGTGTTATTTAGTGACTAACTTGATAGAGATATGAGACTCCTCTCAAAAAAAAAATTATTGAGCACTCCCGCACACCAAGGTAAGATTTTTGAATCTCTGTTTATATATTCATTTTGTAAGGAGAGCATGCCATGGTACTAATTATGAAAAAAAAAATCTCTTTGTATTTTAATTAAGAACTGATAGGTGAAAAAGTTTACCTGGATTTAGCTAGAGATAATACTTAAGGGTTATCTTATTATATGGAAACAGAAGTATTAAATAGCAACAACTAACACTTATTTACTAAAAAGTTGTGATAGATATACATACAATATCCTAAAACTAGAATGGAAAATGCCATTTAAAGTAAGAACCAATTACAGAAGCTTTTGCATAAAAGATCTATTTTGGAGATGGCTTCTAGAAATGGAAGAGATGACCGATATGATATCCCTATCTTTTCTGTATTAATGGTCAAAATTAGAGATTTGGAAGCAATGAGGTAACTTAAAACAAAACACTAGTGTCTGGTGCTGGGAACCATGCAGCAGGGATTTGTAAATTTCCTCGGTGATTCATTGCAGAGCCAGTTGAAAACCATTGGCCCAGAGGGCCAATGTGTTCCTGGGTGCTTGTTAGAAATGTAGAGTCATTTAGTGCTATAACAAAACGTATGTTTCAGCAAGATCCTCAGGTGGCCCCTACACACATTAATGTTCGAGAAATTAAAGCCTAACAAATCACCTGGTGAGCATGAAGATATTGTAGCCTCACTCTGTGATTCATTCAGGGTTGGGTGGAGCCTCGACTTTCTTATGCCATGAATGCGTCTTGTGATTTTGAAAACAGCCATGGTCCAAAATAGAGGACAAAGCTGAGTGGTAAATAATTTATCACATAAAGAATCTGCCTGGGGATTTTATAAAACAAAAATGAAGGAAGCTGATGGTGAATCATACATTGAAATGCTGGGAAGCTGGGGATTGTGAGGAAAGGGTTCCCCAGTGAGAAACTTCCAAGGGGCACCAAAACGCCATGATAGAAGGATGGGGAGGTGCTTAAGACACTTAAAAACATGGAAGTAAAATTGTTGGTTTTGGATACATTGGTGCTGTCATGAAGTAGTAAGAAATAACCACAAGATCATTGACCCTAGGAATTACAATTTGTGTGTGTGTACGTGGAAATGTAAAATTCTTCCCAAGACTGTAAAAGATGAAAGCTTGATCTACTTACATATGCTAAAAGGAAGAACAGCATCAGAATGCAGGAGGAATACATCTGAAGACATATTGTCATGAGTTCTTTGGAAAACAGCATTATTATTGGAGGTACGCTTAGATTCATAAACCTGCTTCTTTGAGAAAGATAGTGGAAAACAAATTCATAGAGGAAATGGGTTTCTTTATGGTTTAGCAAAAATTAGGAGACAAAGATTCTCTAGCTTATCTCCTTGACTGTAGCAGCCTTTTACTTATTTTACAGAAAAAAAAAATTAAAGAAAAAGCTTGGGCACAGAGACGCACACAGGCACGCACACACTCACACCCCAGAGCAGTTACAATGCTCCTCTCCTTATTTTTAGCCTTGGAAGTTCTGGATGATGTGTTAGAGTTGGTGTGAAATTTCCTGAAATATACCAGTGGCTAAAACAAATGTCACACATAAAATATGATCAGGAGTCAACATTGTAATATATTCAGTTAGTGTATTCAGCTGGTGCACAAGAAATATTTCCTGATAACCTCTTGGCTGTGGTTACTTTCAGAAGTTCTATCCAAATTGACTCCAGCCAGCCTAGGCTGTCTCTGAATTCAGGATCCTTCTGTTCAGCCTCTATAGAGTTGGGTGTCCACTGTGAGTCCATTTTATTCTGAAAATATCTTTTCTTGTCTCATGACAATATTCGCTAAAGCCACTGCTGATTAATTGTCTGGTTTGATTCCAACTGTTCCTTGAAGCAGGACAAGCTATGCCGGTTTTCTGATCTCACACCAAGAATGTCTGTGGGTTTGGGGAGGGCAGCAGAACAAGTGACAGATGTCAAAGAATTTTTGCCAATAAAACCCTTCATGAGCAAATTCATGCTATCGCAACACAGAAGGAGCAGCTCCTGGCTGTGCCTTCATGAAGTACTTCTTGAGCTTCGTTTTGCCTGTCCTATGGATGACAGTACCTTAAATAATACTGCCTAGAGTCTTTGCTAGAAAAGCAAACAAACAAACACTTTAACAAGATGAGTGTAAATCAAAGCTAACAAGAGGAAAGCATTTAGAGGAAGACCAGTTCGAAAAATAAGCACTGGAAAAAATATTTTTTTAATTTCTTTCAAATTTAGTGAACTATTATTGGCCACAAATAGACTCATCTGCTGAAGCACAACTAACTCTCACAGGTATAATAACAAAATGCCTATTTGGCCAAGGCAAATCCACACAGAGCATAGTTTCAAAAAGAAGAACTGCTCAGACAGTAGGTCTTTTACCTGAGTTGAACTGATTAAAAAAAATAGCAAAGTTTGTCAATTATTTTGTCAATTTATCTATTTAAAATCCAGATGGAATCGTATCTGTGAGAGGTTACTTAGTGGTCACTTTTTATATTTTAAATATATGTGTGTTTAACTTTGTAAGTGTATGCGTGAGTTCTGAGGCGCAGGCTCTGCGTGTTTCTTGTCACAGACCCACAGGGTTTAAATGTGCTAGAGTCAGTTTAAAGCCACAGCTGCTTATAAGGCAGTCATTAAAAGGCTTTAACCCAAACAAACACTTAAGTAAAATTTGCTCTGTTAAGATTCAGTTTCCTAAGGAGCTGAAGTCCTGAAAAAAAAAAAATTCAGCAAAATACATAAAAATTTATCTAAATTCAACATAAAATCTTATCTTCTATGCTAATTCTTGGGGGTTTGTTTGTGGTTTTTTTTTTTTCTTTTTGTGTGAGTGTGTGTGGGGGTGTCTGTATACACATTAGTGTAGGGGCCTTAGCTTGATGTCAGAAATGCTGTAATTGTTCTCTTTCCATATTCATTGAGGCAAGGTCTCTCCCTCAAACCCAGTTCTCTCGTTTGTTCAGCAAGCATGTTGGCTTCTGGGGCATCTTTCCAGCTCCTTCTATGCCAATTCTTTCTGAAAGCAAAATAAGACTTTTATGAATGCCTTGTTTTTTCAGACACCAAGAGTTAGGTTCCACATTACATCTGCATCTTAAATATTGACTTTAGAAAATTGAAGTTTTAAAACATTTTAAATATTTTTTTAAAAATAGCATCAGTGGAAATAAGTGTACCTCACATGTGGTTGGCCCATTTAACCTGTGCTATAATGTGCTCATTACGTGATTTTAGTTTAATTAGAATTTTCCGTTAACAGTATGAAAAAAAAATAACAACAGAAACAATAAAAGCATAAATCAATAAAATTTAATTTCTTTCTAGAATTTGTTTTGGAAGAAAATCTTTTTTTTTTTGAATTTTATTTTTTTCTTATCAGTTACATTTTATTAACCCTGAATCCCAGCCGTATCCCGTTCCCTCATTCCCTCTCAGTCCCTCCCTCCCTCCCTCATCTCCACTGTGCCCCTTTCCAAGTCCACTAATAGGGGGGACCTCCTCCCCATTCATCTGATCCTGTTTTATCAGGTATCTTCAAGACTGGCTGCAAAGCTCTCCTCTGTGGCCTAACAGGACTGCTCCTCCCTTGGGGGGTGGGGAGGCCAAAGAGCCAGTCATTGAGTTCCTGTTAGAAATAGTCCTTGTTCCCCTCACTATGGGGAACCAATTGGTTACTGAGCTACCACAGGCTACATCTGAGCAGAGGTTCTAGGTTATAGCCATACATGGTCCTTGGTTGAAAGTCAGTCTCAGAAAAGACCCTGTGCCCAGATATATTTGGTCCTTGTGGAGCTCCTATCCTTTCCTCATCAGACTAACTCCCCTTCTTTCTTATGATTCCTTGTACTCTGCCAAAGGTTTGGTCATGAGTCTTTGCTTTGAAAACACTGCTAGTTAGAGTCTTTCAAATGCGCTCAGTAGACTCCTGTCATACGTTCAATGCACATCCCATCTGTCTTTCTAAACGAGGATTGATCATCTTACCCCATGTCTGCTCTCTTGATTATCTTTTTTAGGTGTACAGATTTCATTAAGTTTATCATATCTTATAGGTCTATATAAGTGAGTATATACCGTGTTTGTCTTTCTCCTTCTGGGATATTTCACTCACGATGATCTTTTCTAGATCTCACCATTTGCCTGCAAATTTCATGATTTCCTCCTTTTTGATTGCTGAGTAGTATTCCATTGTGTAAAAATACCACAATTTCTGTACCCATTCCTCCGTTGATGGACATCTGGGTTGTTTGGAAGAAAATCTTTATCCAATCTATATAGACAATACAAAATTCTTTAAATTAACAAATATATTATGACTCATTTAATACGTTTGTTGTAAAAAACTGTACTTTCAATAGAGTGTTTTAGATACTTATTGTATCACTAAAGTACTTGCTTTAGGTAATTAGATACCTTAATGCTATATTCAAACCATTTTAATATTCAATCAACCATATTTAATATTAAATATTTAAAGTATGATATTTTAATAAGCTTTCAGAGGCTAAGAGTACCTAAGTTTCAAAGGATAGATTTAGTAGTATAGTTTAACAAGTCTTTGAATGTTTAATGCATAGTTAAATCTAAACTACACTTAGAACAAATTAAGATTATTTCCTTCATTCACATAGCATAGGCCATCCTGGCTGTCTTCGACTTGCTATATAACAAGCATGATTTTAACTTTCTGTGTCTTTGCCTCCCAAGTACTTGTGTTATCAAGTACCAAAATGCCATTTAAAATCTTTCAAGTAAATCATTCTGTGATTTTTTTTTTGTAAGCCCACATCAATTTTATTTTTTCAGTTCAATTTCCAGAATTAATACTTAGACGTTTAAATATCAGTTGTTATCAGTTGGACTAGCTGAGAAAATGCAGGCTTTAGTTTCAGGGCATCCTTACCAGCCCTGTCGACAGTGGACTCAATCTCTACATTTCTGTGTCTCCACAAGTCTAACACGAAGGACTGTGGGGCAGCTTTAGGTGTGATGTGGGTGATCCACCCCAAATGCCTGGCAGATATGCTGTTGGAGCACTTATGGCCCAGACTGTTCTTAACTGATCGTCTCTTAGAATTCTACATATGGTTTTGTCATACACTGCTCACACATCTGTTAAGAGGCTGCAGTCACCCGGAATGAACCAAGACTATTTGTCTCTTTTCTTTGAAGTTTAGATGAGCATCATGTATGCCGATGAGTCTTTAATGGAACCATTGATACAGCCATCAAAATTTTAGCTTCCATCAAGCCAATTATTTTAAGCCCAGAACTAATACATTAAGTTACATATAAAAATCGTTGAGTCGGTTTGGAGTGCACTTTCAGATCATGAAGAACAAGTCAGCAGGAATTTTCCCTAGAGGCCACCAAGGTAGCACTTACTTGACACTTTTCATTCATATACCAATTAAAAGAGAGATCGCCTAAAGATTTACTCAAAATCAAATACAAGCAGACTATTTTTGAAGTCTTACTCTTTATTCCAGGACAATGGTAGGAACCAAATGACAATTTAGGATTCAAACCACAGAGACACTTACGTCTTGTCAGCTGATGCTGTAAAGTGACTCAATATGTGTGCAAATCTCTTTTACACCCCAATCATGTAGATAAAAAATAAAACAAAATCTAAGGATGAATGCCAAACCAGGCTATTCAGAAAAGCAAAGTAAGCCCTTTATCAAAGAAAATACTAATAACGTTATTGTCACATAATCAGTAATAGTAACAGCACCACCAACAATAATAATATGATAATAATAATAGGCAAATAGTTCAATGGAACCTTCAAAATGAGAGGCATTTACATTGCTCCTTCACAAATCAGGAAAAATTGAAAGTATAAAATAAAACAAGATGCAGCACATGAGAAGCAACCAGGAATCATAAAACTGAACTGTCCTGGACTTAAGCGATAACTCGGCAATTCAGAATGCTCAATGTACAATCATGATGACCAGAGCTCAGATCCCAGTGCTGGTATAAAAAGCCAGGCACCTTGCGCCTGCTAACAACCCCAGCTCTGAGAGTGGTGGAGACAAAGAGAGTTGATTGGACTTGCTGGCATCCTGCCTGAGAAAACAAAAACATAGGTTCAGGAGAAACTTTCCCTCAAAAGGCATAAGCAAAACATCATAGAGGAGGACACCCAATGCCTTCTTCTGGTCTCCTTACGGGTGCAAAGGTACTTATGCACAAAGAGAGGGGGCTAGGGAAAGGGAGAGGAAGAGAGAGAGAGACAGACAGAGAAACAGAAGAGAGACATAGAAAGACACAGAGAGAAAGAGAATAAATAAACGTAAAAACAAGATAACAGCCCACGTATGAACTTCATACATTTTGTTACTGAGCAGAATAACATTTACTTAGCAGAAGCTCATTTTTGTTTTCCTTTGTGTGTGTGTGTGTCAATACTATATAAGAAGAACAAATAAAAAGGAAAACAAGAACAGTTTTTCCTGTCAATCTTTACTTCATGTTAGGTTATAGTCGGAAAGTGAGCAAAGGGGGTTGGGAAGCCAGGATGGGGACAAAGGAAGAAACTGGTTTAGTTGCTTAGGGAGCAGAAAATCCAAAGTCATTTATTCCAGCAGCCACCCTCCAAATTGGTGAAACTACCACGTTGGGAAGAGGAGTCAAAAGCTCACATGTAGATTAGACAAGTCTGAGGTCTCAATCCTCAACCTCCTGGAGATATATCAGAATGTTACTCCAGGGTGGTGGTTCTGTTTTCAAGAAAAAAGCTAAATGCCATACTATGGATTAACACAGCAGGAAAAAAATATTACATATGTCTGATATTTTAACTAGAATAGTCACATCGTTTTATAGTAGGACTTTAAAGAATATGCTTTCATTGGTTTATATTTTCATTATTATCCATAAGAAATGCCTGTCAAATTCCTGGCCCAGCCCCTTGGAAAAATGAGGTGCCGTGATCCGAGATTTTGGTACTCTTATTTATCAAGCAGCATGCTTCCCCCCACACACCGTCATCGCTTTGCACAAGTCCTTCCAAAACTGCATTGATGTTTTCATGCAAAGTTAACTTAGAGTTGTATTTATTTGGTTTCTTATGAAAGTATGTGAGGTGGGCTTCTGTCCCCCCTGCCCTTTCTTAATCATAGATCTAGCCCACATTCCTCTCCCTACACTCTTCTCAAGTCCCAACCAAAGGTAATTTGCTCAGACTGTTTACCCTAGCCCCTCTCTAGCTGCCCTGCTGTTTCTTGTCTCCCTATATTGAAACTTAACACCCGCGCAGTATGTGTCTCCATTTCTGTCATTGCTCACCTCTACGTCCAGCTTTTCAAACGGCATCACCCTTCTCTCAACACAGATGCTACTCGTTCAGCACTCCGAGCGTTGACTCTTCACTTTATTCAAAACACATTTGAGCCTTCACTTTTCATTTTCATGTGCATTTCATCCTTGGTCAGAAAACAACCCCACACAAGAGAAAGGCCTCGGCTAAAGCTGTTTAAACCCTGTGCTCCGTTTCTTTCCTCTTCCTATTCACCCTGTAACAGGAGGAACTATGACACTTACTGTATGACTCCACTCTCACTATTGTAAAAAACAATGTTGTGTCTACACAAATATAAGTGGGAACGATGTTTCTATCTGCGCGCATGTCACATACGTGGATACACACGGTCACATATATAATGAATAACAGAGTTTGAAGACCAGCAGCTAATCTGTCAGTTCCTGTCAGGCAGGAAACAAACCTACTTCTTCTTTAGCACAAAATCACTGAAGAGTCAGTGGTGTCTGGAAGTTGCTTTCAGGTGAGTGGTCAATTGTTTCCCGATGTCCACCTCCATTAGCCACATTTCTACCCGTGGTCCAAGTATACTCCAAAGCCACCACTCAGCTTTTCGGGGTTTCCACACAGACCACACAGACCATAGATTTCTATCTTATTTATGCAGCGGTGTCTCTTTCATTTAATGTAGCCAGGTAATAATTTTTTTTTTTGGCTTCTGTTTCAGTTTGAGAATTCACTCAAGTGTATGTAAGCGAATGCAAATGATGCTGCCAGCAAGAAGACAGGCTCTTCTGGTCGCTAAGCAACAAGCTGAGAAGTGATAATTTATAATCCGCACTGCTTTGTGACCCTCAGACACTTTTTGCTTCGTTTCCGGTAAGATGGGACCAGCAGGCTGACTGAGTATTGACATGACTCATAATACGGAAATAAGTAAAAAAATTGTACGTACTTTAATCACAGAGTCCCACTTTCTTCTAAGCTTCAGAGAAACTTTCTGAAGTAGTTTGACCAGGTGTATTCAGGGTCCCCTTGTGCTTAAAGATCTAAAAACCACACTGTGTTGAACTTTTATTTCATCTGCAGGATTGCTAATGTTTTTTTTTTGTTGTTGTTGTTGTTGTTTGTTTATTTTTTTTTACTGCCTCTGTGTTATTTGTGCATTCATTTAGCCTGTATGCTTGTCTGCATGCGTGTAAGTGTATGAGTGCATGCCCCTCTTGAAACTTGACAGTGGGTGTCTTCCTCCATTACTCTCCACTTGATTTACTGAGGAATGGTCTTTTGCTGCCCTGGAGCTTGACAATTCAGCCACTCTAATCCCTTCATCTATCTCCTGAATTCTGGGATCGCAGCATGCTGGATCACTGACATATGCGTTTGGCTTCTGTGTCGGTGCAGAGGGTGTGAACTTCAGTCTTCATGCTTGCATGCCAAGCTCATTTTTGCCACTAAGCCAACTCTTCAGCTCTTGTTTATTTTGAGACTGTGTCTTACTTTTAGAGCAGGCTAGCCTTGAACCCCAGATCCTTCTTCCTCAGTGTTCTGAGTGCTGGGATTACAGGCATACACTAACCATCTTCTATTGAGACTATTCTTAAACTCATTGGTCTGTCTCATAGAATGCATTAAGTTGCCCAGTCCTCTTAGCTGCCATTTTTCCACTGAAAAATAAAACACACCTTGATCTATTTTGTGTTTGGGGTGTGTTTATTTGTCTTTCAAAATTTCTCAGACTCTCTTACACATCTCTGCAAGAACTTAGAGCCCCAGGTTTCTTCTTGTAAACTTTAACCCCACTCTGTTTTCCTTTGTAGACCATATAAAGCTTATTTTTTTTGCTAGCATAATCTATTATTAATGTTTGGAATATTAGTAACATTTTGTGCAACAAGTATCAATCATACATTGATACTGTTTTAAAATAAAGTTACCTTTGGGGAATGCAGGCATATAATATAAAAAAAGAATTTTAGTGAGAGAATTTGTGAACTTTCCACAGCCATGATTCAAGTAGATCTGGAAACGGTATCTCAGCTGGAGAAGTGCAAACCCCTCTGATCTTGAACGAATTGTGCCTGTGTAAGCTCACAGTGCTTGTCAAACACGATAACATGACTGTCAACATAGGTTGACAGGAAACATATCAGTTAATCAGCAACCTCAGAGAATAAACAAAGCTGAGCCTCGGAGAACAATCATGATCCACACAGAGTGGCTCTTGGAAGTGGTTTTGGGAAAAAAAACACAACACTAATCAGAAATCTAAAGACTCTTCTCTCTGTCCTAGATTTGAAACTGCCTTCCAGTCACTTCTTCCATGCTATGGCCTTAAGTACTTGCTGACTCCCTTGGCTGATTATCTTCTGGGGATTCTATAGCCTTGATTTTTCACTTTCCTCTTAAAATCTTCTCCTCATCTGTCTCTTTATTTTGAGAAGTTATGAAAGTAAAAATAAAACAATAAGAACACACATAAAACTACAGAGAATGCTAACGAGAAATTTTACAATGTGCTCATAGTCACATTATGTATGGACTTACACAATAGATAAAGCTGTCATTCTTCATGGATCCAGGTCCCAAGGTTTATCCTTTCATCTTTCAATGAAAGAGCATCTCTCAATGACCTTCACATGACCTTTAGTAACTTTTTAAAACAACTAGTTATAAATAAACGTGTCCCTGAGGCAACATATATTTGTGTTTATATGTATAAAAATTATTTGAATGATACTCTTGAATGCTTTACTTGGCCAATTATTTCCTCACTTTTCATACTTTGGTTGGCCCTGTCTCTTTTTTATGTTCTTTCTTCTCACACTTATACGTAGCTCATATTTACTTTTTGGTAATTTTTTTCTTCATATTTGTTGTTTTCTCACTTCGAACAAATGAGCAGAATCATTTAATCTATATACCAGAAAGAATACCAGAGTAAATTTTACCTACTTTTTCCCTGGAAAAAATTTTTTCAGAGGCACTTGAGTATTGTGGCTTTCACTACCATCCATAGACTATTCAGACCACACAACAAAGGAGGATGCTAGTTAGCATGAATTAGCCAAACTCTTGGCTAACTCAAGAATTTAATAATTCTCTTGCAGAAACATTCCCTTTGTGGGTTCTAAGTAAACTTTGACCGTTGAATAATGCTGTGGGTCCTTTAGCCTTGTCTTTTTTCTCTGGTGATGGAAGCAATGGTAGTTTCTTACTTGTGATGGTTCATATTAATTGCCAATTTATTAATTGTCATATTGTCAATTTGGTACCTAGAAGACAGGCCTCTGGGCATACCTTTTAAGGATTTTCTAGGATAAGTTTAGCCTCTGAGAATATTGGAGAAGGCCGTCTTGATTAAGGTAAGTAATATGGAAAATCTATTTTAACTGGAAACGAGCCCATTGTCGGAGGATGAAATAATAGACTGTGTAAAATGGAGAGATCAGTCTAAGTATTATCATGCAGATATTGATTCATTGCTCTCTGCTTTTGGCTGTCGTACTATGAATAGTTCTTTGAAGCTCCTGCTGCTATGACATACCTGTCGTGACGGAGGTTAACTTGAAATTATGAGCTAAATAAACCCTTTCTTAACTAACTTACTTTTGTCAGGATATTTCATCATCAGCAACAGAAAAAAAAAAGCTAAGGCAGATACTGATGCTGAAAGGGGGCTAAACTTTACTATATGGCTTTTAGTTCTTTATAACTATTTTGAGGGAAGAATGTGGAAAAGTTTGGAATCGTGAAGTAAAAACGCAGTTGGATGCTGGAAGCAGACATTAATAGACCATTGGGAAGTTGAAAGACATCAACAACTGAGTGCAATGTGGACACCTGAGCTTCAGTTTTTAAGGTGTCAAAGGGGAACAAGAACTGTTACTATGAATTTGTCTAATACCACTTGTATGTGGCCAAGAATCTGACTTTTTTCTGCTCATGTCTCATGAAATTGAGGGTAAGACAAACAAAGAAACAAACAAAAAATGATAACGGACTAATTTTACTACGGAAATGTTTGTGGGGAAGGTTAAAGTTTCAAACAAGGCTGTATAAACAATAAAGCAGCTGTGACTGCCTAACAGTCAGTACTACTAAAGAGACACCTAGAGCTCTGAACTGGGACAATACAAAAGTGCTTCCTCTGGGTCAGCACAGAGAAATTGAGACAGCTGTGCTCCAAGAGGAAAGGGTATCTCGCCAGCTGATGGAAGAACATGGGCGTAGCATCCACCTGTTACTCACTTTGAAGGCATGAAAGATGCAAAACTGAAAGGGACAGGGAGAATAGGTAAGACCAGAAAGTCTGTGTTAGGATCAGAGTCCCTGCAAGTTGACTTGGAAAGAGCATTGTGTGAAACTTTGAAGAGTAAACCTAGTTTGTATTGGATACCTCAGATTATTAAAGATAGAAGACCTACAGGTGTGGAAAGAAGCCGGCCAGTGAAGTCATGAGTCTGGGAAAGGGATTGGGAGTGCTTGGTGTGTTTGTGGGGCTATGTATGTATGATGAGGACGAGGATTTAAAAGCATTCAGGGAAAGAGTACTCAGAATATAGTGAGTAGATGCATGAAATTGTCAAAGAATAAAATTAACCCGTTAAAAATAGATCTCAGACAGACCTGGGGTGGAAACATGATTGTGGTTAAGAGAGCAGAAAGAGAAGGGAGGAAGTGAATGATTCTATTTTAATGTTAAATAATAAAATTAAGAAAAATCTTAAGACACACTGTTCTCCAGGCACTTCCTGCTACACATTTTCAGTCTGCTTACTGTAATCCCATTTAGATCAAAGAGTTCACTGCATTCTTCATGGAATTCTTCCCGTGCCCAGGTTATCTGATGCTTGGCCATGATAGCTTCATTGCTATCTCCACCTGACCACAGTCAAACAGTGACAATTTCTTGTGCTTCCTTAATGTATTTGCCTCTTCTCACCAGAGAGTAAAAGAGCGTGTTCGTGGCCCACAAATTTTAAGCCTCCTCTGAGGAATCCGAATCAGTTGGCCTCTTGGGGTTCCTGCATTTCCATGTAACTTTTGCAGTAGGGAGGGGCACTGAAGAGAGGAGGCAGTGAGCTAAGCTCCTTCTCCTCCCAACTCACTGGATGTTCTTTGAATAGCCCTGAGTGGCTAGTCTTTGATTACATTGCAGTTCAGTATTATCTGCTCAGATGGTTTAACTTGTTCAAAGGGGATGCTCATGGTTTTTGTCTGTTTAGAATGTGTGTATTAGGGAATCCTTATTGTAGAATTTTCTGTGTACGCTGCATTTTCGTTGCTTTAAAATTTAGTAAGTTATACCATAGTTCCTAGGACATATGACTTCCATTGCCTGGACTATCCCAAATATGTCTCTTTCCTACCTGGGTTTCTGTTTGGCTCACTGTCCACGCTCAGCTGACAATTCATCCTTGTAAACCAAGGTTATGGAGAGGACAGGAACCCCACAAGGAGAGCAACAGAACCAGAAAATTTGAACACAGGGGTCTTCCCAGAGACCCATACTCCAACCAAGTACCAGGCATGGAGATAACCTAGAACCCCTGCGCAGATGTAATCCATGGTAGTTTAGTGCCTAAGTGGGTTACATAGTGATGGGAAGAGGGACTGCCTCTGACATAATGTGATTGGCCTGCTCTTTGATCACCTCCCCCTGAGGGGAGAGCAGTCTTACCAGGCCACAGAAGATGACAATGCAGCCACTCCGGATGTGATCTGATAGACTAAGATCAGAAGGAAGGAGAGGAGGACCTCCCCATCAGTGGACTTGGGGAGGGGCATGCGTGAAGAAGGAGGAGGAAGGATGGGATCAGGAGGGGAGGAGGGAGGGGCTTATGGGGGGATACAAAGTGAATAAAGTGTAAAAAAATAATAATAATTAAAAAATGACCACACAAAAAAAGATGATCACAGTGAAGATTCTTCTTTGGCACTCCAAGTCGGATAGCGGTGCCCTCACCCCTTACCACACTGTCATTGTTGACCTATTTATGTGTCTCCCTACTGTGATTACAAGCACTGTATTGGCCATTATCAGGTGGATCCACAAATGCCTGGTGTAAAATCTGTACATAGTTTAAGAAAAATTTTCAAATGAGTGCTCAGATTAAAGAAGGTCTCATTTCACTCTGCCAGCAGCCTTGTCAATAAAGCATATATCTTTTCCACCTCAACCCTTTTCCTTACCCAGACAGTTTTCTCTAGCAAAAGCCACAGAAAGGAAAGTTGTTTTGCACTTAGTCTGTTTACAAGTTAATGTGTTGCACATACCTGCTCACTTTAACCAGGGAAGGAAACCGTTTTTACCCATTATTAGCTACTTTTATTTCCCTGTAAAACCCTGAGTTAATGAGCATGGAACTTACCTTGCTCCAATCCTATTAAGGAATATAAAGCATTAAGCAGAATCTATATTTCAGGTTAAGAGAACTGAAATAATGCTGATAGCACAGTAACTGACATCCCCTGTGTACAATGTAATAGCATTTTTCTTCTAGGATTTCACACAGGTTTATCAAAACTAATGAGGCAGTAGAAGCAAGGTTCCGTGTGCAGACATGGAGATGGCAGCAATAGCCCTTATTACATTCTGAACTAGGAAACTGATAACAGATTCCTTTCCCACCGTGAGAAGGTGAACACTGAGACCTTTGTTAGTTCAAGGTATTTCTTTGCCCTGCAAACTTTGGTGTCCTTTGCTAGTCATTTCTATATAGATGATCTGGGGAATAGTTATTTTAAAACCTTTGAAACCTTGATGCCTGAATGAATAGGCCGGCCAGGCAAACTCTAGGAAAAGTGAGTTATTATTTTACCATCCTTTCCCATGTGGTTCTTTTATATTAGAGAGAAAAATAAGTCTCACAACTGATGACAAACAAGTAAAAAAAAAAAAAGGCTCTTGAATATACCAAACGACAGTGCACTGACTCACCACATTTACACTTAGACTATAGTTGATATTAATATATATTTAAACTGCTAAAAATGACTCCCACAGGCAGCTGGGTAAAGTCACTTTTTTTTTCACACGTTATCTTGTAATATGTGCAGCCTTAGAGTAATGCCTTTAAATAGTTGTAGAAGAGAAAACTGAAGGCGAGGTGCCACTTTCTAAATTAGGAAGCATCACCTCTGTGTTTGTATTTGGTGAGGAGCGCTCCCGGGAGCTGGCGCTGTTTGCTGTGTGGAGTGGCGCTGCTAGGTTCTCAGGCTCCCACTGGTGCTAGGGTGGTCTTCCCACAATGTGGAACTGGGGCCGTGATTTACCCTGGCAAGGAAGTGGGTTCTGGCTTCAGATAGTTCTTGCACAGATATTATGTCTTTTGCCTTTTAGCCATGTTGCTTTAAAGACAGCTGGCTCCTGCTCACCTCCCAGCCTTTATACAATGAATGTGAGGAGTCCTGTACTATCTGAGTGTCCAGTAGCTCCTCAGTATGTGCCAGTCCCTCCCTCTCTGTTCACTGCGTCTTTGTACGTTCTCTGTCTCTCCTGCTGTCTTCTCTTAGGCCTTTTCACTTGAGAATTTCCCAGTTGCTTCAGTGCACACCGATTGGCAGCCCACTTACAAATGGTCTTATTTTTAGTTGGGAATCATTACTTTATTATTTAATTTTTTCCAGCTATTTATATAAGCTTATCCCAAATACTTGGAATAAACCAACCGTGGACTCGAGGTGATTTACTTTATGTCTGTATCAAAGTGCATGTTATTGTATGTTGTGACCAGAGGTTCTAGTAACCATGAAATTGATTACTATTTTCTAGGATCCATCCAGATTTATGTCTAAAAGGCCAGTCTCTAATGCGGCAAGCAGTGGCTTACCCACTTTGGCTTTTAAGCTTCTAGTTAATTAAACAGCCTTTCATTCTCTGAGCTGACCTACTTTTTAAAATAAACTATCAGCTGGCTGAGTTTTTTCCACATTTTAATTTTTTTTTTTTTTGTAAAAAAAAAATCAAAGCAAACTCCAAGCTTCTCATCCTATTAATGTGTTTGAATTTCAGTGACTATGGATAGCTAAATGCTTACTGTACAACCCCATTGAATCCTTAAGGATTTAAATGATAGATTTAACTTTGGAAACCTAAACTAGACTCAGAAAAGTCATAAAAGATCGTTCCTACCAAATCTGTCGAGTGAAACACACAGGAGGATGGCAATGAAAAGACAGTTCAACTGAGAACATTTAACCAGTGTACATTCAAGGAAAGACTTTCACACTTAAAGGCAGCAAGGTCTAACTGTACATGAGAAAGTTCACAGCAAAATATAGTTGTAGAGTTTGAGGTGAACCAAAACACCACAATGCTTATAAATAATTTATTTCTTACAATTATCCAGCATCTCCCTAAAAAAATCATTATCCACCATTAAATACACAAATCCGTCTTGCCTCCAACTCAGAGCATGGGAGTACTCTTTCAAAATATAACTAGAATGCAAAACAATACTTCAGATTCAAGGCTGTGATTCTAATCTTGTGATTCTTTTTAAGGCTAAGGTAGTTTAAGAATAGTATTGCTTTATAGTTATCATTTTGATCTAAATATTAATTGCTCCCACTTAACACTATCAAAAATATCTCGGTTTAGACAACATTTTAAAAATAGCTTTATAGAACACCAACAGCACAGGCTCTAAAAGACCAATCAATAAATGGGACCCCATGAAACTGAAAAGCTTCTGTAAAGCAAAGGACACCATCATCAAAACAAAACGACTGCCTACAGACTGGGAAAGAATCTTCACCAACCCTTTATCTGACAGAGGGCTAATATCCAGCATATATAAAGAACTAAAGAAGCTGAAAAACAGCAAACCAAGTAATCCACTTAAAAAATGGGGAACAGAGCTAAACAGAGAATTCTCTGTAGAGGAATATTGAATGGCAGAGAAACACTTAAAGAAATGCTCAACCTCATTAGCCATTAGGGAAATGCAAATCAAAACAACCCTGAGATTTCACCTTACACCCATCAGAATGGCCAAGATCAAAAACTCAAGTGACAACACATGGTGGAGAGGTTGTGGAGAAAGGGGAACCCTCCTCCACTGCTGGTGGGAATGTAAACTCATACAACCACTCTGGAAATCAATCTGGTGCTTTCTCAGACAACTAGGAATAGCACTTCCTCAAGATCCGGCCATACCACTCCTAGGCATATATCCAAAAGGGGCTCAAGTACACAATAAAAACATTTGCTCAACCATGTTTGTAGCAGCTTTATTTGTAATAGCCAGAAGTTGGAAACAGTCCAGATGCTCTGCAACTGAAGAATGGATGCAGAAATTGTGGTACATCTACACAAATGGAGTATTACTCTGCAATGAAAAACAGGGAAATCATGAAATTTGCAGGTAAATGGTGAGACTTGGAAAGGATCATCCTGAATGAGCTGTCCCAAAAGCAGAAAGACACACACGGTATATACTCACTCATATAGACATATAACATAGGATAAACCTACTAAAACCCTGAATATCTAAAGAAACTAATCAAGAGAGCGGACCCTGACTAAAACGCTCAATCCCCATCCTGAAAGACAAAGAGGATATACGTCAGAAGAAGAAGAAAATAGGAAACAACCTAGGAACCTGCCACAGAGGGCCTCTGAAAGGCTCTGCCCTACAGACTATCAAAGCAGACACTGAGACTTAAGGCCAACTGATGGGCAAAGTGCATGGAATCTTAAGTAAGAAGCGGGAAATAGTAAGATCTGGAGAGGACAGGAACCCCACAAGGAGAGTAACAGAACCAGAAAATTTGAACACAGGGGGCTCCCCAGGGACTATTATTCCAACCAAGGAACATGCATGGAGATAACCTAGAACCCCTGCACAGATGTAGTCCATGACAGCGTAGTATCCAAGTGGGTTCCATAGTAATGGGAAGAGGGACTGCCTCTGAAATAATCTGATAGGCCTGTTCTTTGAACACCTCCCCCTGAGGGGAGAGCAGCCCTATCAGGCCACAGAAGATAACAATGCAGCCATTCCTGATGGGATCTGATAGACTAAGATCAGAAGGAAGGGGAGGAGGACCTCCCCTATCAGTGGACTTGGGAGGGGCGAGTGAAAAGAAGGGGAAGGGAGGGTGGGGCTGGGAGGGGAGGAGGGAGGGGCTTATGGGGGATACAAAA
Source organism: Psammomys obesus (assembly GCF_907164565.1). Classification (NCBI taxonomy): domain Eukaryota; kingdom Metazoa; phylum Chordata; class Mammalia; order Rodentia; family Muridae; genus Psammomys; species Psammomys obesus. The sequence continues at coordinate 1,051,449 of NW_026585689.1, forward strand.
TGAATAAACTGTAATTAATAAAAAAATAAAAATAAAAAAGTAAAAAAAATAGCTTTATAGAGTTTATTTTCTGTGTTTATCAGATCTTATATCCCAGGATCTATCTCTTCATTGGTATTTAGGCTCTGGAATAAAGTTAATTCTCAAACTGTGTTAGTTAACTGCTTCCTGTTGTCAGTTTAATGTGTCCACCACAAAGGTTCCTGAAACTTTTGTTGTGATTTGAAAGTGAACTATCCCCCATTGATTGAACACTTGGTCCTCAGCTGGTTATGCAATTTGGGAAGGAAGTAGAACCTTTAAGAAGGCTTGCGGAAGCTGGTGAGTGACTGGGGACAGGTCTTTGAAGTTTGAGATCCCAGCCCTACTTCTTGTCTGTCCTTTGCTTCCTGACTGCCAAAGGATCTGTCACCTCACTTCTTCCAACCATGAGGGGCTGTACCAAATAAACCCTCTTCTCTCAAGCTCTTTATTGCTGGGCATTTGATCATAGCAACAAGAAATGAAATGAAGGCAATGTCCTGATGCGTGAATGTGACTTTATGTAGAGACTGTGTCTGCACGGATGGAATCAAGTCAAGACACCATCTGACTGGGTTGAATTGGGCCCCGAATCCAGTGACTGGAGACATTAAAGGAAAGAAAGACTTGAAGGCACACAGGGTTTGTATACAGACAGAGGCATGTTTTGGAGTAAATGGAGACTGTGAAGAAACAGCAAAACCACCTGAAGCTGGAAGAGGCAATGATGCATCATTTCTTAGAGAACTAAATGTGATCATTGTCCTGTCAGCATATTTTATATGCTGACATGTGAAATATATCATATGGTTTCATACATTAGTTTCTACCACTTTACAAAGTGCATTTCTGTTGTCTCAAGCCACTCAGATTATGGTCACTTTTACAGCAGCCCCAGAAAACTAAGAAAGTTCCTTAATTGTCTAACCTGTTTTGAAGGATAATTAAGGAGTTCTTTCAAGCCCTCAAAGTGAGTTTTTGTGTATCACATAATCAACCTTTTAAGTTAATGCATATCAAAAATTCACCTTCAGTGTTGACCACCTGAAAAGTTTACAGATTAGTTTTCACATTTGACTTAGTCTCTTTACATCATGTCACAGTATTTTGAGCATCTTTCAAACTTCCTTAAAACCTTTGCAGTTTGTCATGTACAGTGTGGCAACCAAAGTAAAGTGACAAATTGTCAAAAACTCCTTTAAATGCTTTTACAGATGGCTCGATGTGGTCCCAGGATGTTTCTATAGTTGTTAGCTTGAAATTTTATGTCTCTGTCTCCCTAAATGTAGCTTTAGATACACACCTGTCTGTTCTGCCCGTGCACTTTTGTCTCTTGTATTTGTTTATATAAATACATTGTTTTTTTCAAAGTGTCTGTTTATCCACAGTTTGACTATCCTCTATATCTGTCTCTGTCTATCTTCAGTATGTTAGTAGATTCATGTATCAGATGCAGATACAGTTATATAGAGGCACACACATGTGGATATATATGCATCCACAGAACTTTGTTAGTAAAAATTAGCTTTGGGAACACTGCAATCATACCTTTTTTTTCCTGTACATTGTATTCAACTAATGCATCTTTTCTAACCCTGTCTTCATTCTCTGGCTCAATCTTCTCTATGAGACCAAAATCTGCATGAACTACTGAACTGTGTTTTGCATGTCGAGAGGACCTTCCAGGCTTGATTGCACTAATGGTAACAGGCTCAGGAAGGGGTGGATTCTGTGGGAGCCTTGCTGGAAGATGAGGAATGGGCCACCTGGACCCCTAGCTGAGGCCTATTGGGTCCAGACAAGAGCAGCCAGCAGGACAGCAGAGATCTGGATGAGAGCCATTCCTGTGTAAGGAAGTGGGATGGCCCTGGAGCAGAAGAGATAGAAGGTCTTTGCAGGGGGAGGGTTTGGAAGACATGTTCTTTCAGAGGACACAGTAGGGACAGACATGCTGCAATTATTACCACTGACTGAAGGCCAGGAAGTGATGAGTGCTGTGGAGAACACAGCAGCATCTTTGATTTCTATCCAGGGAATCGTTTGTTCTGGTAAAGAGGTCAGCTTTTCAGTGTTTCTGTCCCTATATTTTTTTTTCTCTATAGAGGTGTCAATTATCTTGAGTCAAAAAGACTAAGCTTTTGGTTTTCTGAACCCTGTCCCCCACAGACATCATCTTTAGATATAAAGGCCATCTTCTGGTGCTGCAGTGACAGGGTCTTTACTGTAGAAGAAATGCCCCATGCTGTGGATCCTCACATTCCTTCTAGTAGTAGCTGCAAAGTGCCATGGCTTACTAAAATGACAGTTTCACTTTCATAGAGGACGTAAATCCTCAGTTCAGTGAGTACCTTATCAGTTCTAGAACAATCATGAAGAACCCTGAAGGAATCTCATCAACTGTCTGTCATTCATTGAGTTTAAAAGTGAGCGACTTAAAAACAAGGAAATCATGACATTTGCAGGCAAATGGTAGGAACTGGAAAAGATAATCCTGAGTGAAGTATCCCAAAAGCAGAAAGACACACATGGTCTTTACTCACTTATAAATGGATATTAGACATTTAATATAGGATAAACATACTAAAATCTGTACACCTAAAGAAGCTAAAGAAGAAGGAGGACACTGGGTAAGATGATCAATCCTCACTGCAAAAGGCAAATAGGATGGACATCAGAAGAGGGAGAAAACAGGGAACAGGATAGGAGCCTACCACAAAGGGCCTCTGAAAGACTACCCAGCAAGGTGTCAAAGCAGATGCTGAGACTCATTGCCAAACTTTGGGCAGAGTGCAGGAAATCTTATGAAAGAAAAGGGAGATAGAAAGATCTGGAGGGGACAGAAGATCCACAAGGAGAGCAACAGAATCCAAAAAATAAAATAAACAAAAAAACAAAACAAAACAAAACAAAACAAAACAAAAACACTGGGCCCAGGGATCTTTTCTGAGAGTGATACTCCAACCAGGGACCATGTATGGATATAACCTAGAACCCCTGCTCAGATGTAGCCTAAAGCAGCTCAGTCTCTAAGTAGGTTCCCTAGTAATGGAAAGAGGGGCTGTCTCTGACATGAACTCAGTGGCTGGCTCTTTGATCACCTCCCCCCTAATGGGGGAGCAGCCTTATCAGGCCACAGAGAAAGACAATGCATCCAGTCCTGATGAGACCTGATAGGCTAGGGTCAGATGGAAGGGGAGGAGGACCTCCCCTATCAGTGGACTTAGGAAGGGGCATGGGAGCAGATGAGGGAGGGAGGGTGTGGTTGGGAGAGAATGAGGGAGGGGGCTATATCTGGGATAGAAAGTGAATAAACTCTAATTAATAAAAAGTTAATGAATTAAAAAAGTGAGCTCCTGGCTTGGGGATATGGCTCAGTAGACAGTGTGTATGCTGTACAAGCTTGAGGACCTGGGTTTAAAGAGGCAGGTGCAGTCCCATGTGTCTGTACTTCCATTCCTGCTGTAAGAAAGGAGGCAGGAGGATATCCAGAGCCTCATGGGTAGGTGAGCCTGACCTACACAGTGACAAACAGCATAAAAGCGACACAGTCTTGAACAAGGTAGATGGTGAGGCCCGACCCCCACGGCTGTCCTACGATCTCCATGCATGAGGCATGGCAGGTTCACACCCACACTCACATAAATGATCATCCAAACACAAATTAGTTCCTGTTGAAATCTTGTCCAAAATATGTGAGTCCTTGTAATATAAGTTTTGTTTCCAGCTTCATTGAAGTAGAATGAAAAAATACTGTCACCCCTTAGTATCTACGGGGAGTTAGTTTTAGGATTCCCTGAAAATATGAAACTCCTTAAATACTCAAGTCACTTATAGTAAATGTGACAGCATTTGCCTATAACCTGCCCATCCCTCTTCTAAGTACTCTATTATATATCGCAATCAATGCAATGTGAGTAACAACTAAATAACTGACACATCATATTGTTTAGGGAACTATAAAACACACACACAAAAAATGTTTGTTTGTTTAATGTGGGTTCAGCTTTCTCCCCTAACATTTCAAATTCTTCTTGACCTTAGAGATGTGTAGTACATGGGTTATGCTCAAGGGTTATGGTACAATGGTTCTATGTGCATATACATTGATGGAAATTATTTTTGCAAGCAAATTAACATACACACTGCTACACTTAGTTGTTATTTGTTAGTATGGGCAAAGGAGAGAATTTTTCTTTTCTATTAGCCAGTTTCATGTAACTGACAGAGTTCTCTACTATAGATTCTAAGTTAAATAAAGAATCCCTGGAAACTATTCATCTTATAACTAAATGTTTGTACTTAAAAAATATTTATTTATTCACTTTCCATCCCAGTCATAGCCCCCTCGCTCCTCTCCTCATGGTCCCAACCCTCCTTTCCTTGTCCCTCTTTCTCTCCCCCTCAGAAAAGGAGACCCCCTTCATCCCAGCACATCAAGTTATGTCAGGACTGAATACATCCTCCAGCATGGTGGCCTGGCAAGGCAGCCCCACCAGGGACAAGTGATTGAAAAGCATGCAAGAGAGTCCTTGTCAGAGACAGGCCCCACTCCCCTTGCTAGAGAACCCACATGAAGACCAAGCTGTCCATTGTGTCCATCTTTGTAGAGGGCCTGGGTCCAGTTCATATGTGGTCCTTAGTTGGTGTTTTAGTCTCCGAAAGGCTCCTTGTGCCCAGGTTAGTTGGATCTGTTGGTCTTCTTGTAGAGAGTTCCTGTCTCCTCCCAGCCCTTCTGTCCTTCCCCCACTCTACTCCAAGGTTCCCTGCACTCCACCCAGTGTTTGGCTGTGAGTCTCAGCATCTGTTTCAATCTGCTGCTGGGTGAAGAAAATGTACTTCTTTTTGAAAACGCAGTACCCTGTACTTCCAACCCTCTGTTCTTTGGCAACTCTTTATTATCTGCTTCTATGGAACTGGCTCTTTTTAGATTCTACATATCATCGATATCATGCAATATTTACCTTTCTGCCTGGCTTATTTAAGTTAGCCCAAATTCTCTTTAGATTAGCCCATGTTGTATCACACAGCAGGTTTTCCTCAGATTCTGTCTCTTTCATGTGTATCTGTGAAAAACCAAAACCAACCAAACAAACAGAAAATCCACCCTTATTCATGCACATCTGACATATTGGAATGACGCTGTTAAGGGCAGATAAGCTCTCCGAGATGACGGTTTCATGGCCTGAGAGACATACTTAGCACTAGGATTGTTGGGTTCTGTAGTAGTTTTATTTCTGTGGTTTGGAGCCACTTCTGTGATGTTTGGTCAATTTGCATTCCAATCAATAGTGCATGTGTGCTTCTGCCTCCTCATCCTCCCTCCCAACAACCGCTTGTCATGTTGATATCAGCCATCCTAACCAGTTATGGATGACAGCTCTATGTGGTTTTACGTGGTTTTTTCAGTGTAGGTGACCTGTGAGCTTGGGGATTAGATGTGTTTCCTCCTGCAGAATGAGGTGGAAGGCCTTCTGTTCTCTGTGTCCCAGTGCCGTGGAAGCCATATACCATTGTAACTGGGACCACTGCAAAGAGGAGTCGAGGCGATGGCCTGTCAATAAATTGTCTGTGAACTGTGCTAAACTTTGTTTTCATTGATAAGAATTTGCTTTAACACAATCCAGATGATAATGGAATGATAGCTTATTATAAGAGTGTGTACCAGATCCACTTGGAGAGTTAATTGCTTTTTTAAAAACTGGTATATTTGAGTCATTTTGGGCTATTTTCAGTTCCTGTTTTTTATAAACACCAGCTTTGTGTAGTTTTTTTTTTTTTTTGGGGGGGGGGAAGCAAGTAGAAGTGACCCTGGTATGATTCCAGGCTTTCAATCTCAGCATTGGAGAGGCTGCAGAGAGAATAAAGAGTTTGAGGCCAGTGTGGGTTGCAAATTGAAACCCTGTCTCTAGGGTCGTTTTGATTTGCATTTCCCTAATGGCTAATGAGGTTGAGCATTTCTTTAAGTGTTTCTCTGCCATTCGATGTTCCTCTTTCGAGAATTCTCTGTTTAGCTCTGTTCCCCATTTTTTAAGTGGATTACTTGGTTTGTTGCTTTTCTGCTTCTTTAGTTCTTTATATATACTTGATATTAGCCCTCTGTCAGATAAAGGGTTGGTGAAGATTCTTTCCCAATCTGTAGGCTGTCTATTTGTTTTGATGACAGTGTCTTTTGCTTTACAGAAGCTTTTCAGTTTCATGAGGTCCCATTTATTGATTGTTGCTCTTAGAGCCTGTGCTGTTGGTGTTCTGTTCAGGAAGTTGTCTCCTGTGCCAATGAGTTCTAGGCTGTTTCCCACTTTTTTTTCCAGCTGATTTAGAGTATCTGGTTTTATGTTGAGGTCCTTGATCCACTTGGACTTTAGTTTTGTGCAGGGTGATAAATATGGGTCTATTTTCATTTTTCTGCATGTAGACATCCAGTTGGTCCAGCACCATTTGTTGAAGATGCTGTCTTTTTTCCATTGAATGGATTTGGCACCTTACACCCATCAGAATGGCCAAAATGAAAAACTCAAGTGATAGCACATGCTGGAGAGGTTGTGGAGAAAAGGGAACCCTCCTCCATTACTGGTGGGAATGTAAACTGGTTCAACCACTCTGGAAGTCAATCTGGCGCTTTCTCAGACAACTAGGAGTAGTGCTACCTCAAGACCCAGCTATACCACTCCTAGGTATATACCCAAAATTTGCTCAAGTACACAACAAGGACATTTGTTCAACCATGTTCATAGCAGCTTTATTTGTAATAGCCAGAACTTGGAAACAACCCAGATGTCCATCAACGGAGGAATGGATACAGAAATTGTGGTATTTTTACACAATGGATACTACTCAGCAATCAAAAAGGAGGAAATCATGAAATTTGCAGGCAAGTGGTGGGATCTAGAAAAGATCATTCTGAGTGAAGTATCCCAGAAGGAGAAAGACAAACTTGGTATATACTCGCTTATATAGACCTACAAGACATGATAAACATAATGAAATCTACACACCTAACGAAGATAATCAAGAAAGTGGACACAGGCGAAGGTGATTAATCCTCATTTAGAAAGACAAATGGGATGTGCCTTGAACTTATGACAGGAGTCTACCACAAAAGGCATCTGAAAGACTCTACCTAGCAGTGTTTCAAAGCAGACACTAAGACTCATAACCAAACCCTCGGCAGAGTGCAGGGAATCATATGAAAGAAGGGAAGTTAGTATGATATGGAAAGGATAGGAGCTCTACAAGGACCAAATATATCTGGGCACAGGGTCTTTTCTGAGACTGAAACTCAACCAAGGACCATCTATGGATATAACCTAGAACTTCTGCTCGGATGTGGCCTGTGGTAGCTCAGTAACCAAGTAGTTTTCCAAAGTAAGGGGGACAATGACTATTTCTAACAGGATCTCAAGGGCAGGCTGTTTGACACCTCCCCCCAGGGGAGGAGCAGTCTGTTAGGCCACAGAGGAGGACTTTGCAGCCAGCCCTGAAGATACCTGATAAAACAGGGACAGATGAAAGGGGAGGAGGTCCTCCCCTATCAGGGGACTTGGAAAGGGGCAGGGAGGAGACCAGGGAGGGAGTGTGGGGTTGGGGAGGGAATGAGGGAGCGGGATACAGCTGGGACACAGAGTTAACAAAATGTAACTAAAAAAAAAAAAAAAAAAAAAAAGAAACCCTGTCTCTAAAGCAAGAAAGCAAACCATCACTTTAGCCTGATGTGAGCCCTTGCCTTTTCTGCATTTTCAAGAATGTTCTCTAAATCATCCAGCAATAGCACAGTATAACTCATTTCTTCCTCTCCCAGATTTCTGATTGTTCTCAGGTACCAAGAGGCTCAGTTGCCTTTGAACATGTGGATCTTTAAATACCCTCCAATCCTCTATTCTAAGTAGTCTGACTTTTCCATAGCTATAGACACCAAGACTTTAATATGTGAATCTTAGCATTTGTCCCAATTTTGTCTATGGATAATATGGAGGAAAAGCAAATCTGTAGTGTATTGTTTTGTCTCCTCTTCTACTCCTTGCTGGTGGTGATACTTCAATAATGGATGGGTAAGAGTGGTTGTGGAAGATGAAGCAAGCATCTCTAAGACAGTTGCTGGACAACCTCCTGCTGCACACAGGTGACTAGACTGAGAAAGCCTAAACCAGAAGCAGAAGAGAAGAATCAAGATGCCCCACACAGTCTGCCACATCTAGGCACATAAAGCCAAACAAACAGCATTAAATGATTAACAAAATAATAGGGGGTTAAATAGTATTGTGATAGACTGTATTTCATTTGAGACTACTTCTACTGGAACACATCACAAACTAAATTGGAAATAAAGGCTATTAAGTTTCAGTCAACCCATGAAATTATGACTGCAAACATTCATTACTTCTGGAAGCTGCCTATTGACAGGCCCTTGCCTGAAGAAAGAATTATATACCCTAGTCACAGTGGAAAACAATCACTGAATTTCAGATTATAAATTCATTGCTGTGTTTGTAAACCTTTGCCATTGTTTTTGAGTAACATTTATGATACATTATATGATATATTTAGGTATATATATGTATATATATGTATATATATATATATATATATATATATACATATATATATATATATAATACCTTTTGGCAAGGTAAAAATCATAATGCTGAAAATCAAAGTCTATGTGCCAGATTTTTTAAAGAGGACAAAGTTAGATTATCTTTGTACATGAAAATATAGGGTAGGGAATGAATAGAAAGGTCTAAAGATGCAGTTTTGCAAATGTGCACATTTTTTAATAGAATAGATATTGTTTGCTCTTCATTTACTCATTCAAACAAACATTTATTGGGCAGGTTCTTTGTCCCAACCACTCACATAAGGAACACAAAGTTGAATAAACCATGCACCTTTTTCTGAAGGACAAGCAGTAACTCAAAGACAGTGGGACTGAGTCAGTAAATGTATCTTTTGATTGTGCACTGAGGTTATAGGAGTACATGAGAGAAATGCTTGAATGGACCTTAGCAGCTAAGAGGACTTGCCTTAGAAATGCCTCTTAAGACATGATGCAGGCTGTGCAACCAGCCTTGGGGCAAGAGCCAACTCAAGTCTGCCATGATCAGAGCTATGGCTCTTTCCAGTGAATGGTGGTGAAGGAAGAAACTCCTGACTGCTCAAGGTGCTGAGAATTAATGACAACTGAATGCTCATACTTAAGTAATACATTTACACCTTTACACCTTCATCTCTAAAACTCTGGGAACAGAAGGGCTGTGCAATGCTATTTTCAGGGTATGAAACAGTCATGAGCTCAAAGCAGCTATGGTTATCTGTACTGAGTCTGTTGGAGACTGTTCCTGTAGACAGTCAGTTGTGAAGGAGATGGGGGAGGGCTCCTGGGGCCATTCTCCTCCCTGATAACTGGCGGCTACTAGTAGATTATGGGGTGGGGAGAGCCAATATTTTCTTTTATGAGCCCACAAAACTCTGACAGACAGATCTAAACCCATGGTTACTCAAAAGGTCTTCATTAAAATCAATGGGTCAACTAAACAAAAAGAGAAAACACAATATGGGAAACGGTTTGGAAGGGAAGGTGATGGAAGAGTTGACAGGGTAAGAGGGAGATCAGGATGCATTATATACATGTATGGAATTTCCAAATTTAATTCATACAACATAAATGTAACAGCATCAAAACACATAAAAATAACACTCAGCCTTTTAAAGGGCTATTGTATTCCATTTTCTTGCCCTACTTGGAGGTAGAGTAGGAGCAGCTTGGGTCAGGGAAAGGGCTACTTTCTTTGGAAGAAGGCTAAATAAACGTTTAAATTTGGTCTTATTCTCTTATGAAGCTGGGGCTTCCACCGAGTTGCTTATCTTGCTAAATGCCCATGGCATTGCTGAATTCTTCAATTCTTGAGATACAAGTCATATTAAGTCACTTTCAAAGTTGCCTGTTTTTTCCCCTGATGAAATTTTGAGGAAAAAAAAATCTTCAATAAATTATGTTTTTGCTACAGTTTGTCTTTAGAGAGAGTTGTCAGTTTTACAGGATTAAAACATTTCACTTCTTCCATTTTAAGTTTGTTGGGGTCCAAACTGGCTAAAAATCTTGGGAATGGCTGAATCTCTTACACAATACAAACACTATTGCTGAGGCTTGATACATGTGCCTGCTTAGAACAAAGTGAACCAGTTCAAGTCAGATATCCTCTTACACAGGGCTTCTGTTTACTAGAAGACACACAGCTTTACTGGTCAGTGTAGTTTCAGAATAGAATTTGATACATTTTCACTATAAACAATCTTAAGAGTTGGCTTTCTGTCTTTTATTTACTGGGTCAATCACAACCTGGTAAATTTGTGATTTGTCTCAACTTTATAGGGAGAAATGGATAACACTTTTTATCTGATTTTCTATAAAGATAAAGACATATTCATATTTTGGATCTGGTGAAGTACTTCTGAGAAAAATATAACCATATTTAACCTGAAGAAAAATGCTATTAAGAAAGAATAAAATTCTTTGATTATTTAAAGGAAGGTTTTGTCATGCAGTATGGACATTGCAGAACAATCATCATGCTATAGCTAAATCTATACATCTGGAATACCATCAAAATATTTGGAATCACAGCACGAAAATGAATTAAGCCATAAAGCAAAATATTTTGCAAAGTTTATGATGAGCCTGAATTTGACGAAGAGGAAGATAAACTGTTGTGAGCAACCAAAAAGATTTATTTTTTTATGAATTATTTTTTTTGTGTGCAAATTTGGTATGTCAAATGACTTTATCCTTCCAACCTTATTTTTAAAGCATTGGGAATTAGTTCGGCATGGGCCAACGATAGAATTTCAAGATCCTCAAAGACTGCATAAGAACAATACCTTTACGATAATCTGTGGGTAAGCTTCTGTAAACTTCATTTTCCCGATCTCACGTCCCTGCCTCAATATCTTTCGAGTTAGATGTTGTACTTTAAAACATTTCATTCATTTCTCAAGTGATTACTGAAAAACAATAACACTTTGGCTCTGCAGTGAGTATTGAGTCTGTAAGGTAATATAAGACTGCAGATTTTCTTAAATAATGATTGTGGACAGATAGGGATTTTTGTCCCTTTCAGCCTAGACTTCTTGGGCAACTGATTTAATCCCTTTGTGCTCTTAAATCTTTGTCTATAAATCGAGGTAATAAAAAATGGTTAAGAGAGGCCAACAAGGTGACTCAGCAGTTAAGAACTCATGTTGCTGAGGGCCTGAGTTTGGTTCCCAGCATTCATACCAGGCAACTCACATCTGCTTGTAATTCCAGCCCTAGGGGCATCCCTTGCTTCTGGCCTGTGTTGTCACCGGCACGCAAGAGCACATTGTTCTCCTACATATGCATAAATAAGACTAATTATTTTCTTAAAAAAAAAAAAACAACAAAGTAATTTTAAAAAGCCTTACTTCTTCTTTTACTGCTGCCCACTTGAAGCATCTTCTGACTGTGGAAGCTATCATTTACTGCACAGTTCTTTCCTTTGTGTTATCCTCTTGTCTTCATCCTCACACTCTTCTCTGTTTCCCTTGGCTTTTTTTTTATGTGCCTATTTTATGTAGTAAGCTGAAAGCATTTTGAGGGAAGGAATTACAATTCCCATTCTTACCATGCATAATTCCTTTTAAAAGTTTAATGAAAATATGGTGACATATTTTCAGAGATCCCATGATTTGTTCCCCCTTCTCTCAGTTTTCTTTACTTAGAATCGTCTTTGGACTTTTTGTAAGGTCTGATGCTGTAAAAGTCTATGTGATGCTAAGCCTCCAATAGTGTCATAATATCCAGTTTCTCTTTCTCTCTCTCTCAGGTGGTGTGTTGGGTTTTGTTTTTATTAAGGTGGGGTAATTGCATTATTCTTGCATGGACATGTTCTTGTTATTGCATTGCAGGATGCAATGGCTCCCTGTTTAGCTTTCTGTGCATGCAGGCCTTCAGGTAGAGCTTAATTGGGTACAGTGTTACGGCACTAATAACAACAGAGTATAATTGAATTTCTCCCCTTGTGCCTTACTTTATGGGGAATTCTATGCACTCCACAGGGTAGAAAGCCACCTTCCTTTCCATGCCTCATAGTTCTCTAGCAAAAGTCCTGGGCAGGAAAAAGTGTGTGTTATAGAGAGACAGAGGGATAGACACAGGGAAAGAGCACACTTGCAAGCAGGCTTGGTGATCTTGGCCACAGAACACTTGTCTTCTGCATCTGCTAGACATAGCCAGCCAAGCCACCTGTTGTATTTCATTTCCCCCGTTCCTCAGGGACATGCTGCTTGGTGCAGAAAGTTTGATACACAGAAATTCACAAGAATAAGAAGTTAGAGGTCAGCCTATTCCTGCCTCCTGGGGATTCCCACCAGGTCCTCTGCACTGTGTGCTCTTCTTCACAATGCAGAACATTATTCCAACAAGGCTTTCTTTGTCCTGCTTCTTTTCAAACCTTCTAAGGGATAAGTTTCACTTTCGTCTAAAAGAGGCCAATCTTGAAGTTTCAATGTGTACAAGGTCAAGAAGTGTGTCCCCGAGTGTCAGTTGACAGAGTCACTTTCAGGACCTCCTGGGATTTGCCACTTCATCCCTTTCACAAACCGAGTCCTGAGTGGAGGAGCCTGCTTCTAATGTTGGCCCATAAAATATCCAGTGGGATGTTTTAACACAATGAAAGAAGGTTTAATCTATTTCTTTGAAAACCTGGTGATTCTTTGCCCCAACCCTCTAATCCTGGCATCACTCACACTTTTTTCTCTGAATAAAATATAGTAACAACATAAAAGGTGTGTTTTCAATTTTCTCAGCGTCTCTCTTAATTTAAAAGAAAAGTTGACGGGTAAGCTGCTCCAACTCCTTCATTTTATAATAAAAGAAACTGATGCCCGGAGTGAGAAAGTGAGTTTCCAGGAAACAAACAAACAAACAAAAAACAGAAACAGGAAGACTTGTGTTTTCCAAAGTCTAGCCCAGGGAAGTATTAATAATTGAGCCTCCCCCAATTCCCAGCATTCAGAGAGATCTCTACCTCACTCTGCCTCTGTCTACATCAAAGAGATATGATCTCCCCAAATGTGTCATCTAACCTTTGGACACATCTGCCGCGGAGCCTCAGAGTATATTCACAGCTGCCTTAACCAGCCTGTCGGGATGGCAGGCTACCTGTCCTAGGATGTCCCCCAAAAAGCTTTGCAGACTCTCGGGCTCCTTTTACAGAACAGAGTCCCAATCCATCTAGCTGCAGGAAGTGCTCAGATAATTTTAAATAGCCATACCAATTCTGGCCCTTGCTGGAACATGGAACCACTAGTTGTCATTTCTAATAATCTCTCCTCATTTACCACACAGTGCAAACAAACGCTCTATAGAATGGTTCCCCATGAGTCTCAGGGAGCTTGAAGTCTGAGTTCAGATCTCAAGGCTACCATTAATCCTCTCTTAGCCTTGGACCAATTACTTTATCTCATGAAGACTCATATTTCTTATCTGAAAATGAAGAAAATATTACTATTTACCTAAGAGAATTAATTTAACTATTAAAGAAAAAATTCTAGAATGTTTGATGGAACTATGTCCATGCAAGCCACCCCTGAGTGAAAATAAGATCACTGAGGAGGTGATGTTGTATCTCACTGGCCATGTTTCTTCTATTCTAGCCCTCAAAGAACCTTTACTTCTGCTGAGATACTAAAGGAAGAAGACTCCCATGTATTCACCAAGGTGGCTCACACAGCCCTTTTGGTCTCTGTCCCCTGCTGTTTCTCCTGTTGGGAGCTGCTGCTGTCATTAAAATGTGGTTATTCTGAAAGGAATGGTGGCAGGACAGCTCTAGGCTGGTGTGTGTGGGGGGGGAGGATTTCTTGGAAATTCTTTCAAAAGAGTGACTTTTACTCCAGTGGTCCTTTGATTTTAATTGAGAATCTTCTGTCTCTTTGCGGACCATAGGTGAGTCTCTGGAGGGCCTAAATGGCAGACACCAATCTGGTTTTGTCTGGTGAAGCATTGAGCCTTATTCATTCTTCTCACAGGAGAAATCATCATTCCAGAAGCTCTAGAAGACAAGCAGGCTAACAGCTACATCCCACATACACAGCATCTCCCCACATTTAAATCCCAGTGGCAGGACCCCTGATTGTTCTCATTAAACTGACATGGAAGAATTCATATCAATTATACTCACCTGAGAGAGGTGAAAGATGTTAATCACTTCAGAGAAAAGTCGCCACCATCTATGAAGCACAGTTAAACTTTCTCCCTAGCATCAAAACCCGCCATCCAGGAAAGCTATGACCCAGATCGCTTTGATATTACCAGCAAGATCTTATATATGCTTGAAAGCAGTCAATTTAAAAATCTAGGCTACCTTGGACCTGTCAGAATTGAAACGACTGGTATTTGTTCTCATTTTTTGCTTCAACTCTCAGCATCCCTTAGCACTGGCGCTTGCTAATGGGCCAGGTGTAGGAGATGCCAGTTATAACAGGAAAGTAATTTGTCAACTTAAAGGATGTCACTGGTCATCAAAATGTCTTTTTTATTTTTCTTTTGGTTAAACTGTAAAATCTTAGTCCCAAAGTCATGTGGTAACACTAGGCACATCTACAGACCCTGAATGATTATGCTAATTATAAACTGTCTTCAGGGAAGAACAGAGCTGATTTAGACCCTAGACTAGAAGTTTACCTTAAGCCTGTGGGGGAAAGGTGGATTTTGTTTGTTTTTGCAACAAGTGAAATAGAAAGTCAATCCAACTTGACCACTAGTAATGAGCTGTTATCACTCTATGTTATTACTTTTGGTAAAATTTCTCCATATCCCTGTTTTATTTTATGAAACTTAATGAGTCATAAATATGAATAGTACTATGTAGTACTGTTACATACAATATAAAATACTCATAATTTGGTGACTATAGATACATTTTTAACAAGGGGCGTCACAAGGGATTCACAACATATATTGTTTCTACTCTCATGTAGCTACAATTGTTTTTCAATATATACATATGTGTGTGTACATTCACCTGTTCCTACACGAATTTAAATAAATAATTTTGTATTAAACAAGTGATATTAATACTGGGAATTTATGATGGCCCACATTTTTTGTTTGAGATAATCTTGGTAACTTACTATAGAAAATGTAATGTATCCTGAACTTTGGAAGAGGTTTAAAAGGTTAATATAAATATACAGCAAGAGAAAAGAAACACATTTGTTAGAAAAATAATGTGAAAGTTTAGAGACAGGAAAGAAAGACTATGTTTTAAGGTGACTGATAGCAAACCCCTGACAAGAAAACAAGGGGATGAATTCAGGAGAACAGTGGTCCAAGGAAAGCAGGAAATGTGGGAAGGCTGTTTTGAATTCTTCTGAGTACTATTCTAGACATTTAGTGTATATGCATTCTTCAACTTGTAATATAGTTTCAGTCCAACCAACTTTAGATTGTATTTATCAGTGTTAGTGGATCCACTTTTTGACTATTCCAGAACACTGACGACATTCTAAAATAACAGTGAGTTACACCCCAATTAATGCATCAAAGATTGAACATATTGGAAATTGAAAATGTGGCCTATCTATTTAACTTACTACACATCATAGCTTAGACTGCTTTGATCCTGCTTGGAATGTGTTAGCTGGTAGTTGGGCAAGATCCTCTAACACAAAACCCATTTTATAAGAAATATCCCAAAGTTTCATGTAACTTATTAAATACCTGTATCTGGAAATGACACTGGCGACATGTTAAGAGTAAGGAGTCACAGTTGCTTACATGTGGTTACCCGGGAGCTTACTGCCACTGCACAGACTCATGGAAGTGCCTATTGTAGGAGGCATGTCAAGAATAGATCAAATTCAAGACTGAGTATTTCTTCTGAGTGTGAATATTGTTGCTCCATCATAAACTGGAAAATGGAATGAAGCCATCATCAGGGACTAGCACAAAGTTACTCTATACGGCCTTGTTATCTGGTGATGCTGGACAAGAGACTCAAGTGATAACTCCCAGTGAGCCACATAGGCACGAGGGCAAACAATCTATGCCCTACAGTGTAGTGAGTTGAATTCATTTTAAACATAGAAACATTTGCATTTGTTTATATCCATAAAGTTCCCATCTCTTGCACTCACTCTTTCACATACACACAAACACATACAAGTTATTCAATGTTTTATTATAAAATACAATGGGCATTAGACAATGTTAGATGGTTTTGTTCTCTTTCTGGTGACTGAGTTTTGTGAGCATGTGTAAGATAGGCTTACTTAAACTATGTTCGGTTGACTGTATGTTTACATACATTCAACATGTTATCCCTTATATCTTTAGGTTTTATTGTAGCCTCACTCCTTCATAAATTAAGCATTTATATTTTTTAAGAACCAAAGCGCACCACTAAAACCATCATATACAAAGTAATATTTAGAGGACTCAATTTTATGATTGTTTTGTAGGACTCCCAGTGGGAAAGGGATAAGAAGGCTGAATTATGGGTTTGTAATATTGTATAGAGATGGGCATTGGTAGAATTTATATTCGTAGATAGTCCAGAAAGCAAAGCCTCCTTTTGGACATGGGATAATTAAATAAGTACTGAGGAGTGCCAGACCTTCGTGATTCACTGACTGCAAAGATGAAAAAGAGAAATAGCCTCAGGGTTTTAATTGGTATAAGGAGAACACAAGAGGCCAATAACAGAAGTGGAAAATAAGGAGAAACACATTTCCTAAGCTTGCATTATTACTAGTGTTTCAAAAATGTTCATTTTATTTTTCAGAAATAGACCTTTTTGAGTTGGCAAGATAAACTTCAATTCTGTTACATCTTGAGGCCTGTAAGTCCAGCTATTGAGAGCAATTAAGGGAAGGTACACAGTATAAAATGTGTAGAGAGGTAAAATATTAAATGTATTGATAACATCATTGATTATGCTCAGAATTTTCTAGAAATAGTCCTCTGAGAATATAATTTTTATATCTAACTCCATTTTCTTCTCTAACAAAACAATACTATCCCTTTGGTGGGAGTTTTAACATATTATTAGCTAACCTCTTAAGTGAACAGGGCCTCTGTTAATTATTATTTCCTATTCTAAGAGGCTTTAATAATAGCATTTGAAATTTGAGATTAATATTTTCTTGAAAACTGTTGTTACTCTTGCCATAGTTTGAATCCCTGCTCTTTACTTAATATCTCTGTGATCTTTTGTTGAAATATTTTTTCTTGTATAATATAATGTAGTAAAGATTAGGTGAGATAATATATCAATTACTTGTCATGGTGTCTTGCATAAAGTATGATTGAGTAAATTTTAACTTATATATGACATTTGCACAAATTGACCAGCATTTATGAACCTTACCTAAGAAAAGCATACAAGACCATATCTCCACTGTATTAAATTTGCATCAGCCATCTTGGCATGCCACAAATATCTCTGTCTTGGCATAACCTAGTACACATAGGCTATTTAGATCCTGTAGTTAGTAGGAATGATAGTCCAATTTTGTCAAAAGGAAATCAACTGGCCTTCTGGCTACAGCCTTTGACCTCGCCAAATCGTCTTGCCTGTTGAAATGATGGAATGGTGTTTTCCCCTTCTGCCCTGATGAAATTCAGGGCAAGGACACTCTCCTGAGGTCATGGTCATCTAATGCCAGCAGACAGAAGGATAACTAACATCCCTCAGCCCTCATGTTCATGTACTCACGTGCATACCCACACAGCTTATCTGGCTCTATGAAAAACCCACAGTGGGAAGACGCCTGGTTTAGACAAGTTTTCTTCATAAGTAATTGTTGTGGAAGATAATCCATGTCTAGCCGGGAGCCTCCATCTCTGTAGTAGAATTTGGTCTCTGTGATAACTTTTCTGTCTGAGCAAGTCATGAGATCCCAAACCTCCAGCCAACCCCAGTCGCATCAGCCTTGGTCCTCTAGAGATGTTTGAATAACCTGTAATTTCAGAAGGAACAAGGGTTAAGGCTTCCTGCCAGTGCATTTTTTTCCCCTCCTCTCTTAGATATCACCTGAGAAACTTGCCCATACCTATCACTTCATCTGCAACCCATGGCAAGCAAAATGGATCAGCTTCTTCACTGGGAATAGGGATGAGAATAGAAAGGAAGCCCACTATACTTTTATACCAGAATAATAGATGCCAATTTATCTCATACTTATTTAATTAACAATTGTTTTTCCCACAACCAATTAATGTTTCCACCAGAAGGAGAGGAGGAATTGATTGGCAGGTTTTAACAATATATTGTCTCTCTTTAGAAAATTTCAGGTTCTGCATCAGCAGTCAGCCCTGTGAATTGTTATTTTTATTCTTATTATTGTCATCATTTCAGAACTGAGGAGCTAAAAATGTCCCTTGAGAAGAAAATCTAAGATAAGGAGGCAGATAGGACTTTTTTTTTTTTTTTCAAACCTGTCAATTACTTTTTTGGCTTTGACTTGACATATGAAGAAAAGATACTTTCCTCACTTTCTTGTATGTCTTTTGTATATAGTGTACAGAATTTTAAACCTATTTTACACTACTCTTTTTAGTCCACAATTATTCTTTTTCAATTAAAAATTTTGAGTAGATTATTCAAAAACAAAATTTTGTAGATTCTCATTTTCCATGATCCCATGAAAAGTACATAACTTTCTTCCATTGGTGCCTTTCATCAAAGAAGGAAAATGGACTAGTTACAGTGATGGCTGTGTTAGCCTGACATCCACATCAAAGGAAACAGTGTTCCAAGCAAGACTGTCCTTAAAGGCAGAGACAGACATGTCAGTAGCTCAGAACCAGAAAAACCTGATTTCCAAAACCAGGATCAAACTGTCGAGACAATGCTGCCTCCATGGAAATCAAGACAAACCCACCTGTCCACCCCCCGCTTCCCACCCCAGACAACCAAACTACAAAGGTGAGGCAATCACCTGAGTGAAAGACATCAAACAATTGCATCAGGATTTCCCTTGGGGAATTTGGTCCAGCAGACTAAGATAACTTTTTTTTTTTTTAATGAGCTCTAATTAAATACTATGAATCTCCTCTTCTACCATTCAGAAAACAGATTGCCTCATTTAAATTCTTTCTTTATGTGACAGAGAAAGTCGAAGAACTGAGATTCTTTGAAGGAAAAACTTAGAAGCATGCAGAGAACAGATGGGACCAGGGAGAAAGGAGAGAGGCAAAGATAAGGCCAAGGCTGGTCTGCGTGTGTGTGTAGGACAAATGGGCAGTGGCCAGTGGTCATTCAGTACGTGTAGATGGAACTGGTTTATGTTAATCACAGTGTCCATATTGGTGATTAAGTGATGCACACAGGATAAAATGGCTGCCTTTCATATTACACCGGCTGACATGTGCACAGACAAGATAAAGTTGTTTTATATAGACGATTACTTGGGCCGTATGTGGGAGAAGGTAGCAAAAGCGGG
Source organism: Psammomys obesus (assembly GCF_907164565.1). Classification (NCBI taxonomy): domain Eukaryota; kingdom Metazoa; phylum Chordata; class Mammalia; order Rodentia; family Muridae; genus Psammomys; species Psammomys obesus. The sequence continues at coordinate 1,070,928 of NW_026585689.1, forward strand.
GGCGTGATCTCACACACGATGCTTTGAGTTATGACAAATGGAGGGTTATTTTAAGATTTTCTGTAATGTGTTCCTGCACAAAGGAAATTTTTAATGGATAGAACTCACAAATTAAGCGTGTTTCTCTAACTGGAAACTAGAGAGACTCTATTAAAACATTTTATTGGAATATTCAATTTCACACCTTAGGCAAGATTCCAAAAGAGATGAATAGCACTTTACTATGATTGCATATATATATATATATATATATATATATATATATATATATATATATATATTAAATGAATATAGGGGAAAAAGTAAATATTCAATCAATAATTCAGACCTCAAACCCTGCTTCTCTGTTCTGCAGGTCCATTAGTACCTCTCCCAGAGATGGTCATATTAGGCAGAGAATCTCACACCAAATGCACCTCATGTCACACTGCTCCCTGCTCCTGTTACTTAATCTTTAATGCAAGTTGTTTCCCCTCTCCTGTTATGTTCTTAGACAATACTCCTGATGTGCTTACAGAATACTGAATCTTCCATTCTTTAAAAAGGTAGATTCTTCAAGGTTTAAACTTTTCTACCTTTGACCCTAGACCAGCAGCGTCAGCACTACCTGGAAACTTGTTAGAGATCCAAATTTTTGGTTGTACTCTTGAATCAGAAACCAGGGTATGGCTCCTGCAATCTCTGCTTAGAAAGGACTCCTAGTGATTCTAAAGCCCTTTCCAGGCTAGGGACCACTATACTATCCAACTCTCTTCTACACTGTGTGCACCTGAAACACACCTCCTCCGGAGTGTCCCCAAGACTTAATATAATTTTGTATGAACTTATTATAGAGACAATCTCTGTCTAGACTATTAAAAAATGAAATCTGGGGGAAAAGCCCCTAACTATCTATTGACTGATGAAACCATTTTAAATAGAACAATATTCCAGAAGTGTAGCTCACTAAATTTAACTGAGTTTGCTGGCTTTGCAGTTTCAATATTAACAAAGCGGTTGAAACACATCAATAATGTAAATCTGTGATTGCTCTTTTTTTTTTCCTATTGAGGAAATAGACACAAACAAGAATAATTTCATGTTGTAATGAATCTTAGGAGTTGTGTGGCACCCAAATAAGAAGTGGTTTCTGTGAGTATCTAGCTTCGGAAAAATCACGGAGTTTCATTTTTCTCTTCTCAGTGTGGCAAAGAGGACCTGAGATGAACTGAAGCCTTGATGTCTGTTTGTTTACTTGGATACTTTTGTTCAGAAGAGCAAGCATATAATGTACAGAGAGTTTACAGGGAATTGCACATGTAAAGTGTTTCATCTAAAGGTGCTTTTCTTGTATGTGTCTAAGTCAGTTTGTGAAGAGAAACATATATGGTTATCATTTTGCTATCAGTAGATGCTGAAACTACCTAGTAGGGATTTTAAAAACCGTCTTATTCTTCAATGCAATCATGGATCAAATTAAGAGGTTAATTGAAAGCTTTGGATTTGAACCTTAATGTATTATAGAGATAGCCTCTAACTGCACCATTACAAACCAGGAGACCTGGGAATAAAATTATTTGCACATTCGTCCAAGCACAGGCCCTGACTATTTATTGATTGCTGAAGTCATTTGCATAGAGGACATATTCCAAGAATACAACATGTAATGAAGAGAGTAAGTTTCCTCATATGACATTTTTCTGGGAGCGAATCCATTCTCAGGGACAGGGATCAATGAGGACAAAAGGCTGGGTTTTTGCAAGATGAAAAGCATGACCCCAAATAAGAGACAGTAACACCTTGCACTTCTTACAAGTTTACCTCCAGTTAACCCTTTCCGGAGTTTGGTATTTGAGAAATTGAGTGTTCTCATCCTAGAAAAGGCCAATAGGAGACTGTAATGTCGAGTTGTATTCAATTTTGCATTCGTTTTCAGCATAGCTCATTGTTGGTTATTTTCACTTGCGAGGTGTAATGAGCTGGGGTCTGCCTTACACTCATCATTATATATTAAATCCACACAATGAGAGTGATGCACCAAAGCATGGGCTTTGAAAGCAAAGGGATGAATTCAAGGCTATGAGAAGTCCTTCTTCATGTATACCATCCTAGGTCACCCTGCTGCCGTCATAGTTGTGAGCTATATGAAAAAGGTAACAAGATATTGTGAACAAATTCTGCCTGAGTTGGTCTAATTAAAACATAATGCAGAAAATAAAAATTGGAAACCAGTTTTAGAACTCTGCTCATGTTACAAGAAGCCGGTGTCATGCATAATGCAGGAGAGAAGCTGCTTGCAGAGACTGTGCACAAGAGGATTTAAACTTGATTCTTGGACGCGAGTTGATCTTTGAAGCATGAGGTCTGATGAGATTCCGCCTGGCTCCAGCGACATTCCAAGGAAGTGTTCTCATTCCATCCGATGCATATTTATTTATAGGGTGCTGAATGAAGGAGCATTCATACGACATGGCAGATTGCACCTCCGCCATATTTTTCATTAATCACCTTTTCTTTGGCATCTTCACCACTGCTTCATTATTGATCTGTTTTTTGAACCCTCCGTGTGAATAAATGTACGATCACAAAATTGCCCATTGATCAATGTCAGCAAACACATTCCTGCAAACACAACCTTTAACTCTTTTTCTTCCAGAACCTTTGTTCCATTTCCTTTGTCAGGCAAAAGCCTGAAAAGAAATCCAGATGGTTCTTGGAGGCAACAATCCAGACTTTACTACATTTACAAGACTGGGTATAGAACATCACAATGAGAATCCTCTCCTGCTACTGCTGAGCCTTCAAGTCAAAGGCCTTTCCTACTCACTCTAATGACAGCCCACTCCACAGTGAGTGAAGGGCTGTATTGGTCTTTGTTGCCACATACAGAGAAACCACCATCTTTGAATACATGTACCAAGCACAAACATATTTATCCACACACTAACCCCCCTAATTTGGACATAATTAGAGAAAGGGCTATTTAATTACTGAAAAGTCTTAAATTATAGATGGCTGATTACTTTTGAGCACATAAAGTAATAGCAGGAAATGACTAACAGAGTGTTGCCAAGTACAGGACCTGCCAGGCCTGTTTTAATGAATAGCTAAAGATCATCGAAATTAGCACATTAATTGTATGCATGTAAATTGCTTCTGCTAAGTGCATTAAAATGTTGTTCTCTTTATAATCTCATTGAAATTATTTATTTGGTGAGTACACCCTTTTCATAATTATTCACAAAAGATAAAGAGTGACCTCAGTATAGCTCTTGCCTAAATCTTAATACAGCCAATTCCAAGCCCCCATCCACATTCTGCCATGAATATAAATACACTTATACCTTTCCATCCATGGGTTCAGAATTCTGTGGATACAAACAGACTTGGATTGAAAATGCTTGGGTTAAAAATATGGATGTAAATATACTAAACCATGAGGCACGTTTTTCTCTTTTTGTCATTCCCTAAGCAATACAAAATAACAACAACGTGCACATTGCAATTGATCCAGACATGATTTAATGTACACAAGAGAATATTCATGCTTATAGGTAAACACCGCTCCATTTTACATAAGGGAATCAGATATCTAGAGCTGTTATGGTAGAATACCAATTGATTTTCTTAAAAATCCAAGCTGTCTTCCAGCTACCTATTTTCTTACCCTCCCCCACCTTTTTTTCCCCCACAGTCTGGTGAGTAAGGTCACTAACTTCAGATAAAATTTCTGAGCCTGAGTCCTTGTCTGATTTACTGATGTCTGAATTCACAGCTAAGTTACTCTGAGCCTCAGTGTTCTCTGCCCTACAGGGCTGTTATTAGGATGAAATGAAATGGTGTTTACAGAAGTGCATCTCCAACCTTGTGCCAAAGTTTCCCCAGCTCCTCCTGGGATGCCTCTGCGGTCTCCCATTCAGCTAGGCCCGCTGTCTACCTCAGGCAGTTCTTACTATGTGGAGCTCATATTTTGGAAGCACCTGGCTCGAGAGCAATATCTCTTCAGTGTCTCCCTGTGCACTATACACTGCAGAAGCGATCCAAGAAAACAAAAAACAAAACAAACCAATCAAACAAACAAACAAAAAGAAAGGAGAATAGAGTGATGATACAGGAACCAAGTAAGCCATCATAGCATCATTGACAGTTTTCCCCTAGAAGTATCCAGTGTAGAGACATCCACTTGATTACAGTCTGCTCTCTCTCTATGGTTGAGCAGTTCAATAGGTTCAAAGACAAATCTCTTATTGTGTAGGGACTTGTTTCTTTTGAAGTTCTGTTCATTGTTCTTGCCTGATATTTGCAGCAACACGGAACAAGTCCATGTCCATTTGATAGCGTTTCAAACACCAAAAGAACTCTCTTATCATCTCTTGATATTGTTTTCCAAGGCTAAATGTACCAGCTTTTTCATCCATCGTTGGCCACAAAATATGCTTTCTATAGCTGTCATAGCCTTGGTCACCCCTGGATTTCCACTTAAAATGTGTTTTCTGATAGAATCATAGATGAAATGCAAGTTTTCAAGCACGATAGAATCTAGAAAAACTCCATTTTTATATAAGATGCTTAAGGTAAATTTTCTGAAATGATCTTTGACTAACTCTGTGAACTTTTATGAGCTGCTTAGCATTTCCAGACTATTAGTGACCTAGTATATCCAAAACTGGGTGTAATAGCTACTTTTCTTGTTGCTGAGACAAAAATACCTGACAAAAACTAAATTAAAAATGGAAGAGATGGAGGGTCAGTGGCACAATGGATAATGTGTCTGACTATAGATTAGAGGAAGGAAGGGTTATTTTAGTCATGGTTTAAGAGTATTGTGGAAGTGAGATCATGGAGGCAGGGGCTTGGAGCAGCTGCCACCGCAAGCAGAGAGGAGGAGAGGGGAGGGGGAAAGCAGCAAATGCTCAGTTTCTTTTCCCCCTTAACTCAACCTGAAACACTGGGTGACAGACTGATCACACACCTGTGGAGAGTAGTTCTTCCCACCTGAGCGAACTCAGTCTAGAAACTTGCTCACAGATACGCCAGATACTTGTCTCCTATGTGCTTCTCGATCCTGTCAAGGTGACAAGCAACACTATCTATCAAACTGGCGCAAGATGGTCCTCTGCCTATGCACTCGCCTGATAGGCTTGCTGAGGAAAAACCATAAAGCATTTGGGGTAATTATGTGTTGATTCTATGACCAAATCAATAAGAACCTTTATTCTAGATCACAGTTACTATAAGCTGAGATATATTCTCAAATTAGGGCTGGTGAGGTTTCTCAATGGGTAAAGGCATTTGCCTCCAAGCCTTGTGACCTGAGTTTGACCTGAGTTTGATCCCTGCACCTACACAGTAGAAGGAGAGAACTGACTCTTGCAAGCTGTTATATAACTTCCAGGCATGTGTGTATGCATATATACATTTTAATTATATTATATATAAATATGTATTAAATAAGGAGAGCTTTGTTATCTGTAAAATTTACATGAGTTAATTGATTTTTTTTTAAGAAGAACTATTTAATGTTGCTTTTATTAAGGACATCACACAGGTGACCAGAGAATGCTCACACAGGTGTAATAACAGTCCCTTTAGTATTTAATGATATGTAATTGTCAAACTAGTTTGCTTGTGCAAATATTGTTTTGAGGTGAAATTGTATGTTGCTCCTTTATTTGAATAACCACAAGATGAAGCCATAGTCAGGAGACCAGACTCTCCTAGAAATCTTTAAAAGTTTATTAATTTTTTGAGAATTTTGTAAACACATTTTGCTAATATTTACCTTTTACTTTTCCCCTTAACTGTACCCCCAGGTCTACCCACCTCCTCCTTCCCCTCCCAACTTTATATTCTCATTATTTTTTTCTAAAAGAAACAAAACAGAACAGAACAAAAAAGTAAAACAAAAACAAAAAACAACCCTTGAAGGCCAATTAATACTTCCTGTATTCTGACAGGTGTTGGACAATCTGTTGGAATGTGTTTGGTTCAGGGGCCAAACCAATAAAGAAAACTGACTGTATCTTCTCCAGAAGCTGTCAAGGGTCCATAGTTCCGCAGCCTGAGATACCCTTCCCACTCGATGCTAGAGATGTTGATCCTCTTGGTCTTGAGCAGGTCTTAGGCAGCCAACCAAACCTTAAATCTCCATCAGTTCAGACTGGTGAGAGACATGGGCTTTCCTTTATCGCCTTCTGTGCTCCCTCAAGTTCTCAGTTTTCAGGGTTCTCTGTCTTCTCTCAGACATTTTATCATCAGCGCTTTCCTTTCTCCCTCTGTCCACCCCTTTGGAGAATTCTCATGATAAAATTTGGAGCAAAAGAGAAGTATAGATTCCTGTCTTTCTCTCATAAAAGACCATTATTTAGATTATTGGGAGAAATTACCTTTTATATGGATGGAGACACCTTTGCTGATATTTTAAAATAATCTTTAGTGACATAAGTGGTGGTATTTGTCTAATGGTGAGAGGAGAATAAATAGAGAGGTGTTATGGTCATAAGTGAGGAGGATGTTTATATATGTTTGTGTGCTTATGTGCACAGAAAGACAACATGGGACAGTGTTTTGTTTGGATGAGAATGGCCCCTATAGGTTCAGATGTTTAAATGCTTGGCCCCAGTTCATGGAATTGCTTCAGAAGGATTAGAAAGTGTGACCTTGCTGGAATAGGTGTGTCCTTGTTGGAAGAGATATCTTACTGGAGTTGGTCTTTGGGGTTTCAAAAGCCCCTACCACGCCCAGAGACTGTCTCTCTGTGCCTGCTGCATGCAGATAAACATGTTATGTTCTCACTTACTGCTCCAGAGCCATGCCTATCTGAGTGCCATCATGATGATCATGGACCAAATATGTAAAAGTGTAAGCAAGTCCCCAGTTAAGCACTGCCTTTTATAAGAGTTGCTGTGGTCATGATGTCTATTCACAGTAATAGAAACATAAGACAGAAGGATAGATCAAAATATTAAAAGTGATTACCACTGGGTACTAAGATTACAAAGTGTTTTCTTAGGGTAAAGTTTTTTTTAAATAAATACCATTTGTTTATTATTTACACAGTATTCTGCCTATGCACCAGATCTCACTATAGATAGTTGTGATCCACCATGTGATTGCTGGGAATTGAACTCAGGACTTTAGGAAGAACAGCCAGGGTAAAGCGTTTTCTTTTTTTTGTTGTTGTTGTTGTTGTTTTTTGTTTTTTTGTTTGTCTGTTTGTTTTGTTTTTTTTAAGTGAATATTCAGCACATTTATAAACAGAAAAAAAAAAGCTGAGACTATGACAGAGTATCACTGGTACTGGAGAGGTTTATGTTTGCATCAGAAACATTTCATGAGTACATTTTGTACCAGTGCGGGAAGGGGAAGGTGAGAATGGACTGTCTCTCATTCTCCTCATTCATTTCTTCTGATGTGTGGGAGTCTCTTTAATGGCAGATTACAATGAGGGAAAGGAACCTGGGAGAACAACCAAGGGAGACTGCATTACACTATGACAAAATCCTTCTAAAAGCCTTTCTTTCTAAGCTAGCAGACAGATTGCAACAGGTGTCAGTAGTTTTCTTCATAAAAATTAACTTCTTATGAGACTGGAGATATATATTCATTAAGAAAATATTCTTAGCTTTTTTGGAAGTACTTTGTAATAGTTTCACATCAATTTTCTGGAAGTCAAGGACTGGTACCTGACTGATAGACAGAAAGACCTGTGTCACTAGGAGCCACATTTATTCATTTGTTTTAAATGTATTTCTTATCTTCAGTATCTAGCCCAAAGCCTTACAAACAGCATTAGTAGAACATGCAAGCAAGGACTTTTAGCCCTGTCCCTAGAATTTCCAACACTGGACCCTTCACTTTTCCCTGGTAGCAGTTCCGGATAGAGGGCAGAGAAAATAAAGAGACCTGAACAAAACTGGGCTGTGTATCCTTAGTAGGGGCGGACTGGCGGTGGCCTGGGTAGGACCAGGAAAGAAGTAGGACCTGAAGAATGGTTGCTAAGAGGCCTTGCCTGGCTGGCCTGAAGTAGTGAAGCAAGGTGAGTCCTTTGAAGGGAAGTTTGAATAATTGTCTTGGAAACTGCTCAATTCTGTCCAGCCTGTAGACAGGCTAACAGTATTCTTCTTTATGCCGTAAAGCTGGGTGGTGCAGGAAAGGTGACTGGCTCAGAAAGAGAGCATTAGGGTCACTTTGCCACACTGGAGTTTTAGGAGAAAATTTACTTTTGTCCCTTGCTTGTGACAGCAGCCAGCATTTCTGAGGTACAGGATAATATACGCTGACATTAGCAGGCTTTATGGAGCCAATATCTTAACTAGTAGCTGTAATTTTAAGTATTATGAGAAACGTGAGAAGCATGATTGGAGACTCTAATGATCTCAAACCTGCTCAGACTGGACAGCTCCATGCCAGGGCTTGGAGTGGCTCTTCAAAAGAGTTTTTATCACCTATGGAGGAACTTAGAGCTAAATAACCCTTATCTAACCTGCAGTCTGTGCAATCGCTACCTGCTAAAATCATCACAGAGTCATTCTTAGTTAAGCCCATTCTTTTTTGACATTGCAGTCTTATGGTCCATACCATGACATTTGATGAGGCCAGCTGTAAAGACATCCATCTCCTTTCAACTGGTCTTGTCCACTCTCTCAAGATTAACTTTCCCAGACCATTGCTTCCATTGTGTTTGTTTTATCATGCAGTGACTCTGATGTCTTCTGTAGAACACTGAGTCACAAGAGGAGTTTATAAACCAATAGCTTTAGGTGAAAAGTTAGGGAAATTAAATTTGGGACTGTATCCCAGTCCACTCCAGTGATGGGTTGCAGAGATCTGTTTCTTTTTTTCATATTTTATTTTTTAATATTAGTTACAGTTTATTAACTTTGTATCCCAACTATAGCCTGCACCCTCATTCCCTCCCAATCCCGCCCTCCCTTCCTCATCTTCTCCCTGCCCCTTTCCAAGTCCACTGATAGGTGAGGTCCTCCTCCCTTTCCATCTGACCCTAGCTTATCAGGTTTCTTCAGGCCTGGCTGCAAAGTCCTCCTCTGTGGCCTAGCAAGGCTGCTCTTCCCTTGTGGGGGGGAGGTCAAAGAGCCAGCCATTGAGTTCATGTCAGAAGTAGTCCCTGTTCCCCTTACCAGGGTACCCACTTGGATACTGAGCTACCATGGGCTACAACAGAACAGGGGTTCTAGGTTATATCCATACATGGACCTTTGTTGGAGAAACAGTCTCATAAAAGACCCCTGTGCCCAGATATATTTGGTCCTTGTGGAGCTCCTGTCCTCTCCAGGTCATACTAACTCCCCCTTATTTCATATGATTTCCTGCACTCTGCCAAAGGTTTGGTTATGAGTCTCAGCATCTGCTTTGATACTCTGCTAGGTAGAGTCTTTCAGAGGCCCTTTGTGATAGGCTCCTCTCCTGTTACTTGTCTGCTCCTACTTCCAATGTCCATCCCATTTGTCTTTGTAAGTGAGGATTGATCATCTTACCCCGGGTCCTCTTTGTTGTTTATCTTCTTTAGGTGTACAGATTTTAGTATGCTTATCTGGGAATGTAAACTTGTACAACCATTATGGAAATCAATCTGGTGCTTTCTCTGACAACTAGGAATAGTGCTTCCTCAAGATCCAGCTGTACCACTGCTAGGCATATATCCAAAAGATGCTCAAGTACACAACAAGGACATTTGCTCAACCATATATATAGCAGCTTCATTCGTAATAGCCAGAACCTGGAAACAACCCAGAAGTCCGTCAACAGAGGAATGGATACAGAAATTGTAGTACTTTTACACAATGGAATACTACTCAGCAATTAAAAACAAGGAAATCATGAAATTTGCAGGCAAATGGTGGGATCTAGAAAAGACCATCCTGAGTGAGGTATCCCAGAAGCAGAAAGACACACATGATATATACTCACTTATAAGCAGAGATCTGTTTTAACAAACTCTGGCTCATACTAATGTTTAAGAAACAGTTCTTTGGAACTCTTAGAACTGAAGTTCCAAACATTTACTTGTAGGAAATTTTATAGTCTTTGCCTCTTTTATTTGGCATTTATTGCCTTGTGTTAATTGTTTTGCTTGTATAGCCCAGTATCACTTTCTGAGTTATCATCTCCTGGATCTACATATTCTTAGATTTTTTAATTTCTAAAACTATAAAATTAGAAAAGACAGCAGGAAAAAAAAAACAGATATTGCAGTATCTTAATTTCATAAACCTTTGAGCAGTACCACATCCATAGTGGATATTCAATTAACATTTGTTGAATGAAATAGCATGGCCACAAGAGGCCATGCATGTGAATTAGGACTGCTGAGACCTCATGTCATCACCTTAATTTACTGTGTCCCTAATGGTGCCCTCTAAAGGCTGATGAATGCCTGGGGAAAGCTTTGGATGCCTTTGTCAGCCTTTTCCCCATGGTCCTTGGCATGGTCTTTGAAATTTGCAGTTTGAGATGCAGATGGCAGAAGAACAGAATTAAGAAGAAAATGAAAACAAAAACAAAATTCATGCTCTTTCTTATTGCTGCTTTGAGGTTTGACATGAAAGTATGAATTTGTCATACACAAGAGATACTATCTTACCCAAATATCTAAAGTACTAATAAAATTTAATTGTAGTACATAGCTGTTAATTATTGGGCTCTGGAGCATTCCAGAGCATTTGCTCATAAATACTTACTTAGCTGAAGATCGCTTGCTTATTAGAACATGCTGACATCAGCTATGAAGAGAAGACATTTACCAGTTGTTGCTGCCTGATGCAACTGTGCAGTCTGGGGAATCCAAGATGATGAATCCAAGTGGTTATTGCACTAGTAAAGCATAGGCAGCCTGGGCAGCAAAGGTATGTTGGCTTGTGAAGTACTTGTTTCCATCTCATGAGTATTCATATGCTCACAAGGGCAGAATCCTTGACTTTGAAGGGTGACTGTGTGGAGATTCTTCTCCTAAATAAATTAGGTCATGGGTGTGATAGGCATTTGTAAGTGGGTGTGTGCAATCTGTCACAGTGCTGTGCTGTGTATGTAAATAGCTTTTATACTGCATTTTAAAAATCAGGATTCCATATTTTAGGGCCTCATTAGAAGCTGTTGCTCCCAGAAGAATGGAGAAAACTTGAAAGAGGTTGTGTTCTTTAGGGAGAAAGCAACGCCAAGAAAGACTCTTTATATTCCAGAAATGAGAAGGAATTCAGAAAGGTAATTTGTTATCATAGTTCAAAGTTATATATTTTAAAAAAAAGATAGGAGAAATAGGAAGTGGTTTGCTTTCTTATCAGTTTATTAGTTTCTAGAATAGAAGGCAAAGGGTTTGTTATGATACACACATACACACGTGCTATCATAGTTTGTCATAGTTATTTTTGTCTTTTGAGGACAGGGCAGCAAAACGAGCCTATCTTGTTGTTACAGGTCAAGTTCACCAGAATGAATCCACTGGTGGGTTAGAGGGACGCCTCAAGAGTTAATGTGGTGTGTTTCTCTGGCAAAGGATCAGAATTTGCTTCCCAGGACCCAGATAGAAAGTCCACAACTGTGTGTAACTCTACTTCCAAGGTGTCCAATACCCTTTTCTGGCTTCCATGAGCATATGCACTTAGGTACACACACACACACACACACACAGAGAGAGAGAGAGAGAGAGAGAGAGAAACAGAGAGAGAAAGAGAGAGAGAGAGAAAGAGAGAGAGGAAAAAGAGGGAGAGAGATACAAAGAGAAGAAGAAAAGAGGAAGAGAGAGACAGACAGAGACAGAGATAGAGAGACAGAGAGAGAGAGAGTCTTAAAAAAGAAACCCAACAAATCCACAGAACTTTTTGCTTTTGTAATGATGGTTCTGGGATTTGGTGAAATAAGAGTGCTGCTACTCATTTTGAAAGTGTCAGGGTAATGATGAAGCTATTGGTCTGGCTTGTTGGGTCTTGTCTTCATCCTTGGATTCAGTATCTCTCAAATGCTCCAGGGCTTAGAACTTCATTTTTCTTTCCTGCCTCTGGACTGAGGTCTGATCTTTGGAACTTGCCAGGTTGCCCAGGTCCCCTAAAGAACTTGAGATCAGACTTCACACTGGACATCCTTCTATCTCTTAGTCTCCGTACCCCACCCCCTGTACCACAGGAGGTTCCACCAACATATATTATGTTTTTTGATGCCACCTTTGAGAGTCTAGAGACTCTTCTTGTTTCTGGCTTCCTTGGCAGCCTTCTGCTATTTCATACTAAGTGAACATCTTCTACATCGTTCTTTTCTCTTGATGCCAATTGCCCAGCTCAATTATAAAGTCTTATACACTGCCATATCAGTGTATCATCAGACAATTTGGTCTGACTGCCAAACTGGACGCTCTCCCAGCACTTGGAGCTGGGAGATCCTCTCTGGACAAGAGGTCTACTTTGAGGTTCCAGATTCTTCCATTATGACCTCTATAAGTAAGTGCTAAGTTTAACACATTCAACTTTTTTTTCAGTTATTTTTTAAAGTAATAAAGTGTAAACAGATGTTGCTTTCATAAAAAAATGTAAGAAAAACTCCTGGAAGAATTCACGGGGTTGGGTAATCTAACTATACAGTTCCTATCTGTTTGTGAACTGTGCCTATTTGTGGCCAAGATAAAAATGTATGACCTAAATCTAAGTATTGTGCTTGTTTACTGCTTTCAGTTTGAAGCTAGATAAAAATAGAGTTGAAGAATATAAAGAAAGCAATGAGCGAGAGAGTGTACATGTGCATGTGTCTGAGTGTGTTTGTGTGTTCGTCTGTGTTACACTGGGAACACGAGAGCAGCAAGGACAGGACAGATCAAGTGTGGCACTTACGACAATCAGACAAGACAGGCCACAGGATCTCCTTTGAACAATTCTTACACGGAAATGTGAAGAAAAGTTTTATTTTTTACTTTAAGAAAAGGAGTATTTTGTTTTTTTAGGATTCATGTTGCCACGAAGACAGTTTCTGGGACATACTTGAGGAGAGAATAAGGGACCTAAGACAGGAGAAATCAGAGCCTCTGAAGAGTTCATTTAGGAGCTGGTGTAACAGCTATCATAGACTTAAGCAATTACTATGATATGGAAAGAAGTATGCCAAGTTCATGTGTTGCTCCATGTATGTGCTTTTGAGCGGCTTCTACCTGTGCACAATTCACACGTGAGAAAGATGAAGTTTGGAGGAATCAATGAACCTGAGTCACACAGAAAATAGTTACTGGTTAAGCATGTGGATCTCTGCACTTCAACTTCAAATCTGTGTGTGTCGGGATATATCGTCTTTACTGTGGTATCTCGGCATTACTCTTCCACAGTAGCGATCATAGAGATCACAGAAGAAAAATAGCTAGCATTTACTAGTTACGGTAGCACTTTGTGGTTGCCATTTGTAATGGATTTTTAAAAGAGTATTTCTTCATTCTCGGGGGGAAAGTGGTATTATCGTTTTCATTTAAAAGCTCAGCCCGTCTATATCATGTCTCCCCTCCAAAGTGTCAGGGAACATGGAAAAGAGGAGGTTGGTGGTGAGGATGTGATGAAGGCTGGCCTCTGAAACATGATATAGCTATTATACACATGAACTCAAAGTAGCAGTAGTTTCTTGCATAAGCCCTGTAAAAGATCGAGAGAGTTAAAATTCCAGCATGGAGCCAGGAGGCTTCCCAAATCCTCCCTCCTAACTAGAGAGCTAATAACAGTTAATGGCTGTCAAAGGAAGGAGTGTCAGTTTTCTTTTGGTGTGTGTGTGTTGGTGAGGGGGCGTAGTCATTGATAGGTTATTTATGACCCCATGATGACCTCATACAAGTGAGCATGTGGACAGCACAATAATTGGACTTAATAGGGTGTGAGGGACATGAAGTTTGGAGTTAATGTTGTGGAGCAGCTGGATGGAGGGATTGGAGGAAAATATGATTAAGTCATATTGTACATGAGTATGAAATTTTTGAAAAGAAAAAGTAAAGAGAAAAAGAAAGAGCCCAAGACAGAGACTTGAAAATATAAAGTAAATCCATATTGTTGTAGGTTCATGTGCTTTCTCCACTTGACTCCAACTTATTATTCTCTTGGAAGGCTCTTCCATAGAATCCATACAATGGACATTTTCCCATTTCTAGTTTTTTGCTCTCATTTCCAGAGCCTTTATGAACACTTGCATGAATATTGCTAGCACTTATTTTAGATGCAGTTTTTTTTTCGTGTATTTTCCTATGGATACTGGTGTTGATAATGCTCATTGAAGGAGGATGATGCATTGAGCAATGATGACTATCAGAAACCAATGAATTAAATGAATCCTGTAAGTTACATTTTATTAAAAAAAAGAAAGCACATATATGTATGGGGTTTCACCTCCCCTACACCCCACCGAAAATGTTCACCTGTTTTGATGACTTCTTTAAAGCAACACAGTGGTGGGGCTGGGATAAACCTGAATCCATAATTACAGCTAGTTCCCTTGCCTGTCTCAGTTGAACATGTGAACAACACCGGCCTACTTGGGTGGCCTGAAACTACAGCTTCACAGGTTCAGGGAGAGATTACACATCACTGAGTTTCATGTCTGTTTTTGCAGGGGAGATTTGGTTTTGAGAAATTACTCAAGAGTGTTTATATTGCTTCACCCATGGGTCTGTGTGCTGTTAAGCTTGAAATGAAAAGAATGGCTTTGTGGTTTAGTTTTATGAGGGAAGCAAAGCCATAGAGTTATGATCCAGTGCATATAACACTGAAGGATCACAGTTGAAAGTCCAATAATTCTTGCCATTTATCTTCACTAGAGGATCTCAAAAATTTTTATGAGAAATTATAGACTAAGGATTCAAAAGAGTTGTATGCAATTTATGGTTAAAAAAGTGCTGAACTTTTCTAATGACAGATCCAAGACTGTCATTAGAGAACTTTATGATGAGAGCATAGGCTTGTGGACATTGTAGCTAGGAACTCTGCCAGGATTAGATGGGACCAAATGATTAAGCCATTCTGAATTGTATTACCCAACTTGTCTAGGGGTCCTTATGTTTAAGGAGGAGGCAAAGAAGAGCCAGTGTAGGTCAGTTCTCTAAAATCTCTAAGAAGAAACTGCAGTGATTATATTTATATAACTTTTTTATGCAATTTCTTTTGGGTCCTTATTTCTATCTTTGGAGACATTAAGCACCATAGTGATGTGAGCCAATAGTCAATAGAGATTTGCCTCCAATATAAATGGCTATTCTAAATTACATTAGAAAGAAACTGTACTTGAAGTATTTGGGTTGGTAAAGACACCAAATGAGTATAGGCTATTTTAAGATCAAATACTAAATATTGTAAAACTTTGATGCTGTGCATGTTTTCAGGATCTCTGCCAATGGGATTTTTAATTGAATTATTGTAGAAAAATCAGCCAAAAATATTATCAGCCTTAACCACCCACTTGGTGTCTTATATGCTACTCTTTCATTAAACTAAGTCAAAGGTTCAAATTTCTTTTCATTCCTTTTGATTTTTCAGTTGAGGTAGGTGACACTTTAAAATAAGAGAAACTTTGGAGAAATCAAGACATTAATAAAAACAGAGCCACAAACATTTTATTCAGAAAGGTGAAACTAGGCCATGATCCTCTGAAAGTTCATTTCTAGCCTTTAAGATATGAGACTTTGTCATACATTCTGAGATTGGAACTGGGGTGGTGTGCAGAGTATGCTATGGAAAAAAGACCTTCTGACGAATCCAGAGTGAATGTGTCATCTACATTTTAAGCTTATCATCCTCTAGCTCTGTCTACTTAGAAGTTTCCAAGGCAGATGGCAGTGAGGGCTGGGATATGGCTAGAGGCTAGAGCTTAGGAGACCAATTTTTCATCTACTCAAGTTGAACTTGGTCAGGACAAGTAGTAAAAAAAACAAAAACAAAACAAAACAAAACAAACCTTCATTTTTACCTGTTCTAAGAGAGTATGCAGACTCTTGTAACAGAATGATCTAATCTAGTGGTCCTCACAGTACAGATTTCAGGTCAATAGATCACCTGGAACTTGGTAGAGATGTACATTTCTTGAATCAAGACTTTCTGAATCAGAAATGAAGTCAAGAGGGACTGGTTTCAATGTCCAACTTTTAAAGCTCTGCCTGCATTTCTGATGCCTGCAAAAATTACATTTGACCAGTGTATATTTCTTGGTAACCAAGTCAACATGTTCCTATCCTGGTACCTGATTTGTAGTGAGCTTTTCAAGATTACCCTGAGAGTGGTAAATATACTTAATTTGTGATGCAACACACTTTGATGTTTACTGTCACATTTTAGCTTTTCTTTTTTATAAACAGTGTGTATTCAGGAATGAGTAGTTGGCCTTACAGATTATTCATTTTCTTTCCCTTTGCGACTAGCCCTTCAGCTTTTCATTTAATATGAAAGGTCATTTTCAAAGAAAATTGTTGTCTGCTGCTTCAAGTTATTCAGTTCTCTAGAGAGTACCTGGGAAGAAAAGCTGGTTCCTGTCGATCATCTCTTTCTCATTTTTAAAGAATAGTCACATCACTGTCAATGACGATTAATAAAATTTCTCATGTATTTCTTCATGCAGGAGTGGCCAAAATTCACTGGCCAGAGGTTTGTTGTTTTAAGAATTCCAAGTTGGTTTTTATTGTATGCTAGAGGCACAAATTCACTATTAATCATTCTCAGTTTTGTTCAAGTTAATGTGAAAATGGGAGGGGGGTATGATCACAGAGAAAGCAGAGATGCA
Source organism: Psammomys obesus (assembly GCF_907164565.1). Taxonomy (NCBI): domain Eukaryota; kingdom Metazoa; phylum Chordata; class Mammalia; order Rodentia; family Muridae; genus Psammomys; species Psammomys obesus. The sequence continues at coordinate 1,087,647 of NW_026585689.1, forward strand.
GCAGCTCTGTGGGGCAAAAGGACTCAGACTGAGACATATAAATGCATCAGTATTACAGGAGTAGTTATTTCTGATGTGTGAGAATCAGGGGAATTATATGTTCTAGCTTTAGTTAGGCTCATGTGGGTCAAACCTTTTTTGTATATTTTGGCAAAAGACTATGTGGATTAAATTATAGTGTTGTATGGGTGTGTATCTAGTCCCTGAGTAAATTTTTCAAAACCTAAGAGTCAGGACATTTGAATGAGAATGATACTGTTGGTTGGTAGAGGCACTTTGCTGGTTTTGGTTGTAGCTGGCCTAGTTGGATAGTCATTCAGAGCTATGCATCAAAGGTATGCCCCCCTCTTTCCCAGCAGGGCCTCTTGCTCTCTGCCTGATTTCATCTGGAGAGTGTGTCTTTAGACACAGATGGCCTTAACCACAGTTGACATTTGGCCTCTGACACAGCTCTCTGCTAGCTCTCCCATCCCCGTTCCTGTATGATAATTAGGTACCAGGGAGTTTCCATTCTTCTGATAGGAGTGTGCTAATGCAAATCAAGCATCCTTGAAGAGCCCAGTTCCAACCACTTGTGTACAACTTGGAGCCCCACCACCACACTTCAAGGGGTATACAGCCTATGTTCTCTAAAGTTAAAATTGAATTAGCTCCCTGCTGATTCCACATCTCATCTCCTGACCCTCCTGGCTTCCTGGCCTGAAGGGAGACAGCTCCCAGGCAGGAGAAGAATACCAACATTGGTTCTGGTGCTGTGTTTCACATCTGAGTGCTCTCTTCAATCACTCTTCATCTTTTTTTTTTTTTTTTTTGAGACATGATCTCTTGATAAAACTGGAGCTCTTTGATCCATCTAGACTGGCTGGACAGCAACCCAAGGATCTTCCTTCTCTACTTCACCAACCAGAATTACAGGCATGCATTGCTACTCCTGGTATTTTTTTTTTTTTTACATGGGTGCTGGGAATGGAACTCAGGAATTCAGGACCTCCTGTTTGTACAACGAACACTTTTGGCTTAGTTACCTCTCCAGCCCAGGAACTCTTTCTTGCTCATCATTTGGTCCTTGACAGCTCCTTGGCACCTGGGAAGGCATGTGAGAAAAGGGACATCAAAATGAAGACAACAAATATTTTCTAACTGCTGCAACTAACTCTACATTTGGGAAAAATTAAAATGAGTCAGAAAATTCTGGGTAGATCTCAGGATTATCTCATCTTATCAACTCCCTTTAAGATGTTGAGCAATTTGAATTTCAATATTCAGATACTTTCATTATTAATGAATGCCAGAGTAATAAATGAAGTAGCAACTAATAACCTATCTGTTTCTATGTGTTTCTGGTAGCTTTTTGAACTTTTGACCCCTGAACTCTGCACTGTACACTTGTCAGCAAATGAACTACCTATTTTCTTATTTAGCTGTAGAATTAGTCATTCCCCCAAAAGGGAACAAATTATTTTGTAATAATAATAACAACTAAATGCTTTTATCAAAGAGACAGAAAGTACAGAAACTCAGTTGCTCCCTGTTCCCCTTTCCAAGAGCAGTTGATGAATTTCTTCGAAAGTTGTTTCATTTTCAAATCAGTTAGCTAGTTGTGTGTATAAATGACCAAGGTTCATTAGAAATTATCCTAGAGGCACTATATGAGCAGTTTGTACTCATCCCTTCTTTGTTCAGAGATACTTACTGAAAAGCTTCAATAAACCATGGGTCTTGTGTAATTTAAAACTCTATCTCTCTTCCTCCTTCCCTCCCTTCTTATCTGTCTTCTTCGTTCTCAATCTGAGATAGGAAAACAGTCTTGAATGCTTTGTGACAGTCATTGACTGAAACAGCCAATAGACAAGTTTAGAGAAGTAATTAAGAGACCTCAAGAGAAGGTGGATGTTAATTTTGTCATTGATACTATATTATTATGATTGTCTAGTATAAGCTGCTTTACCAAAGAAAAACTGTTAGTTGTTATTTTCTCAGCCATGTCTCTAGTTCATCTACAATACTGATTTACAAACTATCACATAACCTACTCAAAATTTAGAAAGTGGTTCCAGATAAAGAGAAATGTGGACACACTGTTAGTTTTGAGGTTCTTTTGTTCACTGGTCTTGATGGTTTGCTCACAAAGAGGAGGGAAGGAATTGGCATTTCTGATGTTTTTGTCAACAAGAACGTGTATAGTTCCAAGATTGACATTTTGATCTCTTTGTGGTTTGAATTATTAAATATGTTCATGACTTAATAAATAGGAAAACATATCAGGAGGTTTCCAAAGGGGCCCTGAGGGGAAGGGAAAAGAAGGCTACTAAGAGGCATTTCCTTCCAAGCAAGAGTGAACAAGTGCCTGGGTAAAGCAAAAGAACAGAAGGACGAGGAGGAGGAGAAAGGGATGGGGAAGTAAAAGGCAAAAGAGCGAGTGGGGGAAGGCATAGAAGAGGAAGAAAGAACATAATTGAAAAGAATAAAATCACTTGCCCTTGACAGGTGGTAAAACTTATGAGCCGTTTCTTTGAATTGTTTCCCCTTGCAATGCAGATAAGCACAAAATGGAAGTATGTTACAAACAGACATAACTGACAGCTGTGGAGGTGAACACATTTGATTTATTTAGCTCATTTCTTTGGGTAGAAAAATCAAAGAAGTAGGACTATACGCCTGGCGGATATTTCTGTACTCACTATTGAGCTGACTAAGCAGAGATTGAACAAGTCAAACCAGACTTTTCCAGTGGTTTCCTGAGGTTGCTCATTTAATCTGAGAACCAATCATAATGCAAGTTTTTAGAACAGATTATTTAAGTGGTCTATGGTTTAAATCCTTAAATGGCATGCTTAAATCTGATTCTTGCCCCAGCATTCCAAGTTGATCATTTCTGACTCACCACTTTCTTATGTTTTTCTTTTTAAATTTTTATTTTATTATTTTTTACAATTTATTTACTTTGTATCCCGATTGTAGCCCCTCCTTCATCTCCTTCTGCTCCTACCATTCCTCCCTCTTCCCCCTCTCCCTCCCCTAGTCCACTAAAAAGGGGGAGCCCTCCTCCCCTACTATCTGACCATAGCCAGTCAAGTCTCATCAGGACTGGAAAAGTTCATCCTGAGTGAGATAACCCAGAAGCAGAAAGACACACATGGTATATGCTCATTTATAAGTGGAATTAACCATATAATATAGGATAAACATATTAAAATCTACAGACCCAAACAAGCAAAACAACAAGAAGGACCCTTGGGAGAATGCTGAAATCTCGTTCAGAAGGACAAACAGGGTACTCAACACTTCTGTTCCATTTTCTTCATATTACTGTCCAAAGTACAGCCAAAATCTTCATTACCCTCTGGAACAATTTTAACGCTAAAAACTCCTGGATCAGGCAAAAATCATAGGAGAAAACGAATTGAGGGTATTTATTTACTAACTGGTTTTCAGCATAAAAGCGGAAATCACTGACCTCTTGATTATCAAGGAAACTAGAAACAGAAATGAAAGAAGCTCTCTCATTGTAGCTGGTTGCTGGTATGACTAAGACAAATAGAGTGAATATTTCACTACATAGGTATGCCTATGACTTTTTGAGCAATGGTATGGGTTATTATTATCAGTTTTATTACGATCATTCCTCTATAAAAATATCCCAGGGTTTGCAAGTCCTGATGTCGAATTTAAACATGAATCTGGTCCCTAAAAGCCTGGTCTCATCCAATCTACTACTAAATATTACATTATAAAATCTCTATTTTCACTAACTATAACTCTATAGTATAAGGATCAGGCAATTTCTCACCTACCAAAAATAAATTTTAGTTTTAACACAGATAATAACCATCCAGTTAAAAAGACTATTTCTTTTGGTAAAGATTCTAGAATGGATGGCTTGTAAATACTAGTATAGTTAGCTTATGTGTGGTTGATAAAAGAAATTACAGTGTAGTACAAACAAACTTTTCATCCTTGTCACCAATTAAACTGAGAAATGAGTTAACTAAAATTTCATCAAGGAGAAAGAGATAGCACATAATCAAAGCAGGGACCCTGACTGGACAAGGTCACATGACAAAGCACAGCCAAGATGAATTGGCTCCTTGGAAGTCTAATCAACTTCAGAGAGATTTGGAAAGGTTTTCAGGTGAAGAGCTACAGTTGCGGAGCAGGGAGACTGGTTCTGTTGCATAACCCAGTGACCCCTGAAGTAAGTGCTATATGCTCCAGCTGATGAACTCCAGGCTTTAAAATGGGAAATTTGAATTTTCTCACTCTTCAAAACATTCTTTTCATTCTGGATAAACAAGGCCTCTTTCAAGACGAAAAAAAGGACAGTAAAATAGAGAGGCTCAAACCACTGCGCTCTGTGGTCAAGGAATGCTGTTATTCCTTTTTGAAGTTTCAGGACAGGAGGACAGTTGAAACAGACTCATGGAGATCTTTGAGCTATTTCTATCAGCTATAAAGAGTTGAAGCCCTACCCTCCATGGTACCTTTGTAATGGACACTTTTGGATACAGATAAGAGTCATCATCTTAGTTCACAGAGCTGAAGTACAGAGGTACTTACATTCGGATCTTTCTTTTCTTTTTTTTCTAAAAAACAAAACAAAATAAAACAAAACCTCTTTTTTCTTTTTTTTCCCCTACACCTGTGCCTTTCTATCAGTTCTGAAAATGGTACTAAGCCCATAGCTGGCTCTTTTAATAGAAGTCTCACTGATGTACATGAAAAGGAAACCTCAAAATAGATGACAAAATTCTTCCAACTTTCACAGCTTTGGGAAAAATTCAAAATTCTGAAATTCATTCACAAATTATTAATATGACCTTGACCTTTCCTCGGTGGATTCAGTGTCCTGGTGTCAGGACTCCTGTGGAAACGCACAGTACTGGGTCACTTCTGATGAATGGGATAGTAGGCCCATTCATAGAAAAAGCAAGAAGTAGCAACTGGGAGTTTTCAAAATTACTTTAAGAATGATCCATTTATATCTATCTCTTTCCTTGACAGAGAGCAGAGTTATAATGCCTGTAAATACAAAAACTAAGACGCATTTAGTCAGCGTTCTAAAACCCATATGTGATTACAACATTCAGTATGGATCTCTGGCTAAAGTTGTGCACAGAAGATAATAGATTTACAAAAATCAAAATTATTCCATTACTGCTTCTCTAAATGCTACCATTATCTCAATTTCAATTTTGGTCTTGTTTTCTAACGTTGAAATCATGAGGCAAAGGTGGGCATGCAACTGTTAGTTTTGTAGTTCTAAATAGCACACAACTATGTAAGGACTTTGAAGTATGATCCTAAGCCTCAGTGTAAACGTTAAAATACATAAATACTAGGATTCTGTAATTCTGTCAATTCATACGAATTTATTAATTTTTGATTTTCTTACGTAAATTGGGAAATTTTAGGTGATAGTATCTCTGAAAGAGACTAGTGATTATTTTTCATAGTAGAAAGCTTTTGACATGATGAAGCACATTGAATTCTTATAAACCAAAATTTAACTTCATTAAATTCTATACAAGGCTAAGCTACTCCTGCCTATTTTTATTTTACATTTTATAAAGAATATCACATGCAATAGAGTAAATATCTGCTTATTTCCAATATGTGTGTTTCAAGGGAATAATTTTATTGCAGAATTTGACAAGTCAATTTTTTTTATTGTTACAACCTATGAAATCAATATTATCTGCTTTTTGTCTTTGATTTGTAGGACTGAATGAATACTTATATGGTTCTGAATTGCTGTGATTTTTACAACATCTTTTTTTCTTTAATGAGTCATTAACATTTTCCAAGGAATCTAAATTGCTAAGGCAACTTATTCAATAGCTGTAACAGAGTAGTGGCTTTGACATTTTCTGCTTCAAGTCTCTTGAATCATACGGCATATGGCATCCATAGCAGTGCCTCATGGTGGCAATGAAACAGTTATAGAGGTATGACACAAATATTGTTTATTTTTGAATGTGAAATGTTCTCTATATGCCCCCAGATTGGATTTGTTTCCAGTTAGAAGGTACTGGGAACTTTAGAACGGGATTCTGGCTGGAGGATATAGGTCATGGAGGGCATGTCCCTGGCAGCTATACCTTGCCTTGTGCTCTTCCTCTCCCAACCCTTCGCCATTCTCTCTCTTTCTCTCTCTCTCTCATTCTTTCTCTTCCTCTGTCTCATTACTGATCACATGTGAATGTGAGAGAATCTCTTGTGTAAAAACCTGATGGCCTATTAGCAGGAAGTAGAAGGTGGAATTTCTGGCAGAAAGAGATGAACTCTGGGATAGAGTCAGAGAGAAGAGATCTGCCCTAGACTCTGTGGAAGATGGATGCCTGAAACTTAGGAAAGGTAACCAGCCATGTGGCACACATAGAATAGATTAAGTGGGTAAAATAAGTTATGAACTAGTCATGCAATGAGCCAAAGCTCATGGCTTAGGCATTTATTCATAATAATAAAGTCTCGGCCAGTTTTGGAACTGGGGTGTGGGTGGAAAAGCCCACGGTTACATGTGAGTTCTTAGTTACTGCTTTAGCATCAGGCCTGCCTGCCACTGTGCCCCTGCCATAGTGTTCGTAGACTAATTCTCTAAGAGTGTAAACAAGCCTCAATGAAATATTCTTCTGTAAGCTGGCTTGCCCATGGTGTCTGTTTACAGCAACAGAACAGTAACTAAGAGAGAGCCCATTTGAAAACACATAGTACATTGTAGAGAAGGTGGGACGTTCTTTGACTAATGGTTTCACGTTGCACTTCACTAATTTGTTCATAACTTTATCAGTTACATCATGCGTTACTGGGATAAAATACTTGACAAAGGCAACTTGTAGAAGGAGGAGTTTAGTTTGGTTCACAGTTCAAGCATATGGTCCATTAGTGTGAGAAAATCATGGCAGTAGGAATTTGAGGTAGCTGGTTGTATTGCAAGTGTTCAGTCAAGACGCAGAAAGAGATGGGTGTTCAGCTTAGCTTGCTTTCTTTTATTCAGTCTATCTGGGGCCCCAGCCTATAGAATGGGGTCATCCATATTTAGGGTTGTTATTCCCTCAACTAATCTAATCTAGAAACTTCTTCCCAGACAAGCCCAAAGGTTTGTTTCTATGGTGATTCTAAAGCCCATTAGGCTGATGATCAATATTAAATACCATAGCAGTACAGCTATATAGATTAGCATTGAGGAATGTCTCAGCAAACTGCTTCTGGGTTCAATTCCTGGCTTTTAAAAATCAATTCATAATCGTTTCTGACAGAAAACCTTTCCTATGCTCCAGTTTGGTCATCTAAAAAATAATAACAGTGTCTATAGTATAGGGTTTTGGTGAGAATTGAGATAATAACACATTTTAGAAACATAATAGAATTTATAGGGAATGAGAACTCAGTAAATATTTGTCTGTTACTCCCATAAGGGCTTGTGGTTTGCTGCCATACTGATTTGTGTATAGAAAGGTGATAAGGGCTTCAGTGGGAGGATTGTGTGAGGCACCTGGCAACCCTGACCTGAAGTGTCAGAGCTCATAGCCTGACTATTCTGAGCATGGCTCAGCATTAGTTAAATCACAGAACCTCAAGAGAGTCTGTGTTTATCTCTGTATACAGAGCCCCAGTGATCCTGCAGCGACTGGGTATGCTCTTAACACCTATAAAAATTATGTAGGAGTCTAATTCATCTATTTTTACTTAATGCTTAGCACGGTGCAAAGTACAATGAGTATATAATAACTTCTCAGTAAATGTCTGTCACTTCAGTGTGTAATGAAGAGTGCCAGTATGTGTAAAATTAGATATACTGCTCATGGGAATGGTTTGTTTCATCTTTGGAAGCTTTTAGATAGCTTTTGACATTTTTTTTTTTTCAGATGGCACTGAAGACAGTTCTCAGACCATGGCATGCTCGAGGAAGAAGCCTCAGAGGAATCAAAGCGCTCATCAGTTCCAGAGGGTGGGATGGGGCCGTGGTGGGTTGAACTCAGATAACAGGTTCAGAACTGGTAGATTGAGTATTTAAAATGAAGCAGAGCCTTTTCTTTCAGCACCTCAGTTTGTGCTTTAAAATGTACACATGTACTCACAAGCGTAAACACAAGTGCGGAGTTTAAATGCACAAATAGGTCACCAAGTGTCAACCTGAGTTTTGTTAAAGGCCTACATAGCAATCCTGAAAACGCAACAGCTCAGAGCCATAACCATGTAGCAGATGTACCTGTAATGTTGTTGGGGTGCTCAGCAAAGGCTCCTTTATACTCCATAATCTGATAGGGTGGTTCAGAGTTTGACAAAAACTTTCCCTTTCAAAATGTCCTACTCACACAATAAGTACATTAGTGCCAACCCTTAGCTGGTAGCTTCGCTGGTCTGTGCACAGAGCAGAGTCCTCAGTTTCTTTCTACAGGTAACCCTTTATGAACCACATGGCTTTCTTTAAGTGCATAGCAGTCGTGTTCCAAGAGTATGCTTATCAGAGGTCTGAGGTGGAAAGCAACATCTCATGATGAAGTCTGAGAACGCACCTAGAGCCATGTACCATGGTCAGAGTTCACTCAGGGTTAAGGAAAATCCCATTTACTGCCTTGTTTCCTTATGGGAGTACTTCCATATTACCTAAGATAGGCTAGGGTCAAATGAAGGGGAAGAGGACCTCCCTTATCAGGGGACTGGGGGAGGGGCATGGGAGGAGAAGAGGAAGAGAATGTTAGATTGGGAGAGGAAAAGGAAGAGAGCTACAGCTGGGATACAAAGTGAATAAATTGTAATAAATTACAAATAAATAAATAAGCTTTAAAAATGAGATACTGTGGAAAATTCAGTCTGCCACGGCAAATTCAACATTTAGAAGTTTAAATCAGGTATCTCTGGAGTTCCCTACCAAGCCAAGACCATTATGAGATATAGGAAATATTTTGTAAAAGAGACACAGTCTAAGGATGAAATGCTTCAAGGGAGATTTGGGAAGAGATGGCTTCAATGAGATCTAAAAGGCTCTGTGAATAGACTGAAGAGACAGGGTAGTCAGCTAACTGAACTACTTTGGTATGAAGAGCTAAAGTGTCAACAATTTAAAGATCAGGCTTAGGGAACTTCACCTTTCCTGTTGATGCCTATGGAAGAGAATAGTCCAAATAACCAAGGGCATCATGCTGTGGCTCCTTTCACATGGCACACAGTGCTCATACCTAGGTTTAGTTTTTCTACTTCTGTGTCTGAACAGTTTCCCAGGATTATTGGAGGCTCAAAAAAATCTGACCACATGAAACTGAGCCACCAAATTGAGAGTCATAGGGGAAATCTATATCTGAAATGTGTATTAACATTCTGTGAGTAAATGCTTATTTATTCAGGTGAAATTTATTCTCTTTCAGGTGAAATATAAAGAGCGACCATAACTTCTCTTGCAGAGGGATTGTAATTTGGTTGAGAAAAACAGGCAGCAAACCAAGCGCCAGAAGCTTGGGGCTTCCTCTCAAAGGAGAGGCATTCAAAGGGGTTTTTATCAATGTTCTATTTTAAAACTTTATGTGGACGTTAGTAAAACTGACCAGCTGGCCCAGGGGACTTTTCCTCCTCTTTGCCTGCCTTCGTTTTATTCAGGAATGAACCGCTGTTGATTGCATAACGAGGCCAAACAATTGACAGCTTCCCCAAAAGCCATATCCTTACTCTGTCCAGAATTTGGAGTGGGGAAAAAAAAACCATAAACAATACATCTCCTTCCTCCAAATATATTTATCACTTTCAGATGGTTCTCCTCTTTGCCTAGCATACCACCAAAGCTAAGCTGTGATTGAAAGGGGCAATTCTTCTTTCCTCCCTCTGGAATGTTAATCTGGCCTCAGCAGGAAAACTATTCTATGGTTGGTACCTGCCTTCACTGACCCCTGGGAAATGCTTTGATTTTGATTTTCCACAATCATGCAATTTAAACTAATCTCATCTGCTCCCATAGCATTTTTGTTGTCGTTGTTGTTTAATAATTTAGCTTCTTCATGAAGAACCAAGACAATGAAATGGTAATACAATTGTGATAAATATATGTTCCTGTGTTTGGCCACTATATCAAGAGGAAGACTCATTGATAGCTCTATGAAAAATGTTAGAACTCATGGCATGGGAGCACTCAGTGTCAGAGAGGGCTTTTAACTTCTTGACTGGACTCTTAGCTTGGAGCTGTGGGCTCATTTACCTTGGAAAACTGAGAAAGAACTGTAGAAAAAGATGACAGGTCTGCAAGCATCATTTCAGGTTCTCTGCTCCTTTAATTTGCATCAGATCCTTTGTTGAGTTTACCTACATCATGTTCAGGATTCAAGGCACTTCCTTGATCACAGTAGATAAATCTCAATACCTTTCCAAGCAGCAGGACATACAAACTGTGCAAGTGCTTCTGGGGGCAGGATTCTCTTTCTTATATTAAGCAGAGACAGAAACAAGCTATAGGCTTGTTTCATCTCCTTGTAGTGATGACAGTTCATGGGGCTGACAATTGTACATTTTCTGTGAATTGTGGGAGCTCTCTAACCTATGACTTGTAACTGATTGCATGCACTTAATGTTATGTTTGGACATGTTTCAAAAAGGAGTTTCTTTGAATCGGTGTTGTATTTCTCTTTTTCAAGTTTAATTCACTTTCTATTCTAAGAGCTGCTTCTGTGTTTGAATGAATACCAGTATTTTCTGAAAATCCATCACAAGATAACTTTAGTTGCTAACCTGACAGACTGTATCAACACTGGAGTTTTACAGAATATATGCTGCTCTCCTTTATGAATACTGTTTTGCAATGAGCCCATTTCATTTTTCTTCAAGGAGCTAAGCTGAGGGAAACCCTTTAAACAGCATGGCTTCTTTAGAGAAGTAGTAATTTATTGTTAGACATTCGGAAACTGTTTGCCTGGCAGAAATAAACATACAATAAAATTATCTGAAAAGCATTCAGGTGAGTGTTTTGATTGAAAAATAATGACAAGAAAGTTTGTAATCTGAGTATTTTTTTGAATTGTAGAAGCAACTTTGGCAATTGAAAGGATGAAGGCAAATCAAGTAGAAAAAAACACATTTTAATTTCAGAAATGTGCAGTGGTGTAGAAGATATTAAAGGTAACAGAATAAAAGATTTCAACAAAGACAGGAGAATTACATTTAAAAATCTAAAAAGACTAAGAAAACATGATGATTGACAAGTATTAATAGAGCTATCATAGATGTTTTAAAAGAAAATGCCCATGAAATATTTCAGTATTTCTCTAATGATTCATATATGCTTATTTTCTGTTGAGTTTTAGCAATGAGATGTAAAAACCCAGCAGGCTACATGAAAAAAATAAAAAGAGCTTTGTTATTGTCTAACTATCAATCTTTTTGAAGGTCTGTGTATTCAAAACATACAAACACCCACACATCCAGAAAATAAATTGACAAGATGTATTGTGTTTTTTATAGCCGATAGAAAAGACAAAGACATACCTAATTAGATATCACATATAAAAAGCCATACACTTACGTATCAGCACCAAGCTGTACCATAATTATGGTTCTATACATTGTTTTTGTTCTAGGAAAAGGTGTTGGGAAACATACTTTTACATTGGGTAACCTACACCATTCTTTTTTGCAAGATGTTTAAGTAGTAGAAAATGAATACAAGGTAATACGAACAGTTTATGCTGAACTGGAGATTTTAAGCAATTGATTGAGATGTATTTTGCATCTATTATGTGATCTTTTGGTCCCGAGAGCCAAGTATGTTCCCATGTTTTAAAACCTTGTGGATATCAGCACTGTTGGAAAAAAAACTTTTTAAAATATTTTTGTGTAGGTTTCAGTCACAAACATTCTTTTCAGCAGAATTAGTCAAGGCTTGAGGAAGTGCTATTTCTTGACACCATTTATTCTTCAGGTGTATGATGTTTCATTCAAAAATTTGAGAACTGTTGCCATAGACAGCATTCAGAGAGTTTGATAATATATGGCAGTGCGTGGACAGCAAAGCATTTCTATCTTTTAAAAATGCTTTCATAAAAAAAAATGCTTTCATGTGTTTTCAGCCTCTGGTTCACTTTAAATAACATTGTCTAGATTTTGCTCTGAGAATATTTTTGCAATTTACTTTTTCCATACTTCTTCAAAACTGATTCAGTAATAATTTAGATCTTTCATGTTCATTTGTGAAATAACTAAATTTTTAGGATTGAGAGTTAGATTTGTTAATGACTTGATTCAATCTTCTGGACACTTCTTTTTGACTTCGATGGAACATGAGGAAAATCACTGCTTTTCTGCAATAACACACACACAACCTATAAGTAGGCATGAAGATTTTTAAATAAAAAGAAATCATTTTGAATAATGCAAATTGTTATATTTGAAATGCTGTGGCTTTTCTATGGGTGCTTGGTCAAAGGAACTACTAACAGAGCTAATAGGAGCAGAGAAAGATTATTCTTTTGGGTAGACACAAGTATTACATAGAGGAATTGATGAGCTTTGGTTTCATAGCCTTATTTGGTAGCATGAGGAGGGTTGGTATAAATGATAAAGCTAAGAGAGGTTCTGCCGTATGTGTTGGTGGAAAAGAAAGTGGCAAGACTTTTGACTATAAGCTAGCAGGTCCAGGTGACACATGAGCAGGAGGCTGGGAAGACTCTGAAGATGTGCCCCGAGATGCGATATCAAGCACTGAGTATAGTCACAGACTCCAGAATCAAGCTCAAGGGTTTGAAACCTCATCTGTCACTTTCTAGCTATTGGACCTTTGAAAAGCCCATTCCCTCAGTAGTAAACTATAAATGATTCTTGGAAGAGCTGAAGTGGAGTAGACAGTAGATATTCCCAAGTGGTTTATTCCTACTGAGAAAGTGGACCTGAAATTGAAACACACTACTATTAAAGCAAGAAGGAAAGTTTCAATGAATTATATATCTATCATTATATTTATTGAATCTTTTGTTCCTTTGAGAGGCAGTTATTGGACATTGAGTGAATGCTCATTGACCTTGGCAATGTGCTAAGCACTCAAGACAAAAAGATAATTACATGCCATTCCAATAAGGAGTTAAGTTGGCTATATACTGAGGGCCCTGCCATTTAAAGCTAACAATTTCTGTGAATTAATTAACATTTGTTTGCTAGTATATAATAGAGTCTCTGAAAAGGTTCAAAGATTTACCCTGTTTCCCTTCCTGGAGTGAAAAGAGTCTCTAAAAAGGCTCAAAGATTTACTCTGTTTCCCTTCCTGGAGTGAAAAACTAATCAATGGGATGGAGGAATATATATTTGGAAAAGAAATTAGTCAGAGTAATTTATGAAATTGAAAAACATGCTTCTTTTTGTGAAAGAGCTTCTTGAACTAAATCTTGGAGTTACTGAGACTCGCCAATCAAGTTACAGTAAGTGCTGAGGCATACACGGCCTGTATATGAGCAAAGTGTTTACCTAAAAACCTGTCCTTAGAAAGATGGAGGGTACAGTTTTCACTGGGCAAGCAAAATGAAGGGGCGATCCTAGGCAAGTATGTCCTCCAGCCATAGACAGGCTAGAGAAAAAGTGTCCTGTGCTCGCCTCTAATATTTTATTTCAACATTTGTCAGACATACTTCGTGAGCTCTCCTTTTTGTACTCCTATGATATACTAATCTTTTTGCCTCTCTTATCCACATTTTAGAATTTTTCAAAATTGAGACTTTTGTATGAAACACAATATAATAAAGATGTCCCACTGTATCTCTTCCATAACTACAGAAAAGACCTTCTCTTTCTCAAATACTTAACATTAACATAACACTAAAAGTTGTAAATGCATATAGACTGGGTAGAGGCCTCTGGACTAGAAAGATGGTCTGCCTGGAGGCTCTCATATTTTTTTTTGTGTGTGTTTACATTTTCATCACCTCCTTTCCCTTCAGTACATATTGTCAAATCCCAAGGAAAGGAGCTGTTTGCTTTTCTTATCAAGTGATCAGCAAAAACACAGTGGCATCCTTCTTTCCCCACCAGCACAGTGTCAGCAAACACTGTGGGCTTGAAGCTCATAATACTGCCAAAACCTTCAGCCTTTCAGAGGCTCCCTTCCCTTGCTCCTTTCTCACTGAGGCAGAAGCAGCTCCAGCTTTCAGTATAGGGAAGCTCTAACCTGCCTTTCCCCTCCCCTCTCTTCTCCTTTCCTTCCCTTTCCCCTTCATTCTCTTCTTTTCTCCTAAACCTGCCCTTCCTTTCTCTCTCCTATTTGTGGGGAAGGAGGTATGGATTTCACTGCACACTTGTGGAGGTCAGAGGAAAATTTGCAGATAACTTTGAACTCTTGATCGTCCTGCCCCCAGACCTCCCTCTCAAACGCTGAGATTACATACAGTATTACATTTGTGCACCACTATACTTGGTTTATGCAGCACTGGGGATGGAACTAAGGCTTTGTGGATGTTAGGCAAGCTCTCTACCAATTAAGCCCAACCTCCCACACTTCTAACAAGGGCATCCGGAGTAGGGAATCTTATAAGTAGATTAGAACAATTGATAACGAAAAATAATCAGAAAAGTGCTCCTTTTAAGTCCGTGTTTGTCTTAGACAAACCACCGAGTTCTTTAGTCACGAAACTAAATTTCAACAAACTTAGAGCAATAAACTATAGTGAGAACCATTGTATGTTTCAGCATGAACAAGCCAGGCAGACAAGATATTCCCGAAAGTCTGAGGACTAACTGATGTCGGGAAAACAGTCTCCTGAGAATGAGTCAGGGATGTGAACAACTGTTAAAACACAGATCAATGTTCTACACATACTTTGTTTACTATTGCTAATATAGAATTCAAAATGTCCAGATTCAATCTGAAAGTACTCAAAATATAGAGAACTGGGAAAACCCAAGGAATTATGAGGAGAAAAGGAGATCAAATGGCAGTAACCACAAGAGGACACAAATGTTGTAAGTATCAGAAAGAGTCTGAAATAGTTGTTACATATTCCCAACAAGCAAGGGAAAATTATCAAGAAAGAAAAGAAAGATAGAAATTTTCAACAAAGAAAGGTGATATGCAAAAATATTAAAAATAGTAGTGAAAGAAAGAAAAAATTGAGCAGAAGGGTACAGTAACTGGACTTTAAGACATTTCCAGCAGCATCCAAAATTAGAAAGAGAGAGATGAAGGAGAAAAAGCCTCAGGGACTTCCATAACAACATCAACTGTAGTATTTATGTTATGAAAGAAGGGAAATATGACAAGAGTAAATAAAAATTCAGAAAATATGTGGAATATCTGAACAACATCATCAATCACTTTTCTAAAATGTTTGTGAAATATCACATGTCAAAACAGAAGAAAACATATTCTTTTCTGGTTCAGATGGAACATTCATCATCCTAGTCTACAGTGAGAATCACAAAGAAACACCAATTAAGTTTAAAAGGATTGCAATTAGTGGAAGTATGTTTTGAGATCATAAAATTAAATTTGCAATTGATAACAAAATAGTGAGAGAAAACCCTAATATTAGAAAGCTAAACAAAAATAGAAGCTAGAGAAATGGCTCAGAATTTAAGAGTGTCTACTGTTCTGCCAAAGGACCAGAGTTCAGTTCTTAGTACCCATTTCCAGGAGATCACAATTTTCTGTAATTCTATGGGGATCTCACACCATTTTATGTAATAATCAAAGGCACCCACAGACATCGTCACAGACATGCATATACAGAAAAAAAATGAAAGTTAAATAAAAAATTGTTAAATAATTAATCAAAGAAGAAGTGAAAAGGGATATTGGAAATCGTGAGTGGAAGGAAAGTGAAAATATAAGCAACTACAATTTATGCAAATAAGTTAAGTAGTATCAGAAAGAAAGTTCTGACCTTAAAATTTCATATGGAAAAAATAAGGGCTCAAACCAATAATTTAAATATATTATCTACTTTCCTATTGCTGAGGCAAAATGCTATGTTCAAGGCATTTTATGAAAGGAAGTTATTTAATAGAATTTTGTTTAGAGGGTTAGAACCCATAATGGTGGAGCAAAGGTATGATGGCAGAGGCTGAGAGCCAACATCTTGTTTCACAAGTAAAAGGTAGAGAAGGACAAGGGAGAGTAAGTCTTTTGAAATCTCAAAGCCTGACCCCCAGTGCCACAGCTCCTCCCACAAGGCCACATCCCCTAATCTTCCTCAAGCAGTTCTGTCAACTGGGTACCAAAATTTAAGTATATGAGTCTTTGGGCCAATCTGATTCAAATCATCATATTAAGTTTCGAAGAAATACAGGAAAATAAAACAATGACAGAAAAAAAAAATGAAATTCCAAACATAAAGATCAGTGCCACCAAACAGGTCGTGGCCTCGTACCTCCCACTTCAGAGAAGGGCTTACTGAGCAGCTCAGGCTAACCTGGAACTTGCTATATAGCCCAACTAGCCTTGAACTTGTGACCCTTTTGCTTCTGCCTTATAACTGATGAAATTATAAATATGAGCAGCCATGAGTATGAGATCTTTAAAATAATAAATTTGATAACTGTCTGATGAAATTAACCAGTAAAATAAGAGAAGAAAGGAACGATTGATATTAGCAATGAACGGGGGAACATCGCCATGGATCCACTTGACATTAAAATGGTAAGAGAACATTATATATACAACCTTATACACATGATTTTATAACTTAGATGAAATAGAGAAATTCTTATGAAGACAAAACTATGAAAACTCCAATAAAAAGGAACTGGCAAGGTTTCAGTTTATACCTTTTAACACATAATTCATTGTTAAATTTATTCACAAAGTATTTCCAAGCCCAGAGATAGGCACTGGAGAACTCTGTAAGAATTAGGGAAGAGTTATAACCAGGATGTAAAGTGAATAAAAAAATAAGTCAATTAAAAAAAGAATTAGGGAAGAAACAGTATAAATTCTGCATTGTCTAAAAAGATCTTATTAAAGGAGACAAAATTCTGGTATTAGAACTAGATGAGGACAGCACAAAAAATGAACAATATTTCTCCAACCTGGACAGCAAACCTTCCACAAACTGTCAATAACTCAAATTCAGTAATACAGCAAAATAGCAGTAACCGTGTGGTGGTTATGGTAGGAGAAGCTCTAGATGATACAAATGCCAGCTCATTCCTGAACCAGTCTTGGCTCAACACTTTAAAATCCACCTGTGCCCATCATCACATTAACAGACGTAGTAGCAAAAAGACTGCATGATTTCATCAAGAGACACAGAAAAATATTTGACAAAATTCAACATCCAATTCAGGATGCAAACTCTCAGCTCTCAGCTCACTTGCAGTATAAAGAATGCCTTTAATCTATGAAAGCTCCACAGCTAACATCATACTTACTGGTGAAAGACTAATTGGTTTCTTTCTATGATAGAAACTAGGCAAGCACTTCTCATTCCTATTCAGTATGGAAGCTGAAAGCTAGCAGAAGCATTTGTTCTAGAAAATGAGACAAAGGACATTTTCCCTTTTTGTTTCTTTTCCTTATAAATACAGGAAAGAAAAAAATTAAACTATTCTTATTTATGATATAATTTTCTACATGACAATATTCTAAAATCTCTTAAAAACACTGGAACCAATAAGCTGATTTTAACAAGGCTGCAGTATTCAACTGTAGTAGTCAGAACCCAATTACAATTTTAGAATATACAGAAAAAGTTGGGAAATTGAGATACTAAAAACACAGTAATATTTGTGATCCCTCCACTATGAAATACTCTGAAATACAGTAAAACTGGTGCAAGATTTGTATGCTGGTGATACTGATGGAGACATAACTTATTTGTTGGTTGGAAGATCCTATTCTGAATAAAATGTCAGTATTTATCTTTATTTTTAATGCATTCTATTTTAATATCACAGCAGGAATTATTTTGTATATATCAAGGAAGTGATTAATGATGTATATGGAAAGACAAAGAAACTGAAATGTTCAAAAACTCAGCTTAAGAACACACATTATTCCTTCCTTAAAGCTATAAGCATTGTATCAGACAGAGTTCAGTCACTACAATGAAATAAATGAAGAGTTGACTTAAAAAGTGAAAGTCTTGGCTCCAGGGATGTCATTTACTTGGTAGAATGCTTGCTCAGCATACAGGAAGCCAGGGTTTGATCCTCAACATGGCATAAACTAGGCATGGTAGTATACATCTGTAATCCCAGCAACTGGAAAGTAGAGGTAGGAAGATCAGGAGTTCAGGGTAATCCTTGGCTACATAAAATGCTTGAGACCAGTTTTCTACACATGAAATACTCTGCAAAGAAACAGAAATTGAAGAGTTGAGAGGGCCAAAATGTTTTGGGGGTTCACGGACGTGGAGGTCCCAATTCAAAATTTGTAGCTCTGTTAAAGAAACATCACAGTGGTAGAAGCTGCTTAACTTTTGAGCCAAGAAGGACACAGAGATGGCCAGTGAGGATTCCCTAATCCCTTTTGAGAACAAGAAAGATTTCCCAGAAGTCCCCACTGGCTAAAGGTTGTATCATCTTGAGAACTAAGCTTTTAACACCTGAATCTTTGGGAGACACATACCCATACAGAGTATTATTCTGTGAAGGCATTATACTAATAGTGAAAACACTGAATGATAAACATTGGAACAAGAGAAAAATTTGAACTAGATTAAAACAAAAGTGATTACAGACTTTCTTTCAAAGTTTCAAAGACAATTGAACAGGCAAAGGACAACATATTTTCAATAAGTGGACGAGGAAGTTCACTTGAAAAACAGTGGATTTCCATTTATATTTAACTCCATAAACAGAGATTAACTCAAAGTGTGTCATAGATGTAAATGCAAAAGCAAAAATTTTAAATTTATAGAGAAAAAAAATTTATTAAGAAATTTTTAGATACAACACCAGAAACAATTCACTAAATACAAAAGGGGTTAATTGAAGGTTATCAAAATTGAAAACATTTGTTCTCAATAGAATACTATTAAGGGACTAGCACAATAATACAGAGGAGAAATACATATCATACATTAGATAACCATACATTAGATAAAGAATTCGCATCATAATTTGTAAAAAACTCTCAAGACTGAAAATTAGAAAAATATCTAAATTAAAACATGGACAGAGTATTTAAATCTCACTTTATTTCCAGTGCCACAGAATACAAATTGTGAAAAAAGTTCTTCAGTGTTTGTCATTCGGGAAATGAACATTAGAGTTACCATGAGGTAGGAATAGCCTTGTGCATGTATTAGCTGTCCTAAAATTAAAAAAAAAAAAAAAAAAAAAAAAAGCCATGATTCCTAGCACTGCTGCTACAGAGTGTAAGGGACTCTCACTGCGAATAGGAACACAAAATACTGTTCCACTCTGGAGGACAGCTTGCCAACTTCTCTAAAGGCTGAACATACACTGACCAGATGTCCTATCAATTCCATTTGTAGGTATACACTATAGGGAAAAGCAAGTTTGTGTACACACACACACACACACACACACACACAGACAGACACACACACACACACACACACACATTCTTAGTTTCACAGATGAACATATTTAGTAGCATTATCAATAACCACTTAATCCTGGAAACACCCCATTTTCTTTCCAGTGGGTAAATGGATACACAGTGAGTACATCTACATGATAGGAAGAAATTAATACCAATCAAAAGGGAGAGAACTGACACCCTCAGAGACTTGAATGAATCCTCAGAAATCTAAGCTAAGTAGAACTCAAACTCCAAGGCTATCCACTGTACCCTGTTATTTGCAGAACATTATGGAAGTGCCCCTCCCCATCAGAGAGAAGAAATAGATAACAGAGGCTTATTCGGTCTATGTATGACGGAGGATGAGTACCTGGCATGAAAACTACAGCATCACTTATGAATGGTAGGCTATTCTGTGCCTTGGTTGTGTTGAAACAAGCTATAACTGTTGAAGACTCAGAGCTATACATCAAAAAGAGCAAATTTTCCTGTTAGTAAAGAGGGTTCCATCTGATTCATCATCGTTATTCCATGTAAAACCCTGAAATGACTCAACGCGCCTCCAGCTGTCTAATCTGTATTTTCATGCTAAATAAAAGGGTTCAATAGTTTTCTCTTTTGTTATTATATTTTAATATTCATCTGGGAACTTAATATGTGGCCTTAAGGTTAATATCTAAGCTAATAGCTTTAAATTGGGATGTTTTCAAGGATTTAAGCCCCAGTAGCCCCTTTTCTGGTAGTTAGTACTCTAGACCACACTTTAATTAAAATGGTAATTTCTATAAAAATTTAATCATTTATCTTCAGTAACACTTCCTCTAAAACATACTATCTCCCCTTTCTTTTCAGTATTCATTTCTGATCTTTCTTAATTCTGTGATATCTGAATTTCTTGTTTCCACAGAGGAGGTTTAAGGTGGGAGCTTTAATTAAAAAGGTGATAGTGGTAATGTTTCTCAGGGAAAAACAAATACAAGGGTTAACTAGAACATTTCATGCGCTTTCAAAACTGGGAATCAGCTTAGCATGTAACTTTGTTCTTTTGTGTTATTTGTATAGGAGGACTAAAGACCAGTTAGGTATCAAAAACTTGTCATGTCACCCTACATGCAACTTGTCATTTTGTCGCAATTATAAGCAGCCCTTTGCTAGAATCTCCAGTCATCTGAATCATCAAAGAGCCTTGTAGCCCAGAGACCCCGGTGGTTTTGAAGTGAGAGCTCAGTCCAGGTTTATATTGTTCATTTGATGTTTGGTCCTCTCTGAATGCATTCCTATTTGCAGATCAGCAGATAAAATTACCAAGAAAAGAATATATTCTGTAATAGCGAAGAGAAAAAATGAGCATTGTGTCTTCTTTTGGATGGAGAGGAGATAGGAAAAGAGAGAGAAATCTTTACTTTCATAGATTGTGTCATAGTTAGGGTTATCATTGCTGTGATGAAACATCACAGTCAACACAACTTGTAGAGGAAAGGGTTTATTTGTCTTAAACTTCCACATCACTGTTCATCTTGGAAGGCAGTCAGAACAGGAAATCAAGCAAGATAGAAACTTGGAGGCAGGTGCTGATGTAGAACCTATGGAGGGGTGAGACTTGCTCCCCATGGTTTGGTCAGTCTGCTTTCTTATAGAATCTAAGACCACCATCCCAGGGATGGCACCACTCGCAATGGGATGGGCCTTCTACCATCACTCAGTAATTAGGAAAGGCCATACAGCAATATCACATACAAACATGTTCTCAATGAAAGTCCCCAGATTTCTAGTGACTCTAACTTGTGTCAAGTTAACGTAAAACTAGCCAGCATGGCTGGTCTATGCTTTCAATCTTCCTAGCTAGTCCAAAGAGAGTTGATATGATAGAGGCCTCTAAATTCGCTGAGATGTATGCGTCCCACCTACTGACCGAATCTGACAACATTGGAGTCAATTTAGTGTTCTAGTTTGCTAATCGAACACGTCAACTCTTGGATGAAATCTTTGGACAGTACCTGCACTAACTGGAGCCCACCTACTGGAGGCAAACCACAGGAAAGGTTACGTAGCCTGTCATTCGTATTTGGGAACTATTTGGGGCCCAAATGAGTACAAATGATTAAATACTTGTCAGTGACTAGTGAGTAAGTCCTATAGGAGGTGGTTGGAAGCAAAGTGGGTTTTTTTGTTGTTTGTTTTGTTTTGTTGTTGTTGTTTTCTTCTGTCTCCCTGGCCTTCCCTTCTGGATTAATATGGAAATAATTGATTCTGTTCTCATATTAAGCTACCCAAAATTCTGTTTAAAGGAAATCAGTAGAAAGAAAGAAATTCATGTTTCAATTTCCAGAAGGAAGACTTCATTCTTACCTAATATAATTTAATCAAGGAAAAGCATGAAGAATTAAATGCATGCAACTCTGAAAAAGGGCAGTGGTGAAGTAGGTTGGGATATTGAAGCCTGGGAGAAATTCCATAGTCTCTAATTGGTAATGAGATCTCTGAATGACTTCTGATTAAATTTTCTACAGGTATATGCATCAGTGAGAGAAAGCAAGATACGAGACATGCCTTTGGATATCTTACAAAGAAAAGGTGGTCTCTCTTCTCTATAGATTGTCTCTGTCTGCACATTTGAAATTTATGCCATTGGTTTCAACATACCAATATGATGGAATGAGAACCCATCTGTAGGACTAAACAGAGCTGAGAGAAACTCTGCATGACTTGCTTCTAAGCAAATTTCTCTATTGTTTTGAACCTTGTTATTATTATTATTATTTATTATTATTATTATTATTATTATTATTATTTTATTTCTAGCTCCATCACAATAGGACATAATTTATAGTAGGAGGGTTACAGGGTGAGATGATATATATATATAAACTTATTTGTGCAATATTTAGCACAAAGAACCCTGAATAAGTGAGAGCCAGTTGCTATTACTGATAAATTAATATCACAAACATTTCTCTTTGGTATAACAGGAGTAAGTCAATATAGGGTGGTATCAACAAGTTGAATAGCTAGTTAGGTGGCTTGGTACATATTGTATGTTCAGATGCCAAGAATTATCCTTCAGACAGCCAAAGCTGACAAAACTATTTCTGAAGATCGCATTCTTATTATTTCATCATACCAGGATTAAAGCATCAGAAATATTTCTAAACTATAAAATCAGCAGTTAGTGATGTATCACCCTCCTGCCATCTTAATGGTATAGAACTTGATTTGACTCAAACCTTCCTGAGTGCAGACAGGAAGAGAAAGAAAAGATAAAAGTAAGAAAAACTCAACCCAGAGATGAGAAAACAAAGAGCAAAGCAGTGATGTTTATTTGAAGATACATTTTACTTTTATAATTTAGCCAAGGCTCATCTCTGTTTTAGAAAAAAATTATACTCTACAGAAATACGGTAGTTAGTCAAAGGCTTCAAAAGTCAACAAAAATCCCACTGGTTTTAAATTTGTGTTTAAATATTTTAATTTCACAGAAGTAATGCAGATTTTGAATGGAATTTTGAACTTTCACATTTGTGGGGTAACAACAGTTAATGACAGAATTTATTTTTATTTTTCTTAATGTTCTAGGCATGGAATTATATTACCTTTGTGTCCTGTTAATGAATGACCATCAACAGATTAGAAAATTTCCAGTGTTTGTTTTTTGCACATGGCTGTCTCTGTCTGACTTTCTTTGAGGATATACTATTTTCTAATGCACAAGAACCTTGGCATCATAAAACTGGCAATTTATCATATTGTTTGTGAGGATAGCTATTTGTAAATTACAGCCTTTAAAAAGTCAAGGGAGCTATGTATGCAATTGTCTACTCACTGAACAAACATCCCTCTGTGCCTGTGAAAGGACCCCGCGCTTCCACAGCATGTACGATTTCAAGGCAGGAAAATACTCTCACATCGTAACCTCTTACTGTTGTTGGGCATTTGTGAGGGAAAGCTCTTTGTTAAATTGAGTCTGAGTTATCTTCTTGCTTATAAATATGCCCCTTTGCCCACGTGTCAAGCATGTTTTTCACTCTGCCATGTGATGGCCCTTTGAGAATGTTTTTATTTCCCTTCCATGGTTGACTATGCATCTAAGCACACATCTAAACACACACACACACACACACACACACACACACACACATACACACGCATACACACACTCACACACTCAGGTTCTTGTGAGGTCATGTTTCATTCTGTGTTTAGTATTTTCTGTCTGTTTGTATCATACAAATGCCAGGATTTCAAGCCTTTCACTGTTTAGCTTTTTCCTCTGAATGGCAACACACCTAGAATGGCTGTATGTATGACTTCCAGGGAACGCATTCTTGTAAGTAGTTATAATACCCACCTTCACCATAAGCGTGTTCATGTTCTCATGATAAATTTCAGTGTCCCTATTATACTTCGATGAGTTGCAAAGTACTCATACAAGCCCACCAGGGCAGGGTTCTGAAAATTTCCTCTGTACTGGGTTAGCAGTAGACATGCATGGTGCCCCTCTTATAGTCATTCACGTTAGGGCAGTATGAAAGAATCTTAGAGATCTTTCTTAGACTCCAAGAGGTACTCCCTCCCCTGTTCAGTTGATCATGAATATTTACCTACTTGATTAGTAATGAAAGGGTTCTTCTGTGATTCCATTAAGATCATGGGTATGAAAACTATATCTCCTGGCAGCACACTGACTGGCACTTTGTCCTACCACCTCCAAGTGTGTAGGGTGTGATGAGATGCTGTATCTACCTCAACTATAGGGGACTGATCCGAAAGCATTGTAGTTGTCTGTGATTGATTTCCTCAGTCACTGGGATGTGGCTAGTTTTAGTGGAACATTTTTAGAGACCAGATCCTGAATAGGACTAGCTTTCAGAGAATCTGTCAAATCAAAGCTTAACTTTCAGTTCTCTCTCATCTCAAGGCGAGAGGTCATCTTTCAGTGCCACACTCTACAATTAACATTTTAACCTGTAACATTTTCAGATTATGTGGCTAGTCCTGGCCTTTCTGTGCTTGACATTGGAGGGCATTTAAATAGGGATGAGTAAGTCCTGTCAGGGCAGTCCATGTTCACCTAAGCTAGAATTGAAAGTACCATTTAGTTGTCTAGCACTGGAGGCATTGATTTGGAAGGAACAATACGGCCATTACTTCAACATGGAGAATGAGAAAAAAGCTAACCATGATTGGTAGTGACAATTTCTGCTCCTTTTCAACGACAAGAGGCCCTCTGGTACTGTAGTACTAGTTCCCTGTCTTCTGGGGGTGGGGAGTGTCAGGTACAGAATTGTATACTTAATGTTATATAGTACAAAATCTGATGCATCACACCATAAAACAGTAGAAAACAAGGTACCTGGAGACCTACTACTCATTTTGCCTTCATAGTCTTCCCTAAGACATAGTACTCCAGCAAGCTTGTATCATTGTGAACCATGCCTTATCCATGGGTCTATAGAATAAAAGCAGGTTAAATGTCATGACTTTTTTTCTTTTATTGAAAGTAGATTTTTTTTCATACAATACATTTTGATTATGGTTTATCCTCCCCCAATTCCTCCCATTTCCCCCTTATTTTCCCTCCAATTTTAATTACACCCATTTTGATTCTCATTAGGAAATCTACAGGCATCTAAGGAATAATTATAGATAAATATGATAAAGCAAAAACAAACAAACAAAAAACCTAAGTCAGAATAAAACAAAACAAACAGAAGAAAAAACCAAAGAAGAGGCACCACACACACATATAGACACAGAAACACAGTTCCACACACAGGAATCCCATAAAACCATGAAAGTGAAAGCCACAATATGAACACAAAAGGCTTATAAAGTTAAAGTTTAAAAAATATTCTCTGACACATTATGAGACAAAGAACTTTCAAAGATGCCTTTGAGTTCGTTTTCTGTTGGCCCTCTACTGCTGAGCATGCAATCTACCCTTAAGAATGATTTTTTTTCCCCAGTGAGGCTAAATTATAGAAAACAAAATTTTTATCTGTGTGTGGTTATTAACTGTAGATAGCTTCTGGGTTAGGAATGGGCTCCTGTGTCTTCTATTGACTGTGGGATCTTATTTGGTACAGCTCACACAGACTCTGTGCATGCTGCTATGGTCTCCGAGAGTTCATATGTGCATTTGGCCCTAAAGTAGTAAGAAGGCTTTATTTCTTTGGTGTCCTCCATCTGCTTTGATTCTTACATTCTTTTCACCTCCTCTTCTGCAAAGTCCCTGAACCCTGTGGGGAAGGCATTTCATAGACACATCCCATCCTCTCATTTAGGGTTTACTGGTCCAGATCTCTCATTATCTGCATGATGTTGACTGTGGTGGATATTCATTCCCATCTGCTTCGGGAAGAAGATTCTCTGATGATGGCTGAGCAAGGCACAGATCTCTGAGTACAGCAGAACATTGGTAGAAATCATTTTATTGCTACATACCTTTAACAGAAAAGTAGTATTTAGGTTTCCCCTAGGCCCCTGGCATATCTAGTCTCAGGTTCTTGCTCACCCAAGCAAGAATTGGTTCAGTTTCCAGCTCAAGATGTGAGAGTTAAATTAAATCAAATCTTGGTTAATTACAGTCTTAGTTTGGGTGTTAATTCTGTGAAGAGACACCATGACCACGGCAACTCTTATAAAGAAAACATTTTAATTGGGGATAGCTTACAGTGTCAGAGGTTTAGTCCATTATCTTCATGGAGGGAAACATGCAGGCAGACATGGTGCTAGAGAAGGAGCTAAAAGTTCTATATCCTGACATTTAAGTATCAGAAGGAGACTACATGCCACACTGGGTGTAACTTGAACATGGGAGACCTCAAAGCCCACCCCACAGTGACTCACTTCCTCCAACAAGGCCACACCTACTCCAACAAGGCCACACCTACTCCAACAAGGCTATACCTCCTAATAGTATAAGCCAAGCATCCAAACATGAGTCTATGGGGGCCATACCTATTGAAACCACCACAGTTACTCCCACAAGCTTTGTACCAGTATTGGACCATCTTTTCTGCTGGACGCTGTTGTTAAGGTCAAAGTCTGACATTACCAGAAAGTTCCCCGAGCTTGGTGTTAAAGTGATGGACTTCATTCCTCAGTCAGGTTCCCTCCTCTTTGCCTGATCTGGGGAAGCCCCAGGTCCTCTAATGAATGTCAAATAGCCCTCAGGGAGATTATAGACTTAGCTCTTTCCCGGTAAGAAACTCATTCAGTATATACCTGGGGATTCCTAGAAATATATCCTAATGATATGTCTTGGTACCTTAGCTTTCAATCAATGACCTTTTTTCCATACCTCTAACCATTCCTAGAGTTTTTCCCTTAACTCCACCCCTGTTGCCCATAGGATAATTAAGTAATGTGTTCCTCTTCTTATTATAGGGCTGTGCTGCTTCATGTAAATTGAAGTATTCTTGACACTTTTAGCCCCTGTGAATCAAACACATTCACCCCTAAAACCTCTCCCAATGCCCAAGGTTTATAATGTCCCTGATTCATGAAATAAACTCTCTCACTCTATTCCTCCACTGAAACTATTTATTCTGGGGAAAAAAGGGCTTTCTTCCTCCCTGAACAGTTCACTGATGGACCCTAGAGCCTGACTTCCAGTCAGGGAGCTATGTGCTACTGGCAGCAGATGGCTGCCGCCATCTTTCTTGTGCTGCTTCCCACTGAAGTGCCCATCTTTAAAGATGAGCATCTGGCTGTTCTCCAAGCAGCCATTCTGTCTGCCTGAACCAAAACCAGCTCCTGCCACTGCTTCTTGGTTTCAGAGCTCTGAGCCTATGTTACCAGCTGTTCTTGAAGTTCTCGAAGCAGCCACCGACTTGTCTGAGTCAGGCCAGTCCCTCATTGCCACCTGGCTGAGGTCCCCTCTGTCATCTGGCCTGATGGTGGCAGCTCAGCTAAAGAGTAGCAAAGCTTATTGTGGGGAAATATTTTTCCTTACACCTCCAGTTGAACTGCAGATCTTCTAGCCCAGCCTTTTTGGCTAGAGACCTCCATTTCTGGGAGAGGCAGACCTTTGAGCCCCTGAGTCACCCTCTTCTGCCCTGAAGCTGATGACACTCAGTGGGAGATGCAGAACCACATTTATCTTGCAGTCAGGTCACCATTGTAGATTAAAGGCTTTGTATCTAGGTTGGTGTTGACCCTTATCCTTTGAGGAAGCAAGGTAGTATGGGTGAAGGCTCTCAGATAAGTACCAGCTCTGCTTTTTCATGTTCAAGGAGTAATGTAGGTGTCGTCTAAAGCTGTTAGAGTACTACATTCAAACACTCTCTAGTCTATGCAGTGGCTTTAAAAAACAATGGGAGATTTCCCTCAATTCTTATTTTAAAATTCTGTTGTGACTTGAGTGACTTGAGAAAGGACTTTAACATTCTAGTTTTTAACCTGATTAAATAATTTCTAATGCAAGTCTGTCTTTAAAAATAAAATCTAAATTATCTATCCTTTCTTGGTTGACATCATCTACAGATTGCATATGCCTACTTTCTGCGCATTCATCTTAGTCTCTCAGATACAGATTGCAAAAGATAGCAACCTGTATCCATTTCCCCTTGTGTTGGAGATAAACAGAAAATAACAAATATGCCAATTTGTTTTTCCATGGTCTCTCCAAATTTTGTAAGTGTTAAGAACATCAAGAAGAAATAGGATATTCATAATTTAGAACTTATTAAACTATAAAATTAATAAGAAATATTGAAATACTATTAGGTTTCAGCTATTAAACTGAAAATGTATTACATTATTGTTTCCTTCTTTGAACCATTGTGGATATTTTATATACCAATTTGACTGTGCTAAGAGACCCTTTCGTGGCTGGAAACACATTTCTGGGTATTTTGATGAGAGATTCCTAGAAAATATTTGCATTTGAGTCAGTATTAGAAGATCTGACTTCACAGGTATGAATGCTTATCACCCAATCCTTGGAGCTTCTTACAGAAACCAAACAGCAAAAGGAGGATTGATTGCTCTCTTGTTGAGCTGAGAATTCCATCCTTTTTTGAGGTTTTGGCAGCAGAACTCCTGGCTCATAAGACTATAGACTTAGACTAATTCCATTACTGGATTTCATGGTGATACATTATGCAGCCTCTTTGCATTCCTAATATTTTTAACCAATTTCCTTTATCAGTTTTTTCATCTCTAGCTACCTAGAACCCTGGTTCTCAACCTACGGGTTGCGACCCCTTTGACAAATTTCTGTCTCCAAAATTATTTACATCATGATTCATAATGGTTGCAATATTACAGTTAGGAAGTAGCCACAGATATAATTTATGGTTGGGCGTCACCACAACATGAGGAACTTCACTAATGTGTGGCAGCAGTGGAAAGGTTGAGAACAACTTATCTGAATCTGTCAGTTCTGTTTCTTTTTTTTTTTTTTTTCCAGATAATGATGAGTAATGTAACTGTCTTGGTTCATTTTAGATCTATGGGGGACGGTGAGGATATTGTTACTCTGATCTTCTACTATCTTGGTCCTGATGACATGCCAATTCATCCTCAAACAGAGAACAAAACAAGAATGTGGAGGGTTTTAAATGACCAGAAAGAGCTGGTCTCAAGGCATGGATCTGCAGTAGGATGTTGAAATGCTTAGATAAGTTATACAATTCAACTTGCAGCATAAAGTGCATTTACTAGGTCTTGAAAATGAGGGAGATTTATCAGGATTTGAATCTTGAAAAATATATTCCACAAAAGTAGCATGTGTCTTTTCCTAACCTGAACCTAAAAGGAATTTCATATTGTAACACAATACAACCAATAAAGGAGCAATTTTTTTTTTTTTGTAAACTTAGTTAAAGGAGGGTCATCAGATTTTAGGATTAAGAGGGGAAGCTTCTGTCTTTTGAGACAAGGTCTTGCTTTGAGCTCAGGCTGACTTCAAACATGGTGAGAGCTGCCTCTGCCTGGTATCGGTATTGCTAGACTGGCTGCAGTGCTTCTTGTAAGGTTAGCGATGTGCTTTTTACCAGTGGCTTAATCCTCTAAATCTTACTTCCTTTAATGAGGCTAAATGTGGCTTGTTAGAGCACCTCATGTGACCAAGCAACAAAACAACAAACACACTCTTTGTGAAGATGATAGATAGCAGCTAGTATTTGTTGAATTTTTCCCTGGATAGTTGTTCTAACATTTGTTTCCTTTGCAATTTTTGGTTGTTTGAACCAGGGTCTCCCCTAACTCAGGCTGTCCTTGAACTAACTATAGAGCTGAGAATAGCCTTGAGTTATTTATCCTATTGCCTTTGACTGTCATGTGCTGGGATTACAGGTATATTCAGCTTTAATCCTTCCACCCCGAAATCATAACGAATTTTTCCATGGTTTGCAGTTCTGAGTGCTTCCAAAAGCTACATACCAAAATCCTACTCCCAGGGCTATCGTAAGCCCATACTCCAAGGAAATGGAAATGTAGCCTTTGTGGCTAAGTCTTGAGGCTCCAAAAGCTGCTATGACCTGAGCTATGTGAGGACATGATAGAAGGTACTATTTCTGAACTTGGAAAGGATTCTCACCAGATCCCAAATCTGTCTGCTATTATTTTGAACTTTCTAGCTGCTGAATACCCTCACATACACACCCTCACACATTTTTCTGCTGTTTGTAAGCCATTGATGGTGGGCTTCTGTTATAGTCACTTGAATGGGCTCTGTGCTATTCTCACTTATGTGACAGATTTTAAAACTTGAAGGAATTTCATGGATGTAAGCTATTGTTACTAGTGTATATTTTATCTAAATAAAAATGTTTATGTTTTTATGGCATGAAACTCTACCAGCCAGGATTTTAATATGCTTAGGAACAGTGATCTAAAACACTAGAAGTATAACCTTGGTATCTTATAATTAAAGCTTGAACACACACACACATAACTTTTCTTCATGAGAAAATTTCTCTTGATATCTGTCTGGACCTCTACTTTTGCAGCACCTGATGATTATGATAAAAAGATATAGCCTGTTCTGTACGATGAAATGTGAGCAGAATTAATGTGTTCATTCCAGGACAGCAGCTAAAGATAGATTCCCCTCCCTGCCATTTTCCTGTTGTCATTGTCTTGGCATTCCAATAGTCCATAGCAGTAAGATGGAGGTGTGGACCTGGACTTATGTTACACTTGCTTGGGTTGGTTTAATCCATGGTGCGTAAGGGCAAATCCATGTTTATTTCACTGTACCTAGTCTGAATAATACAGTGTCCAATTCTTTCCTACAACTTTATCCTCCCGAAGAGGATGTTATCATATAATAGTATAATATAATAAATGGAAAAGAAAGGCTGCAAGTAATGTGGTAAATACCCCATTCCTTGGAGAGTACATGGGAGAAGCAGATAGCTTAGACAGAGCTGTGTGAAGTGTCCATTAACAAGGTATTTTTTTCCAGCCCGTGTTCATCAGTGCACTAACAAATGATGATAGACTTTATTTGGCACTCCTAGTTCATGGGTCACGCTTGTTTAAGGTTTGAGGCATCTGAACCCAAGAGATCAGCTGCTTCGGGTCTTGCCCAGGCATGCCAGCCTCTAGACTCAGTATCTTTGCTCACTTATGCCGTTCTGTGTAGGAAACTCTAGTCTAAAAACCACTCAAGCCTAATGGCCTGGTGCGCTATTTTAGAAAACTAATTGAGATGATTCAGATCTCAATATAAATTTTTCTCCTGATTTAACTGCACTGATTCAATTGGGAAAACTCAATTTCTCCATCAGTAAAATGAGACCCCTTCCAGTTGAAAAAGTCTGTGATTCTTTTTGAACAACAGCATGTACTGCCTAGAATGAGGAACTAGCACAAATTAAAATTAATTTTATCGTAATACAATGAATCTGAATCAATGCAGACAGCTAAGCTAGAGTATCTACGCCCTAAAATGGGTTGTACTCAGCTTGGCTGTCTGTATTCATCACATAAACTGAATGATAAGGTAGCCATAGTTCCTGTTGAGTAGCCAGCAATCTGTGCTCAAGCTCTTGCTTCTTAAAAGACTGATCCACACCTCACATCAACCAAATGCATTAAAATATTACACAGGTGAAGTCATATGTACATTAAGTTTGACTATACAGAACTCTCAAAACAGAATTTAAAAATCAGTTTAAAAATGAATGTCTTCTCATTAATGCTTTGGCATTTACTATTGGAGTAGCAGTTACATTGTTGATTTAATGCTTTGTGATCTAGGAAACATGAGTGTGTGCATGTGTGTGTATGCATGTATGTATGTATGTGTATTTGTGCGCATGTGTGCACACACCCATGTGTGAGTATAAAGGTCAGAGACTGACATCTGGGGGCTTCACTTTTCACCATTTTTTTTTAAGCAGAGTCTTTCACCGTACCTAGAACTCACCAGCCCTGCTGGACTGCTGCCTCCTAAGCCTCAGGGATCCTCCTCGCTCTGCTTCCTCAGCTCTGGGATTAGAGTCTGACACCATGCTGGCATTTTTACCTGCAGGTTGAGGATACAAACACATGTCCTTGTGCTCAAAAAGTTTATTGACTGATCCTTTTTTCCAAGCCTCTAGCAAAACATTTTAATATCTAACTTGTTTTCTTCTTTCAATTTGTCTACTCAGTATCTTTGCTATGTGTGGGAAGGGTCCGTGTTCCAGAATGTAGTCAGACTTTTTCTCAGGTTTAAGACTGACGTGTATCATTTTATGCTAAGCTCTCAAATGCAGGTAATAACTCTCTCATTCTTGCCACATGTAACAAAATGAACTAAGGAACACATCCCTCTCTTGTCACAGGATTTAATTAAAATTCTTATTTTGCCTTGAAAAATATCCGAGATGGATAATGTGTTCCTTAATCAAATAAAGGCTTACTGCCAGTAGATTTTATGATCTTTAATTGAAAGCTATGAATTTAGCATGCTTGTTTTGTGTGTGTGTTGACAAGCATGTACCCCATATCTCTCTGAACTGTCACTCCCTCCCTCTTGCAGCTTTCTTTCTCTCCATTAACTGACATAAGTGTCTCTCACAGATGGAGCCACCTCAGTGAGCTGAACTTAAACCAATTAAAACAGCATAACTGAATAATAGGAAAATATTTGCCACATATGGAGGGAAGCTGACACTGAGGAACTCATTTATTAGACTGACGAACTGAGACACATCTATTGTTGTGTTCTATGGATTTGGGTGGCTGCTGGTGGAGGCCTCAGTCCTGGGATTAACTGACAGGTTATGTCATGCCTCTTTAAGGAAGATGACACCAACTATGTGTGGAGACTTGTCGAGTTTTTGTTGTTGTTGCTGTTGTCTGTTTGTGTTTAGTGTGCAGAACCTAAAGTGCTTGTGAGACGTCTTCTTAGTGTTACTTTTGGCTACTCACGTAAATGTGGGCACAAAGTTATGGTTTCTCATTTGGGACTTGCGTAGCAGAGGACAACTTTATGAAAGTCCATTGTGGTTCTGGGCTTGCTTACATCTGTTGTTTTCTTATACACGGCTCATGCTTGTCCTGTGTCTGTTTACAGTAGGCTGTGGTTGTGGGTATTCTCTCACACATTCTGGTAAGTGCCTCCTTATTCATGACTGAGCTCTGATTTTTTCTCTGCTGTAAGAAGGGTTCCTTCAGTCATGCTCTGGAATGGAGAAGGTCAGGGCCACCCTGGCAGTGTTAATTGTCATTTGCTACCTATGCAATCAACCCTCCAAATGTGTGGATTCCCATCCATGGACTTAACCATCCACAGATAAAAATGAATTGAAAACTGTTGCACCTACTGAACACGTACAGACATTTTCTTATCATTCCCAAAGTAATTCAGCTAATCCTGTAGACTTCTACTCTAAGGGATTTTATAAACAACCAAGAGATGGTTTAAATTCTCTGAGATGTTATGTAGAGGTTATATGCAAATACTTTGCCACTTTATACCAGAACCTGCACATCTGTGGAAACTTAGAGCTGATCCCTTCAAGATACTGAGGCACAACTGCCTTGTAACTGGGTTTTCACTTTTTTTAATGTTGTTTCTAGATTTTAATTCTTTGGAATATCTCTTTTCCTTTTGCCTTCGTAATAACAGATGTTTGGCTAAGTTATTGTCCTCACCCAAATATTTAGTAAAATCCTATCACGATATTCCCAACTTGACCTCACTTTGATGCACTACAGATGAACTTACGATTCATAATTTCTCTTTCCAAGACTAGGACTTACTGGTTCCTGGTAGGTGGTATCTGAACCCTTCCATTTCCTTGACTGAGGAGATCACCAAAGACAGGCTTTTAGTATCCCCTGGTACTTGAACTCACCTTAACATGACAGGCTACTGGGTAAATTTATGTGCCTTTGTGCTGTTGCATCCATCGTATTTACATCGTATTTACATTTTAGTCCATCGTATTATCCACACTTAAGGCAAATTGTGAAGATTTCTGAGTTGGAAAAGCACCTCCATTTTGGAACTTCATGACCCTCTCTCACCTGTAAAGTTCTCTTGCCAGACTCATGTTAAGTTCATGCCTTGTCAAGCCTTCTAAACAGTAGTATTGCAGTTATCTAGATATGTGTCAGACCCAAGCTCTCTTCATTCTCCCCTTACTCTAACCATTCTATGGTAAGACAGACGATGGTCCTCCAAGGGCCTGGGATGTTATTTCAAGTGTCCATCTTATGCAGTTCAGTTGATTTACAGACTTTTCAGTACATATCGGTTGGCTGGTTCAGCGCTAATGGTGTGACTGTGTTACAAGATAATTTCTCAAATAAGTTAGTCAACCTCTCACAAACGTGGATGTAAGCACTGCACTTTTATTCACATGGTAGGCATTATTGGGAATATGCCCATGTGTCACAAGGCTCCAGGTCTAAGCATTTACCACTGTAGTCATGAGCTCACTTACCATTTTTGTCAGAATCTTTGACAAAAACGAGTTGGATTCTTTGTTATTTAAAGCTTGACCCAGGAGGCTTCTCCACCTATGACATATGTCGATGGAGTGTTGCTAAGTATAGAGGCCATTCCTTGTCCCGCCAAAGGATTTGTTGTGTTTTCTGATGCCATGGTATCTTAGCTAAAGACAGCTTAAGTATTACACATGTAGCTACAGTTGTCGAGTGGTTTTATTATGGCGATATTTTAATGCCAGCTCCCAGAGGGGAAAATTCCTCAGAGGAAAGCATTAAAAATAAACCCCTCTACATAATCTCGGCTAAAGGGCGCTACTGGATATGGTTTCACTCCTGAAGTAGGAAATAGT
The DNA here is from genome assembly GCF_907164565.1 of Psammomys obesus. Lineage (NCBI taxonomy): Eukaryota > Metazoa > Chordata > Mammalia > Rodentia > Muridae > Psammomys > Psammomys obesus. The sequence continues at coordinate 1,122,339 of NW_026585689.1, forward strand.
TTTCTCTTGAAGTACAGATAGTTTGGCCTCAAGGAAGTTACAACAGATGATTCCCCCAGGGGAGCTCTTAGAATGTACTCGCTCAGAAATCCACGTCTCACCCTGTAGACAGATGTGCTTCTCTTACACATCTCAGAAAAGTATCCCCAGCTTGCCTTATCTTATTCTCATTTTGGATGGAATGTCCCTCCTCTTCCTGACCTTGCACTCTTCCTGTGGTTAAAACTCACCTCTTTGCTATGGCTTTCAGATGAAGGCTGAGTACATGTGACTGCTTCAGTTATCCTAGCACACTCCTCCTGAAAGAATGAGTATCAACTCTTGTGAGGTGGCTTCCGTGTCTGCCGTCTAACCACCACTTTAAGGTTCACACATAGGCATCTCAGTCATTTGGGATTTGTGAGTGGGATGGGGATAGCAGTGTGCTTGTGGCTTAGCTCCATGGAAGCTGTGCACACGGGGTGAATTCTTTGTCACATCAGTAGAAAGAACCCTCCCTCACTGTTTTCTTTTTGTTGTTGTTTGTTTGTTTTGTTTTAAAGTGGCCTGATAAACCGACATATTCTTCAGTTCTTCATAATCTGTGACATTAGCAAAGGACCCAGAAGAAGGGGGGGGGGAAATACTTTTATTCCTCACAGACCTTTAAACAAAATTTCACTTTCGAATTGATATGACAGCAAATACCAACAAAACATGGACTGCTTAGATGTGACTTCACAGTGGTACTTATTAAAGATCTACTTCCCCTCAAGTTATCAAAATGGCATAGAGAAATTAAGAGTTTTTCAGGAGGACTAATAAGACACTCATTTTGTCTACCAGGGCATACTTTCCTCTCAAAGACACCATGCTATGCTATTTCAGCAAAGAACTCTTCACTAACACAATTCTCTGCAAGCCCAAGCAAGTGGTATCCTCAATATAATTAAAAATAAATCTTCTGGCTAAGCATGGGGAAGGATCTTTCTGTCAGAGGGTAGCATATTTCTTAGTGCAATGTTCTTTCATCTTCTTTTTGGTCAGAACATCATGGTGTAAGTATGTTGACCTAAACGTTCTGGTAAAATTTAGAAAAATAAGTTCTTTCCTACACCCTAAATATATGAGCTTATACTTTATTTATTGACTTGCTAAAAATAAGTAAGTTAAAATCTCTTGTCTCAGATAGTCAGGATGGTTCACCAGATAAAAGTCCATGCTTTGCAAGCCCAGCAAGCTGGAGGTAATGGTGGAAGGAGAGACCAGAGTCCTGAAAGTTGTCCTTCTACACACACACTGTTGTGTGTGTGTCCCCACATTCACACCTATACATCATACACAAACACACACACACACACACACACAGAGAGAGAGAGAGAGAGAGAGATCTGTTTTTCTGAAATAATAATATAATCATCATGATTCAGCCTTGTATGGAAGAATTTATTAGGACTCACAAGCAAAAGTGTAAAATGAACTACGACTGCTGTAAAATATTTCTATTTTGAATATTGCCAGGCTACAAACTGATAATGTTTGTTCCTAGTTCTTGATTATTTTAAGATACTTTCCTACTGGTTTTCTAAATTAATACACATAAGAACATGGTTAAGTTTACTTGCCTAACAAGGACTGGTTGTGCAATTACATTCTGGAATCCATTTTTCATTCTGGACATTTGGGAGACATCAGTGAACAAAAGTAAATCCCTCTCCCTTAACAGATTGACATTTTTGTGGTAATAAATAAAAATATAATTGCAGAAACTGAAGTATACATTCTGAGACATTTACTATTATGGTTAACAGCATTATATGATCATGAAAGTAGACGATGAGTAAGAGATCATCAAGAAAGTTAGATCTGAACAAAGTCAGCGCCATAAAAGTCACTGAGAAGACAGTCAGGGCAAAGGCCTTGTGGTGGCGGCGGCTGGTGATTTGGAAGCTGGACTTGAGCCCTAGCGACAACAACAAGGAGGGATGTAGTGGAAATTTGTCAAAATACAATTTAATTTCAGAAATAAATAAATTCTTGATATTGAAATAGTTCTTGAGTTGATAATGTAAATGGAAACAATTGCAGTGAGGAAAACACATTTTCACACAGAAGAGTTAAATGACCTATCTTAAATTTAACACTAATTCAAATATTTCTGTCTTCTTAAAGGGCTGGGAGTCTCCTTATGACTTTTTCTATGTGTGTACCCTAATATCTATGTAGTATCGATAGACAGACAGTCAGACAGACAGACAGATGATAAATAAGGTATTCCAACCCATGTGCTCATCTCCTGGCTAGTGAAAAGGTGAAGCGGCCCATTTGGATCATGCAGCTTGTAGAAAGACTCATAACATCTTGCACAGTGGCTAAGTTATCTCATTATCTTATTTGTGTGAATGTAGGCAGCTAAATGGAATAAAATTCACTTCGGGGATTAAATTACCTAGAGTACTGTCTGCAATGATTAGATCAACTCTGTAATTACCAAATAGTCACTTCATTTTAGGCTCCTTAAACACGATGTCGGCACCCCATACCGTGAGTGAATTCCTTTAATAAAACCATTTATGTGGGTAAGAGCTGAAAGAATCCTTGCAAACCACTCCATTTTCTAAGTGAAGAAATTGAGGTTCATGGGTATGACAGGTTGATAAACACATTATTTTTCAATCAAAGTTTTTTTCTAGAATCTTCAATATTTTAATTAGTGGTGGAAGAGACTATGTCAAAGCAGAGGAAGTCAGAGTACTTGAGTATCTAAGGCTATTATGCATTTGGTGGAAAGCAGTAACCTCTTCCATGGAGTTTGGCTTGAGAAGCAACAGGATGCAACTACCATCTTTGACCAGGAAGACGGCAGGTGATAAGAATTGTGGGAAGAAATTAAAAGTTCAGTTTGTGATACATGAGTATGGGATGCATTTATGATATAGAAGAGAAATGGCAATGGAAAGTGTGTTTTAACTTCTGGAAGACTGAAGAAAGTTCTGAAATAGAAATACCAGTTTGGAGGTTTGTAGGCACAGAGATGGACTTTTAAACTCTTAGTTGTCCTAAGAGACTTAAAAGGTGTGTTTTTTGTTTGCTGTAGTTTCCATTACAAAGCAGCATAAACTGTGTGATTTAAACAACAGAAATGTTTTGTCTCCTAGATCTGGAGCTCGGGAATCTGAGATCAAGATATTGCAGGGAAAGCTGGCTCTTTTGAACATGGTGAAGCACAATAAGAATATGCTCATTCCTCTAGCTTCTGGGGTTTGTTGACAGTTTCTGAGTTTGCTAACTTGCATGTGTATCACTCCACTATCTGCCTTCATGCTCACATGCTCTTCTCCGTGTGTGTGTGTGTGTGTGTCTGTGTGTGTGTTTGCGTGCGTGTGTCTTCTTTATGCCTACTTGTCACCTTTTGGTAAGGCCATCAGCCATATTGGAATAATAATACAATCCATTTCCAACTTCCTTATGATCTCATCTTGACTGGTTCTATTTGCAAAAGTGCCATTTCTCAATAAGACCACATTCCTAGGCACGGGGATTAGGTTTTCGACATAGTGACACAGACCAACTCACATCAGAGACTAACCAACGATATTATTAAAAGACAAAAGATATGTTCAACTATGTTCATAGGAACTTTATTCATAATAGCCAGAATCTAGAAACAACCTAGATTTCCCTCAACTGAAGAATGGATACAGAAATTGTGGTTTATTCACACAATAGAATACTACTCAGCTATTAAAAACAAGGGAATCTTGAAAATTTCAGGAATATGGATGGAACTAAAACAATTCCTGAATGAGGTAACACAGAGCAGAAAAACACACATGGTATGTAATCACTTAAAACTGGATATTAGTCATATAGTTTAAACATATTAAAATCTACAGACCTGAAGATGCTAACCAACAAAGAGGACCCTAGGGAAGATGCTTAATTCTCATTCAGAAGGGAAAACAGGATAGATACTGGACACAGTAGAAGACAAGGAACAGGACTGGAGCCTACCACAGATGACCTCTGAAAGTTTTCCTCCAGCAGTGACTCGAAGCAGATGCAGAGACTCACAGCCAAACTTTGGTCAAAACGCAGGGGGTCTTATGGAAAAAGGGTAGATAGAAAAACCTGGAGGGGACAGAATCTCCACGACGACACCAACAGAGCCAAAAAATCTGCCACAGAAGGTACTGCAAAGACTGATGAATCAACCAAGGACCACGCATGGAGAGGACCTAGAAGCACTGCTCTGATACAGCCCATAGGCAGCTCAGTCTGCAGGTAGGTTCCCTAATAAGGGGTGCAGGGGCAGTCTCTAACATGAACTCAGTTGCCTGTTCTTTGGTCATTTCCCTTTGACTGGGTGGCCCTGAAAAAGAAAGAGGATCCAGGCTGTCATGATGAGACCTAATAGGCTAGGGTCAGATAGTATTGAAGGAGAATTAAGGGAGGGGGTGAGGGTGAGGGAGGGTGGAAGGATGGGACGGAGGGAGATGAGGGAGGAGGCTACAGCCAGAATACAAAGTGAATAAATTTTAAAAAGTGGTATAGCTGCTTTTTGCAATGCTTAAATCTCATTCAGAATGGCAAATAGGATAGACACCAGAAGAAATGGATGAGAGGGAACAGGATGGGAGCCTACTATAAGGGGTCCTCTGAAAGACTCTACTCAACAGGGGATCAAAGCAGATGCTGAGACTCATAGCGAAACTTTGGGCAGAATGAAGGGAGTCTTATAGATGAAGTGGGGAATAGGACACAGAGGGAACATGAGCGCCACAAGGAGACCAACAAAGCCAAAAATATTTGATCCTAGGGGGTCCTGCAGAGAATGATGCATCAACCAAATACTACGCATGAAGAGGACCTAGGCCCCCTGCTCAAATGTAGCCTATAGGCAGGTTAGTCTCTATGTGGG
>NW_026585689.1:1127248-1174610 GCF_907164565.1 Psammomys obesus
CAGATGACAGGGGAAGAGAGCTCCCCTTTTCAGTGGACTAGGGGAAGAGGATATGGGAAAAAGGAGAGGGAGGGAATGGGAGAAGTTTATGGAAGGGGCTACAATTGGGGTATAAACTAAATAAATTGTAAAAAAAATACAAAATAAAAAAATTTAAAAAAGAGAAAAGATATCAAGAATCATGTATGAGATACTTGCTCTCCCTTTAGATAGTAACAGGAGAATGTAGGAATGAGGAGTATAAATGAGTGTCAAGTGAATTGGTGAAGTTGAGAGCTTTTGTCTTGATATAAGGGAAATTTGTAGAGCTTCTGTTCATTTATTATGGTCCATTGCTCAGTGTTGGTTTATGTCCATCAGGCGGCAGACTCCAAGAGTGCAGGGTGAATTCTCCTGAAACAGCTTTATCACCATAGCAGGGCATGACATGAACACTCAGCCCATCAATTGTGAGAACTAAAATGTGAGTGAGTCTCAAGTCCCCGTACTTTATAGTTTACCCCACAGGATGCTTAATTATCCTAGGGTCTATAGTTCTATTAATATTAGAACAATAATGTCCTGAAACATATACTTGTACAGTCTTTGTCTAGGTTTTCAGTACTAAAAAATCATTCTACCTAATTCTTTACATGAGGATTTTTGTCCTTTTCTGTATATTGCACGTGCCTCCTCTCCTTTAATAGATTCTGGGAACAATAAGACCAAGACCTCTGTCCTTTTTATTCTCTTAGCGGTGGACAGCCTTGTAGCTCTTTCTTTCGCCCCCTTCATTACTCACCTACTTTGGATTCACAGTAATTCAAAGCAGTTATTCAACAGTTAATTAGCACACCAACTCACACAGGCATTTTAGAGAGAGTCCAGCTGTCATTTTTAATTTCATCAACGTCTAAGTCTCTGGATTGTCCCTTGTGACCATAATGTGTCAATATTTTCATTAAACCAGGTAAAATCCAAAGAGAAACCTTCAGGACCTGTTGATAAATAACAGAGAGTCCTTCTTACATTCAACCCACAAATCTCCTCCAACATTCAGGGGGCACTGGGCTTGAGAGTTAGATGGAATGTGGTGGGAAAGGCAATGAGGTAACTACTTGGGGGCCCAGCCGGAAACCACAGAAACTTTCTTCATAAGCAGTGGTGGAGAATGGGAGATGGTAGAGGGCAGGAAGTTCCATTTTAATGGAAGTTAGTTGCTTTATCTATCAAAATGTGCCCACTGGAAATAGTTGGTGCTCTTCAAAGTACAACAGTAAACTGCAAATTAATGGCTGTTTGCTTCAAATCTTGCCAAAAATAAGCAAAACATCATTGAATGACTTGAACTCACAAACCCAGCCACGCTTAGGAGGGAATGCCTCATACAGAATTTTTTTATTTGCTATGATAGCCTCCTTGAAATCCATGACAGCGGGTCTCGCTGATTTGCTGAAATTCTCATGCTGGGTTTCCTGTTGGCAGAGAGAAGTAATTATCTTCTCCTAAAAGCATGTAGAGAAAAATTCTTGGTGTTTTTTTTTTTCTTTACATCTGTGAAAACTGGGTGTGTCTGACCACCTAGGTAGACCGTTTAAAGTGTTGTTTATGGGTATACATTGTCAGAGAGAACTGTAGTAAAACAAAACACGTATGGCAACAGTATAATTAAGAGGCAAAATATTGACCCAAAAGAAATTAAGCGGAGCCACAGTGATCTATTGAGAATTACATATATAATTAAATTTTTAGAAGAGGTGGGAAAAAGGATATAGCAAAATATATGAAGAACCAAATGGCTGGGCTGGGGAATGTGGCTCAGGTGGCAGAGTGCTTGCCTGGCATGCACAAAGCTCTGCATAATGCAACCGGGTACAGTCCTAGCTCTTGGGAGGTAATGACAGGAGGACTGGAAAGGTCTTCCACAGTCACAAAGCAAGTTTGAGGCTCATCCTCACTAACATAATATACAAAATTCTTCTTTTGGTAAAAATATTAATCTACAAATGTAAAAAAAAGCTAGCAAAACCCAGACAGACCACATAAAAAGAAAGCTAAATTGATACCCATAGCTCTCATACCGTGAAACTAAGGACAATAGGAAAATAAACCACAAAAAGAACTAGAGAAAGCTACATTCAGATAACGGTGGTAAGACAGATGCCTTGAAAGAGAGAGGGAAAAGGCACGGTAATCTGCTTAGATTCTGTGTTCAGTTGGAAACATCTTTTTAAATGAAGATGAAATAAAGACATTTTCAGATAAAAGAAAGCTGGCAAAACCGGCTGCCAGCCCACTCGCACTACATGAAGCTGCTTCAGTAGAGGGAAATCGCAGCAGATGGGAGTTCAGCACCACAGGAAGGGGCAAGGAATCTGGGAAATCATAAATACACGAGCAAATTCAAGAGATGATCTTATATTCTTCTTCTTGAAGTTTCTTTCACGGACAGCAGATGGTTCAAAGCAGCAATAAAAATATTTTCATGGCATTTGTAATTTAGACATAAATAAAATATATGACATCAGTAACACAAAGGAGAGGAGGAAATGGAATTACAATATTGTTGAAAGTTTCTTCCGTTTCATTTGAAGTTCTACAACAGTAATTCTGAATATACCGCAAGTAAAGCCTGCATGTTATAATCTCTAAACATACAAGCCAAACAATGATTAATATAGAGATACAAAGTAAACAAAAAAGTAGAAGAAAGACAATGAATTTGGAAGACTAAGACTTAAAATTAATAAAAAACAAAAACCAACCAAACAAAAAAAGCATCCTTGCTTTTTCCTGTAGAGTTCTCTTTCTTTATCTCTCATCCACTCTGGCCCAATTCTTTATGGACTCTATCTGCCTTATTTTAATATCAATCATAAAACCTGACTGCTTTTTCCACTTCTGCCACCAGCTTAGTCTGAGCCATTTTCTCAACTTAACCACCTAACTGTGCCCCTAGATCCATCTGTGTCCCAACAGGGATCATTCATTCTTCACGCAGGAACATGGAGACAAAGTAAACACCCAGACCCTGCCATAACCTATACCCTACAGAACCCAGGTCTTTATTTCTGTTCCCGTCTGCTAAATTTCTTCCTTCTTTTTGTTCCTCTTCGGCCACACAACCCTCCTTTCCATTCTCAGAGCATGCCAAATATGACTTACCTAAGCATTTATGCATTGATTTCCCTCTCTGACTAAAGTCACTTTACCTGGATGTTGGCAAGGCTAATTCTCTACCTTCCCCCCCAGACAATCCCTCAGAAGGACCGACACTAATCCACTTATTAAAAGTCGCGACATAAGCCTGGTGAGTGCCTGTATTCCCAGCTGCCCAGAAGGCTGAGTCAGGACATCCCTGAGTTCAAGCATGACTGGCCCTACACAGCTGAACCAGACCTCCAGGAAGAAGTAAACTAAAATAGAATTCGAGTCCTTCTCATCCTGTCCTCCATCTTTCCCTCCTTCTCCCTCTTCTCTTCCTTCCTTCCTTCTCTCATTCCTTTCTTCCTTCTTTGTCTCCTTTTCCATATGTTTTTTACATTTCTTTTCATTTATGCTTCTGTCTCTCAAAACATAACATCTAACATATTTCCCTGTAAGAAAAATGAGACAAAGGCGTGCATTATTTTCCATTTATTCATTTTAATTGATTTATATGCAGCATGCGGAACAGTTGCTCAATGTATTGCTACTGCCAGATGAATGAAGAAGCAAAACTAGCTATTTCACTCATTTAGAATCTATAGTATGTATCCTGAATTCATAATATGATATCTGAACACAATAGCTATTTAACAAAAAAAAAAATCCCATATTGAAGCAACTGGGTGTTCTGGAAAACAATTCTGTGAGAATTGTGGGTCAATTATGAGATACTACTTTCTCTAGCCAATCTTAAGTTTATGTATGATATGAATCAAAGGTATCAAGAACTAAACTGTTTTTGTTTTGTTTTGTTTTTATCATAGATAGATCTGGTATTGCCAAACATGGCTTTTGACTGCACGTACCCTGTTTACCAACAGGAAACCCACAAATGCACAGAGCCACCAGAGTATGTGAGGTGGCGATGAATCACGCAGGTGCACCCATGCTGGAAGCCTGCACAATGGAGTAAAGATGGAGTGTGTGTGCGCTGTGCTTGAGAGGCCCATCCAAGCTTTGCCGGATTGTTCTTTTCAAAGTTAGCATCTCACAATCTCTCCTTCTACAAGGAGATTGAGAAGCTGGGGGTGTGAAACAACTGGACATCTATTTTCATGACGAAGAAAGAAAAACAGATGAGGAGTAGGTAAGAATTTCTCCTCATAGCTAACCATATAGAAACCACAATGGGTGATGAGCATGAGGATGGGAATCACGTTCGGGCTGTGACAATATAAAGACATCACTGGGAGAGAAGAGCATGGGACAGGTGTGAGAGACCACTGATGCTCAGAGGAAGAGAGGGAGATGCCAGCAGGGAGGTAGGAGAGCCCAGAACCTCACAAGTCAAGAGTGTCTCACCAAGAAATGTTTTTAGTACCTTCCAATCTGACCGAGATTCAAAAGCCAAAGAAACAGCAACATGGATGATTCTGCTGGATTGACTAGGAAATGGATCAGTGTAGAGATGAGACAAAGAATACAGACAACTGCTTCTAGAGGTTGGTGTCTAAAAATTTGGGTCGGCAAAGGGGAAGAGAAAAAAGGTGGTAACATTGGGAGGTTGCAGCTGCGGCTGTAGGGTTATTGATATGGTGAGCTTGCAGGATCATAGGTCACCTGTGTGGCTGATCAGGCTGCGTGGAGTAGAGAAACCGACCCGAGAGATGATGAGTGTTTAGAATGGGGCCAGATTGCAAACATTCTTGGAACTCAGCAGAGAGAACAGTATTTGATGTAGAAGAAAATTGATGGACTGGGAAGGCTGTGACACTTTGATATAACGTGTGTTCATCAGCTACCACTGACAGCTGGCAACTGCTGTGACTAATACATAAATCTGAGAGGTAAACGTGTTTAGATGTTTTTATAAAATCGAGACAGCAGGCCTTTATATAGCTCAATCCCACGTTACTCTCTAACACTCACAAGAACGCACATAGATTTACTAACCCAAGGAAGTGTGTACTGTGGGGATTCATGTGTAGCCGTCTAGGGTGGACTTTCCCAGAAACCTGAGAACAGCAAACAAACCTGTGAGCCAAACATTCAGAGATGATACAGTCAATCTCCACTTCTTTGTACTTCTCGGTGAGGAGCCAGAGCATTGACAAGTTCAATTTATATTTTCTTATAGCCAAAATACTGAACTCACGGGCAGGAAGGGAACCCCACCAGAGACGTGATTATTCGCACAATATGTAGAAAGAAGGCAGAAGAGGCTGCCTGCTGTAGCTCTGTCAAAGGGCATTTTGGGCCTGCGTAGTTTGTGTGGAGCTGTTCTCCAGCAGCACATGTTCTCCAGGCTCCTCTCTGCTGACAGGCAGATGTGTCTTCTTTCATCTGGCAAAGCTGCACTTATAATCTCAGTGGCAGCACGAAGTCATAGTTTGCGAAAGTGTTCCTCCAGAGGTTCGCATGTCAAAGGCTTGATCTCCAGACCATTGTATTGTCGAGCTGGAGGTGAGGTCTAGCAGCTTATATTAGGTCACTAGGCACACACCTTTGGGGGAAATAGTGAATCCTGACTATTCCTTTCCTGCTCTGATTCCTAGCCTGCATGAGGCAAGCAGCCTTCTTTACTTATGCTCCTTCTATGATATGCTATGCCACCACAGACACCAAAGGAATAGGGCCAAGTGTTTATGGACCAAAACCTCTGAAGGTGCAGACCAAAACAAACCTTTTCTCATATTAAGTTGATTATCTCAGGTATTTAGTTATAGTAGCAGAAAGCTAATGTACTTCTGCAGATGACTGGATCTCTATCCTCTAGGAAGGTATCCTAAGATGCATGTCAAGACCAAAGATAGAACAACTTTTCTGTAAAGGAAAGCTAGTGAATAGGTTTTGTCGAGCATGTTGTCTGCTTTGCAATTCCTAAATTCAGAGGTAGCTTGAAAATAGCCATAGTCAGCTATTTGGACATAATAGTGTCCAAATAATAATTTGATTACAGGAATGGGTGAAAGAGGTAGTGCTTACTACCCTGTGACCGAAACCATTCTTAAGACTCTCAATAATTTCGAGGTACTTAATTCACTTTGTTGACAGACTTTCTGTTAACATAATATATAGTATTTTCTGATTTTTACATTGAACTCTGATTAATAGGGTTGTGTGTCCGTCAGGGTAGGGTAGGTTATATTGCCCCAATAACAGTCTCCAAACTATGCTGTCCTTGCACAGCAAAAGATTTGTTTCCCACACTAAATATCAGATGCTTGCCAGTGAAGGATACCGTGTCATATAATCTCACATAGGGCAGTGGGCTCGTGCAGCGCCTGTGAAAAATTGATGGCCGCCATGATACAGATAAAAAGAGACAATGGGAAATCATAGGCTTGTTCTTAAGGCTTTTGTGAGGAAATGATGTGTCACCCATCTTTCATCAACTGCAATAACTCTTACAGACAGGCGTGACTTGAAAGGGTAAAGAAGGGTACTCCGACTATGAGAGAACAGGGACAATCATGAAATTTCAAGTCTTAATGACTCCCACAGGTGGAAGCTCCAAGCCATTATGAGAGAGAAATACTGGACCCAAGACAGTCCCAAATAACGTTTGTGAAGTCACTGACAATGAGTTTACAAGTTCTCAACAATGTAATGTTTACAGTAGGAAAGCAATCTGGAGGCTGAGAAATAGGATTTAACCTTTGAAGAATTCTTTTTAGTACTGATTCTCTATAATGTCCGTATTTTTATTATTGTCTTGCAAAAATAGTTACCATATTACATTCAGCTTTGGATTTTGAAAATGTGCTACTCCAAATTCTGTCTGTAACACTTTGGAGTAGGATGTTATTAGACATAATATATACCCTCTTTGGCCTCCACAGGTGTCTTGTAAAATGGGTTCATTGTTTCTGGTAGGTCAAGTGTAAAATGAATGAGTCCCAGCATATTGCATAGAAACTCATGAAAACTCAGCCTCAATGGCATCTCTCCTTATGCCTTTTCTTCTTCATCCTCACTCCATCACATTGTAGCAATGATCACAAAGTAAGATCTATATGAAAATTCTTTGTTACTTCTAAACACTTTCATTAGCGCTATTATTGAAGGATATACTATAAAGCCAGGAAAAATAACTGACTTCCTCCAAGTGCCTTGTGAACTATTGATTTTCCTCCATTACTCTATTGTGTGTATCCTTTATATAAAATCTGGCCTCCTTCCCAGTGACTGCTTTGTACTCAAGTTGGAGCCTTGTTTCTCTCTGCATTGCAAAGTTTTCACTTAGCTCACTTTTAGCTTCCTTTCCTCTCCGAGCTCATTCCCACCCATTGCTGTTGTGCTTCATCTCCCCACAGAACAGGTTAGCTCCTGTAACTCCGAGCTTTCTCCTGAGAAAGGCTTTTGCTCCTTTCCAATAACTTCTGGGACTTGTACTCAGAGGAAAAGGAACAGAACCCCCGGGAGAAGTGGCTGTTCTGGCCAGAGGCCTCAGGGCAGTTCGCACCAATGGTGAGCTAACTGGCTCTTCTCCCCAAGATTCACAGAGAACAGTGTGAGACCCTCTGTTACAGCTCAGAGCTGAGGAGAGTGCTTGAGGGTAGGTCACCGAAAACGGGCTGGCGCTTTAACGCGCAATAACATTCCTGGTCTAGACTCAATAACCTGGAGAACACTGGAACTGTGCCCTTGAAAACTTTTCTGCTGCTGTGAGAAACATCATGGCCAAAAGCAACCAGGGAGGAAACCATTTATTTGGTTTATACTTCCGAGTCACTGTCTATGTGGAGGGGACTCAGGACAGAAACTTAAGCCAAGAACCTAGAGCCAGGAAGTGGTGTGCGGCCCATAAGGAATACTGCTCACTGGCTTTCTCTCTGTGGCTTGCTCAGCTACCATTCTTTTTTTCCCCCGCTATGAATTGCTTTAATGGTTGTATCTGTAAAAGTCAGGATGCCCAGCTATCATTCTTATACAGCCCAGGTCTAACTGCCTAGAAATGGCTCCACTCACCATGGACGGGGCCTTCTACCTCAATTAGCGATTAAGAAAAATGCTTCCAGATATACGCACAGGACAATCTGATGGAGGCAATTCCTCCACTAAGGCTTGCCTCTTCCCAGGTGAGTCTAGTTTACGTTAACTTGACAAAAGCTAACCTAAACAACCTGCTCTGTCCATCTGAATTCTACCTGCCAAAATCTATGCCTGAGCCTCAGCATAGAGCGTAGTGCCTGAAGGCATCGTATTTATCAAGTACTTACAGCTCTGAAAGCAACGTGACATTCATTGCCACCCTACCCAAAACTCTCAGGCTTTGATGATGGGCAAAATCAATATTTGCCTAAAAGAAGAGCATGAAATTTGTGGGTGGTTCTGTAGTTTCAAGATGGAATGCAGAGGTTGCTTCAGAGATCAATTGCAAATAAAAGGGCAGGAAGAATTTCCTGAGTGTCATTTTAAAAGGCTTCATGTTAATAAGAACTAAACACGTTCTTTGATATTTTCAAGCTTGCTGAGTAAATAACTGATAAACTTCCCATAGTGGTGATTATATATTTGCTACTTGTGTGCTTCCAAGTCTAACCTTTTTTTTTTTCAGGTTTGTATCAGTGCCTTAGAAAGCTTATGCCAGAAGGCCAGCCTCCCAGCTAGCTCCTTGGCTCCCTAGTCAGCCCACACTAAGAATGCAGAGGTGTTGTTTGCGAGAAGCTATACTGATGCCCCACCTGACGTCTGCCTAAATGGTATCACTTTTCTTGTTTTTCTTTTCTATGAATGTATTTTATACCTTTCCTTTCCTTAGGCACACAAAGGGAAAGGCAGTGTGCATTAGATAATGCTCCTGGAATTCCTCACCTCACACAAAAGAGCTTGAAGGTGAGGTATAGAAAACACCTCAGTGATTTGAGACTCAGTGGCTTGAGGTAAAAGGAAATGGAAAGCAGGTAAATAAACAGGTGGCTTAAAGTCCTAGTGGGTTGGGTGGCTGAATTTCATACGACACACACACATTTAAAAACCAGTAAGTAAACACAAATGCTCATGTTATTACAGAGTGATCTTCTGTATTGTCTGCTTTTCCATCTGCGGAGTATGTAACTTGTCATTTTGAATCACACGGAGTTAGCTGTAAGTAATGAAAGGGCAGAAGTGAGGGAGATGGGGTAGCAACAGTCCTGACAATACCGGCCTCCGCCACAATGCTCGAAGTTTGCTGGGTTTGTTTCTCAGTGGGAAATTTTATGTATTCTAAGCAGCTGTACCATGTTAATTGCGACATTTCCTCAAGGTAGCACTTTATGTGAGGCTCGTTAAATTCTTTCTCAGAGTAGAAGCATGATGAATGTGCTTACCATCCTCAGTTCTACTTTCTACATAGATAATAAAACACTAATATTAAACTGTAATAAAGAATGATGGCACTAAAATCACCATTTAATAATCATATGACCAAGCCCATAGAAAACAATAATTTCACAGATGGAAGGCCAAATTAATTTTACCCAAATGCTTCTATGCAAGGCAGAAGTCTGAAAATGAGTATGCCATACATACATACATCATACATATATATAATTTTTACAAGATGCATATTTTAATTTTCACTTTTCCAGATACACAGTCCTGTGTTTATGGTGTCCAGGCCAGCAAGGGCAAGCTTGGAGGACATAGATAGTGGCCCTTGCTGTGGTGTTTTGGGGTGTAAAGGTGAAATTCCATTTATTTTTTTCTTTTTCCTTTTTTCTTTCTTTCTTTCTTTCTTTCTTTCTTTCTTTCTTTCTTTCTTTCTTTCTTCGGTCTCTTATTTCAGTTTACATTTTGGTCATCCTGTTTCAGAAAGGAAAAATCCCTTCATCTGAAGCTATAATTAAAGTGGTAGTTCCTTTGTCATTTCTTGTTACCTAACCCAGGGTCTCCAGTTAAGGATACAGGGCCTGCAGCCAACAGAGAAACTGTGGTTTTGCGGTATACCTTGTGGTTAAGAAAAGTTTCTGTAGGAACTCTGGTCACTTTGTTTTATCAATGTCTAACCTGCCTAAGTCATATTTTCCACTACAACCCATCTACAGACCTCCTTTTGCTGGCATTTCAACCTTTATTTAGACTGTCTTGGTTGTACATTAGAATCCTCTTGGAGCTTCAGAAAACATAGATGTCTAATTCTGTCTGAAATATCTTCTATCTCAGCCCTTTGAAGTTTTTGTATTGCACACATTAGCTCCAGTACAAAGTGAGTGCAGTCATCAGTGATCTGCGTCTAGGCAGCAATATTATTGTCTTACCGGATGAACCTACAGGGATCCTTTTTAGTTCTCACATAGCCACACCTTGAAGCCACCAAACAGTATTGCACTCACAGTGCATTTTGTGGAAGCTAGAAATGTTCCTAAGAAACCAGTTTTATAAAGACTTTACAGCCGTATATATTCATCTCTGTGGCCCCTCAAAATTTTAGGATCCGTGGAGTTTTTCAAATTTTATCACAAGAAATATCTGTTCCCAAGCTCCATAATAGTGTAGGGTTTCAATTTTTGTCCCAATGAAACTCTTTCCAGTGCCTTTTAAATACCCCTATCAGAAAACTTTCTTCTCTTCCTTACCTCATTGTTCCTGAAGACCTACAGTCTAACTGCAAGATCAATTATTAATTATCGATTAAAACATCCTTTGCTTGTATTCCTTCCGGCCTACTACTTACTCCACCCTTTCTTTTTGTTAGTCATGTATATCCAATACTTTCAGGATCTTTTGTTTGCCAAGTTTTTAAATATATAGTGATGAAACAAACAATAGTCATTTTCCTAAGGAGGCCACAATTCACTCCTGTTAAAATATTAACATCCCAATCTATGCTCTCACTTTAATTGTCAAGTGGATTTGCTGTACATATATTTTTTGGCCAAAATCATACTATATAAAATATGAATGGATGATGTTATGCTTTAAATACGTTCCTAAAAGAATGATCCTGTGTGCAAGAAGATTCTATTGTGGCTACTTCACTTCAACTTTCCAGCACTTCAGTTAGCTGTGGCAATTTCATATGCAACTTTTACCATGTTAGGTATTGCTTCTTTTATAATCTGTTGAAAGCCTTTGAACTTCATATTGAAATTTTCAAAGGACATTTATGTATCTTTTAAAATTGCTTATGTGACATGTGTTCATCATTTTAAACAGCATACCACATTCATTGATTTTTATGTGTTGATCCAATCTTGCACTGCAGGGATAGGTCAGTGTTTTATTGTGACACATGATTTTTTAAATGAGGTTTTGACAGAGGAAGACAATGCAGCCAGTCCTGATGAGACCTGATAGGCTAGGGTCAGATGGAAGAGGAGGAGGCCCTCCTTTATCAGTGGACTGGGGGAGGGGCATGGGAGGAGAGGAGGGAGGGATGGTAGGATTGGGAGGGGATAAGGGAGGGGGCTACAGCTGGGATACAAAGTGAATAAATTATAATAAATAAAAAAATTAAAAATGAGGTGTTGAATTTGGTCTGATAACATGTTGCTGAGAATGCTTTGCATCTATGTTCATCAGGATCAGCATCTAAAAAGTTGCTTATTTTAGGAGCACCCCATCTGCTGCTGGCATCAAAGTGTCATGGTTTGGGAATTAAATGTCTCTCAAATGTTTACATGTTCAAGGCTTGGCCAATGGCTGGTGCTGCTATTGGAAGGTTGTTGAAACTTTAAGGTTGGAGCCAGGAAGGAGGAAGACTCATTGGGAGTATCCTCTTAGGGTGTATATTCAGACCTCGGTCCCTCTCTTTTGTTTCCTGGCCACGCTGAGGGGAGCAGCTTCTCACTACCAGTTGCATACTGCCATGATGCTTTGCCCTACCACAGCCCTGAAACAGTGCAGTGGCTGATTGTAAACTTAAATAAGTCCGAGAAATGTTTCTTCCTCTGTAGATCTTTCTAACCTCAGTAATGGCACAAGGATGACTCTCATACAAAGAAATACTTGCTCTGTACAATGAGATTAGCAGTTGCCCTTCTTCATTTTGGGGAGGAGACCTTGAGACAGAGTAGTATTAATTCTTTTGTAAACATTTGGCAGAGGGCCACCAAGATGGCTCAGCAAATAAAGGAATTTGCGGCCAAGACTGGGCACCTGAGATGGACCACAGCACACACGTGATAAGATGAGAGAACCAACTCCCACAGTTGTTATGACCGCCACACACATGCCATGGCAGGGATCCCACACCCACATGCACGCAGAAACAAATGTAACTTTTTTTCTAACTTTGGTAGAGTAAAACTTCATCTTTTAATGAGATATTCAATGAGAGTAAATGAAAATTTCAGCTCTTGGGGTTTTCTTTGATGGGAAATTTATTATTATTACTGGTTTAATTTCATTATTTATAATGTATTGGTGAGATTAAAAAAATACCACTATTCTTCTCTTGTAGATTACGTCCCATGCTTACTGCAGTTTTCCCTCCCTCTGTTCCCCTGGCACATACCCCCTCCTCGACTCTCCCCCAGATCAATTCTTGCTTTGTTTTCCTTTAAAAATAGTCAACCCTCCCATGCATAGTCACTGAATGTGGATTAGCCAGATAAGATAATACTGAGCACAAACCCTAATGCCTGGGCTGGGCAACCCAGTAAAAGGAAAAAGTTTCTAAGAGCAGGCAAAAGAGTCAGAAACCCCAGAACTTCCACTGTTAGGAGCTCCTCAAAAACACCAAGCTGCTCAACCATAACATATATGCAGAGGACCTCGCTCAGACCCATACAGGGTCCATGTTTGTCCCTTCAGTCTCTGTGGGCCCCTGTGAGTCCTGCTTAGTTGATTCTGTGAGTCATGCTCTCATGGTGTCCTCTACCAGTGTGGCTCCTAAAACCTTCCTTCCCCTTCTCTTCAGGGTTCCCCTGGTTCCGCCTCTTGGCTATGGGTCTCTCCATCTGTTCCCATCAGTTGCTGGATGACGCCCCTCTGATGGCAACTTGTCGAATCCTGGATTCACAACTTATTTGTCAGAGGGGCTTCGAGAACTTTGTTTCTTCTAGGCTTTTCCAATTTGCTGGCCTGGAACAGAACCAAAATAGGATGTAATAATTAGAAATAAACTGAACCAAGGAAATGAAATATCTATACAGAGACAAATAAGTAATTTAATAATTAATAATTTAATAAAAAAGAAAATTAATTTTAAAAAGTTGAAAAGGTCACAAATGAACAAAAATATGTGTTTTGGGGTTGGAAGAATCAGTAAATTGTTAAAATGTCCATATTAAATAACAGAATTCATAGATTCAATAGAATCCATACTAAAATTGCAGTGTCACACACACACATACACACTAAAATTTGGAAAGAACCACAAAAGTTTCTGAGTAGCTGACACAATTATGAGAATTAAGAACAATTCTAGAAGTAATTACTTTTATAGATCTTAAATTATATTACAGACCATTTAATCAAAGCAGATGGTACCATTACTTATCCAAACATACAAATATGCTCAGGAAACAAAAGAAAAAGGTTGAGAAACAAACCCATGAATATTGTCATTGAGCGCTTGTCAAAGGCACCAAGAATGCACATGAAGGAAAAGTTATAGTCAATATCTAACATTTGAAAGTGACATCCACATAGAAATAAAATAAATTGGATCCTGATCTTGCACCATTCACAAAAATCAACCCAAAACTGATTCAACATTTAAAAGTAGTACTGGAAAAGGTACAATTTCTTGAGAAAAACACAAGGAAAAAAATCCGTGACAGTGGTGTTGGCCAAATCAGAAATAACCTGAGCTTAAATATTAAACATATATCCTGACAAATCAACACATATAAAGCTCACATACAAAGAAGATTTTTTTTAATGATAAATTTTGTACATAAAATTGAGATTAGTGTTTAGAAAGGAGTCAATATCTAGATAATGATTTAGGAAAAATAGTTCTCCAAGTGATACCTTACACAGTTTAAGAACTGATAAGATTCTTGTATATTCTCCTTCTATTGCTTATTTCCCTCTCAATATCAACATATTGTCTCTTTGATCCAGCAATAAATCAGATAGTTGTAGTCAATCTGAGAGGCACATTTGTTTAGGTTATTGCTTCTACTGAGGAAGATACTGAGATAGGTGCATTTCTGAAGGGTTACAGCATCTATGAGGGCAATGAGAACTTTTCTTGGGCTTGGGGTGATGTCACCATGATGACTGAATGAATGACATCTGGAAGACATTCAAGAGTGCTGTTTATGACTTCAAAGGATTTTGCAATGATGAAAAGGTTGCAAGAATCAGCAAAGCCATGGGTAAGAAGGGAAACATCTTTAACCTACCTGTGGAAGAGGGTGATGCTGAGAAAATCTTTTTTATCATCTCCCCCTGAGGGAGGAACAGCCTTACCAGGCCACAGAGGAAGACAAGGCAGCACGTCCTGATGGGATCTGAAAGGCTAGGGTCAGATGGAAAGGGAGGAGGACCTCCCCTATCAGTAGACTTGAGGAGGGGCATGGGAGAAGATGAGGAAGGGAGAATAACTGTTAAAAGATGTAAAAGATGTTCCCTTTGTTCTTAGACAATTAGAAAATGGCTAACAAATGCTGAAATAAAGGCCACACATGACTGAAAAACTAGAAAGAAAAGAAAGCTATGATTACTGTTATGTCTTATGTGTTCTTCTTTTCTGTCTGGAGATGGTTTCTGTGCTGAGATACACCATGGTCAACTTAGGGCCTGGGGGTTTCCCCAGGTTCACAAAACAGAGCATAGTTTATGGCTATCAAGGTGGTGAGAATTTGGGGATAAGACTACCAGAACTGCAGAGAAATCTTTCAGATCTCTTTAGTGAGGACCTTTGAAGTCCTTGGCTGAATACTAAATCTGTATATACATATAAGAGAATGATTACCCAGATTGGTATCAAAATATCCAGAAATAGTCATCTTAATGAGTCCTGGAACTCATGTGGGGCTGGGCAGACTTTGTGAGTCCAAAAAGCAAAGTCCAAAGATCTTTCTATTGTAAAATCTTCTGTAGATATTCAATAAGCATCACATTATTGCTTAAGCTAAAACAACCTGGACTAAAAACTACAGAAGGTTTGTCAACCAAACCTTATAATCAACCCATCGAAATATTCAACGGACTCCAAACAAAAGCATTAATCTTGTGAAGTACTATTTTTAAGATTCCAACAATGTAGGACTAACATAAACACAGGACTCAAAACATACAGTGTCCTCTAAAGTATTAGATAATATTCTGAAAAGCAGGAGAATATGACCTGCAATAAGATGCATCAGTCAAGAGAACAGAAACAGAGTAGTGCAGAAACAGAAATCAGACATTGCAAATTAATATTTAAAACAAGCTCTCTATGCTCAGCAACTCAGAAGTAGTACATAATGACAAGAGATGAAGAAATTTTTTAAAGGCTCCAATTTAACTTTTATGGATGAAAAATGTCTCACTAGGGGTGAAAATAGATTTGATAATGTAATAAAATGCTACAAAAATTACAGGGTGGGTGATGGAATGGCAGACATATTTTCTTATTATCCTTGAGTTTAGAAGTTCAAGACCAAGGTGACAGTATGCTTATTTCATTTCAGGGACATCTCTCTTTTTTGTTTTTATCTGGCTATCTTCTGTGAGTGTTTCATCTTGCTTTTTTTTTTCTTTTTCTTTTTTCTTTTGTGTTCTTATTTACACTTTCTAAAGGTTTATATTTACGTAAGAATTTATGTGAGTGGCAGTTTGGCCAGTGTGGAAGTGAGTGTCCTATGGGCATGCCTGGTGAATGCAGAGACTAGAAGAGAACATCAAGTCCCCCGTAACTTGGGTTACAGATGGCTGTGAGCCACCATGAGAGGTGCTGGGAAGTGAACCCATGTTATTTGCAAGAGCAGCCAGAGCTTTCTAATGCTGAACCGTATTTCCAGCCCTGTAGTTTCTACATCTTATAAGGATACCGCTCAGATTAAATGCTGTCCCTTGAATTTTATGTCAGTTGATTTTAGTTTTTTCTTTAGGGATCCTATCTCTAAATAAGTCACAGTTTGAGGTTTCACTGTTACTAATACTTTAACATATAAATTTTGAAGGTGACACATTCCATCCTTTGCAGGTAGTATTAATGAGAGACAAGTCAGAGCACAAGAAAAGTTCAAAGAACTCACATACACAGCAGTAGAAAAGTACTCAAAATAACACACAAAGGAAAACGGCCAGAAATAATGGACATAATAGTGAGTAGTAGTAGGATAGAATCAAACAATGCAAAATCTGTGACTTGGTAGAGACATGCAAAAAATATTTGAAGAAATAATGGTTATAAAATGTTTAAAATTCATGAAATCTATCAATTCAGATTTAAAAAAAAAAAAAGCCCAAGCTACCAGAAGAAAGCCACAGTGAACATTATAACCAAATTGCTGAAAACAAGTGACAAAGAAAACAACCTTTAATGCAGCCAAAAGGAAGAAATACTTGCAGCAACGGAAAAATACACATGACTCTTTGATGGAAACTTTACATGCCAGGAGACAAGGTGATGCCACCTTTAGGACCCTGAAAGAAAAGGGTCTGTCAGGTGAGAGTCCTACATTTGGGAAATGCAGCACTTAGAAAGAAAGGGACTGTAAGGAGAGAATCGATTAGCAGCAGATGTGACTGGCCACTTCCAGGTAAAACGTGAAAAGAGAAATTTGAATTGAAAATAAAGAATAAACATCAATAGAAAATGTGAATATTTGGGTACAAATAAAGGGTCTCTTCCAGGCTGGGAGATGGGTGAGTCGGGGAGGCACTTGCCATGAGCTCTGGATAACCTCCTGTCTGAGTTCAAATCCTTGAACCCACAAAAGAAGCCAGACCAGACATGCTGGTACATCGGCAATCCGAAATGCTGTCAAAAAAAGGGAAGTGGACAAAGAAGAGCCAACAGACTCCCGTGGGTCAGTTAGCCTGGAGTACATGGCAAAGAAGCAGAAACAGAAAGACCCTGCCGTGAGGAAGGTGGAGGGCAAGACCTGATGCCTGAGTGTCGTCCTGGGACCCATCATGTCCACATCCACTCACATTTCCACAGACACACCTTCTCCCCCACCACATACTGACTGTTTTAAATCCCCATTTTAAATTTCTGTACAGATAGATATTTTAAGTAAAATAATGCAGTTTTATGTGAAAAAAAAATATATGTAAAAGCAAAAACCGGACATGGTAGAGGCAATTTTCCTGTTACTATATAATAACTTTGAATGTAGACTGATACTTGAAACTTTGAAAGTGTATATTTCTCTTGGACTAAGACTTTTGCTTATAATTACAAGTGTTATATTAAGGGCAATAAACTCTGAGTGGAGAGTGCAAGAACTATTTTTATATTTTATTATATACTTTTTTAGTGTTCTTTCAATATAAATGTATTCATATTAAATTTACTTGTTTATTAACATTTTTTATGATGGTCATTATGTTGACATGAGGACCTCATTCTTTATAGTTTTTGGACTTAAAACAAGTAACTCATTATTTTAAAATATGCACTAAAATAATTATCTTCAGCTTACATTTTTAAAGTTAGCATAACAAGGGCATAATCATAATTCTATTCTGAATGTTCAAAATTTTATGCCATTTAATAATAAACTTGCTTGATAAGACTATTTTTTATTTTTAATTTTCTATAAATACTTCTTGTTATGAGTACACAAAAAGTAAAACAAAAAAGAATACAAGATAAATTAGAAAATATTACTTAATGATAATATACAAGGAGTTGGTGATTTAATAAACCCAGTACTGGAGAAACTGAGGCAGGGGAATAACTTTGAAGCCAGCTTCAGCTACTTGGTGAGTTCCAGGCCAGCCTGGGCTAATGTGGTTTACTAGGTAACATCTGCCAGAGGCTCATGTATTTGAGCACCTGGTCCCCAGTTGGAGGCCCTGTGGAACATTTAAGAGGGGAAGTCTTGCTGGAGAGCACATACCACCAAGCTTTTAGGTTTTGGAGCCGATCTCCACTTCAGACAAACTTCCCCTCTGCTTACTGACTGCCAGGATGCTGCCATGCCTTCCTTGCCACGATTGGATGTATCCACTCTGGAACTGTTCGCCAAACTAAACACTCTATTTCCTAATTTGTTTTTTTATTAGTGTGTTCTATCATAGTACTGGAAAAAAATAACTAAGACAGCTATAGAGTAAGACCCTATCCAGAGAGAGAAGGGTGGATAGGGAGGTAGGAAAATAAAATCATAACACAATTTGGTTAAAAAAAAAAAGTCCGTTAGGTTACATTTGTCATTCTGAATCCATAACTTCCTGGGAAAGTACATTTTCCGAGATCAGCAGCACAAAGCTTTTCCAAGAAATGTGCAGCGAGCAATGGTCTGCTCCATTTCGGTAGCTAACCGTAAAGAAAAAGCCACCACGGGGACTGTAGTGTCCAAATGCCACTCTGACGACAAAGGACACTTCCTTGGGCACATTTTCTGCTTAGATACCACACTTGTCTTTGATAAATGCCTTTGTTCCGTCTACACAGAATTATAAAACTAAGAAATGGTGTTTGTAATTCTGATGTAATGCATTTCAATAACCAGCTATTCATGGCACATGATGATCTTTCCAGATAGTGTGTTTGCCAATGAAGCAGGGAAGCATAATGTACTTCATTCATTGTTCTTTTGAAAAAAAAAATATTTCATGTGTATGGATGTTTGACCTGCATATGTGTAAATGTACCATTAGTAGGCGTGGCATCCACTTAGGCCAGAGAAGGACATTGAATGCCCTGGAACTGGAGTTACTGATAGATGTGAGCAGCCATGTGGGTTTTGGGAAAAAACTTGGGCAATCAGGAATAGCATCCAGGGCTCTTGGCTGCTGAGCCAAGTCTCCAGCCCCAGAGCATATTTTCAATAGCCCAAGATGAATATGTCATATTATTAAGTAGGTAGACAGTGACACAACAGTCATCATTGCTTTTGCACAGAAACTCAAGATTTCTCTTTCACCCTCTTTGGTTTACCTACTGTTCATAGGAGTACATAGAGAGTTATAAATGTTGAAAATAATTTTGCTTTCAATCTGGTTTTAGATTTCTTTCTCCAGTCAAATCCTAGATAAATAAAGCGAAAACAAACTAAACCCCACCACCAACAAACCCAGAATGTATGTATATGTGCATGTGTGTGTGTGTGCGTGTGTGCACTTGCTTATGTGCATATATAGGGTATAGGGCACACAGGGAAGTCAGAGGACAAATTTTAGGAGATGGTGAAAATCTTCCACCTTGTGGAGGTAGAATCAATCTCTTTATATTTCTGTACCTGCACAGCACACTGAGGACTAGCTTCCTGCTGCTTTTCTCGTCTCTGTATTCCATCTCTCCATAGGAGTGCTGGGATCAGACATGTGTGCTACCAAACTCAAGTCTTTAATTGGGTTCCTAAGATTGAACTCAAGTCATCAGATTAGCAAAGAAATACTTTTAAGTGCTGGGCCTCAGACAAAACTGGGTTTCTTACTAAAAAACAAAACAAAACAAAAACCAAAAAGTTTTTAAAATGTAAAGTATTTAATTAGAAAATTTGTCTTTTATTTGGTATGTGTCTTAGGTTTTTATTTGTTTTATTGTTTGTTTTTCTGAGCTAAATCCAAAAGTTATTTGCCTCACACATTTCAACCACAGCTTATCATTTAGAGAAGTCAAGGCAGTAACTCAAGCAGGAACTGAAGCAGAGACCGTGGAGGAATGCTATTTATTGGCTTGTTCTCTAAGCTCATGTCAATCTACCATTCTTATACTTTCAGGGACCCCATGCCCAGGAGTGGAATCACCCACAGAAGATCCTCCACATCAATCATTCAAAAAAAAAAATGTCCCACATACTTGTCAACAGCTCAATCCAATGGAGACATTTTCTCAGTTGTAGTTCCTTCTTCCCAGATACCTTTAGCTTGTGTGTGTAAAAACAAACAAACAAACATAAAACAACTATCTGGAACAGTATGTTTAGACTGCTTATATTTACTGTTGTTATTAAGATGGGTCGAGTAAGCATCTGAATTAACTTTCTATCAAGGTAGGGAAAGCATGTAATTCACTAGGTCCAAACCATTCATGCTGGAAGACGTTTTGACTTTATCATGAAGGTGATGCAATATCCATGCTGCAGTGCCGTTATCAGTTCTGTGCTTGAGCTATAAAATGCTGCTGTCCATAAGGAGATCATCTGAACTGCAAGCAGACAAAGAGTTTGTTTGAGAGTCAATGATGATTTAATTAGAAACTCTGAGTGCAGGAACAAAAGCAGCAGTTACATATCTGAAGAACAGGTCACAGCTTCTGGTGGTAGGAAGACAGAAGTCCAGGCTAAGTCAAGAGTAGCCTGGGTTTGGTCCATTCAGTGGGCAGGAGAAAGGGAGGCAAGAAGGAGAATACAAAGAACTCACTTGGAAGGTTATGAGGAGAGTGGTGCTGCCATAGGGCACCCAGGTTTCATGTAGGGCAAACAGATTAATGGGATTTCACAGGGCAAATAAAACAATTGTTTGGAATACTGTGGAGCAAGAAGTCCAAATCCTGAACGAAAATACAAAAGGTACATGAAGATTTAAACTGGCCAGAGTTGGGAGTGGCAGAGGAGGAGACTGCAGCAGAGAATATGGAAACTGATGGAAATGAATGAACTGAAAACTCTGTAGTATCAGCAGTGTCTGGTCCAGAGGTGTTTCCTGTGAGCATCAATCTGCTCTTTAGATAACTAAAGGCCTCTTTACGTCAGTAGGAAGGCTGTGTTGGGTGAGGTCATTTATTTTGCCTCACTGGAAGCAAACTGCATCTTTGGTTACCAACTAGGAATGACTTCTTGCTCCAGAGGTTCTCCCACCCTACATTCTGGAATCTGACTCCCTCCATAGGCTGAGGCTCCTTCCCTCACAAACTCATCCAGAGAGCTTTACAATGATACCTGCCAACTCAAAAGCCCCTCGGGTGCTTGCTCAGCCTTCTGCAGGTGAATCGTGATAATCTGTGGGATGAAGAGACTAGATGTGATGACCTCAGAGCTTCTTTGTGGCTCATTCTCTAATTATAAGGTTGTTCATCATAATCATTTTTGTAAATCTGTTTTGTATACATTTGGAGAACATAAATAACACACACTGCCTAGGGAATGACTCATCCACTTCTAGATCATGAAACCATTACATTCCTATTTATTAGTAGATTAAGCAACGTCTCCTGACACGAACTGTGAATGTTTAACAGATACATGCATGGGCCAACTATGAGTTAGGAGTGTGGGAAAGTGTACTACATATTTGTGTTTTGTGCTATAATTACCGAGCTAATGACTTTGGCATTAACAGATAATGTGTTTTTCAACTGATAATGAAACTCTGTAGTGGAGACAGGAAGAATGAAATTTATTACCTACCATGGAACAAATCAAACATAGGCAGCATACAGTAAGAGAAATTGTATACAATGAAAAAGTGGAAAAATAAAAATAACCATACTCTCACGGAGCTTCATGAACTATTTATCTTTTAGTTTGGTTTCTTTTGCTGTGATGAACACCATGAGTAAAATTAACTCAGGAAGGAAAAGCTTTATTTCATCTTACAATTACTACTTCCATCATTGAGGGAAGTCAGAGCAGTTATTGAAACAGGAACATGGAGGCATGAACTAAAGCAGAGACCATGGAAATGAATGAACTGAAAACTGAAAACTCTGTAGTATCAGCAGTGCTTACTGGCTCTCTTGGCTACTTTTGTCAGACCTACCTGTCCAGGATGGCACTGCCCACAATTAGCTGTGCCCTTCAATAGCAATTATCAATTAAGACAATGTTCTGTAGATACACCTATAGGCCAATCTAGTAGTGGCAACTCCTCAACTGAGGTTCATTCTTTCCAGGTGTGGCATGCTGACAACCAAGATTAGCTATTGCAGTGACCTGCATGAGTTTGGGGTTGACTAGGGTGATGAGGGATCAGAGAAAGGAAAGACACACAGACACAGACACAGACACAGACACACACACAGACACACACACACACACACACAGACACACACACACAGACACACACACACAGACACACACACACACATACACACACACACACAGACACACAGACACACAGAAGGAAGCTGGGATTGAGTGGGCTATGTGCTCTGACGGAGATGCACAAGCAGCATCTTGAAAAATCAGCTTCTTTATTATGTACATCTGAATACAGGAGGTCAGATTATTGTATACAGCTGAACAGTCAGGGTTCACTTATTTAACAGGGGAGCTCTCTAGGGGAACAGCCTGAAGCTGAAAACATCCGAGAGGAGAAAGCTGCACATTTGACATTTTCTACACACACTGTACATCTACACAGGGACAAGAGGAATGTTTGCCATTTCCCTGAGCCTGACCCTTGTAAGGCTTTGTAATTCTCATGGGTCTGAAGCATTGGCAGCCTTGATGTGGCTGTATTCATGACAACAACACACATTAACTCAGTACTTCATTCAGTGTTTATACACCCATTCAGGGTTTCTTCTACTCCCCATAAGCCATCACACCATGTATCTACACAAGGTCTGATATTTACATATAACCATACCCAGTTCATGATATTAAGAAGATTTTACACATCCCAAGAGCCCACTACTATCCCAATTATCTAGACATCTTGCTTGGTACTTTCTGTACTTTTCCGTAACAGATAAACAAAAGGATTGCTGTGTGGGATGCCTTGCTCTCACAAAATAACTGATGCTGATGTCTCTGGCTTATTTGGGTGATTGCATATTTTGACTATAACACCATCCCATGCTTAACATTGCCTTGTTAATTTTTAAATTATCAACATTGAAACACTATATTCTC
The DNA here is from genome assembly GCF_907164565.1 of Psammomys obesus. Taxonomy (NCBI): domain Eukaryota; kingdom Metazoa; phylum Chordata; class Mammalia; order Rodentia; family Muridae; genus Psammomys; species Psammomys obesus. Next base: position 1,150,219 of record NW_026585689.1, read on the forward strand.
GATCAAAATCTTTTCTTCCTTCCTTCCTTCCTTCTTTCCTTCCTTCCTTCCTTCCTTCCTTCCTTCCTTCCTTCCTTCCTTCCTTCCTTCTTTCCATTCCTTCCTTCCTTCCTTCCTTCCTTTCCTTCTGACAAACAAAAATACACAATGATATTGAATGATGGTCCTACATGTTAGTTATCTGAAGTTCTTAGTATTTCTAGAGCAATACTACTCTCGTCTCACAGAAAACAATGTTCTCTGTGCTCAGCTTACTGATCTTCCTCATTACCAGTGTAGATAGCCATAGTCCCCTTCTTGGCATTGAATTTTCCATTTTTAATTAATTAATTAATTAATTAATTAATTAATTAATTAATTGCCCTATTCCTTTCTAAGATATGGCCTGGTGTAAATGTAATCTCTCTATCCAGAGAGCCTGAATGTATACTTTCTGATACAAGGACAAGGTGCTATTAACATTGAAGAATTATATGTGTAAGTGATATATGTTCTTTATTTTGGATACAGTTTTATATAACAATGTTATAAAGCCCCACTACTTGCAAAGCCCTCAATTAGAAAATATAGATTGAGTGAGATCAAGGTGATACATGTTTTGTTTTCTTAAAAAGGGTGAGCTCTGTTGAAAGGGATAGACAATTATATAAGAATTAAAAAACAATGACTAATAATTTAGAAAAAAAAGTATTTAGGACCTAAACCTATACAAACAAATTGAAGGAAGTCTTCCAGAAACAAAACAAAGAGTTGAAAGAAGTAAATGCATATTGTAGGAAAATAAAATAAAGGTGTGTGAACGTATTAGAGAATGGAAGCCTTGGGAAGATCTAGACATAGAGCATGGCAGGTCCCAACAATAAAACAATGTCTCAAAGTCACTATCAAATAGGTTGGTCAAGGAGAGATAAATGACGCAGATGGTAGAATTACAGATGGTACAATTGGACATCTTTTGTAAGGCAACAAGAACGAATTTAAGCAAGAATAAGTGACACTTTTATATTTATGCTTAGCAACACTATCCTGGTCCAAATGAACATGAATGGAAGGTTTTGGAAGTAGTTGCAGTAACTCAGGCATGCAGAAGATGCAGTATTGCTTGCAATAGATGCAGTGGAATCGAGGTAAATGAATAGATAAGGAAACACAGATACAGGCAGCACGTAGTAATTGATATTCAACCTAAAGATCACAGAAAAATAAAGGACAATGTTTAGAACTCTGCCCTGGGAACTACTATAGCTGATTAATACCTTTCAGCAAAGTGGCTGGATACAAAATTAACTAAAAAAAATCAGTAGCCCTCCTGTATATAAAAGACAAAAGGGCCGAGAAAGAAATTAGGAAACAACACCCTTCACAATAGCCACAAAGGACATGAAGTACTTTGGTGTGAACCTAACCAAGCAAAAGTCAAAGACTTGTATGAAAAAAATTTCAAGTCTCTGAAGAAAGAATTAGAAGAAGATATGAGAAGATGGAAAGATCTCCCATGCTCATGGCTTGGCAGGATTAATATAGTAAAAATGGCCATCTTGCCAAAAACAATCTACAGATTCAATGCAATTCCCATCAAATTACCAACACAATTCTTTACAGACCTTGAAAGGAAAATTCTCCCCTTCATATGGAACAAGAAACCCAGAATTGCTAAAACAATACTCTACAGTAAAAGATCTTCAGGAGGTATCTCCATCCCTGATCTTAAGCTGTACTATAGAGCAACAATACTAAAAACTGCATGGTACTGGCATAGAAATAGACTGGTGGATCAATGGAATAGAATAGAAGACCCTGACATAAATCCACACACTTATGGACACCTGATTTTTGACAAAGATGCTAAAACCATTTGATGGAAAAAAGACAGCATCTTCAACAAATGGTGCTGGTCTAAGTGGATGTCTACATGTAGAGAAATGGAAATAGATACATACTTATCACCCTGCACAAAACTAAAGTCTAAGTGGATCAAAGACCTCAACATAAAACCAGACACACTAAACCGCTGAGAAGGAAAAGTGGGGAAGAGCCTTGATCTCATTGGCACAGGAGACAACTTCTTGAACAAAACACCAACAGCACAGGCTCTAAGAGCAACAATCAATAAATGGGACCTCATGAAACTGAAAAGCTTCTGTAAAGCAAAGGATACTGTCGTCAGAACTAAACGACAGCCTACAGATTGAGAAAGGATCTTCACCAACCCTATATCTGACAGGACTAATATCCAGTATATATAAAGAACTAAAGAAGTTAAACAGCAAAAAAAATCAAGTAGTCCAATTAAAAAATGGAGTATAGAACTAAACAGAGGAATATTGAATGGTGGAGAAACACTTAAAGAAATGCTCAACCTTATTAGCCATCAGGGAAATGCAAATCAAAATGACCCTGAGATTTCACCTTACACCCATCAGAATGGCTAAGATAAAAAGCTCAAGAGATAGCACATGCTGGAGAGGTTGTGGAGAAAGGGGAACCCTCCTCCACTGCTGGTGGAAATGTAAACTTGTATAACTACTCTGGAAAGCAATCTGGTGCTTTCTCAGACAACTAGGAATAGCGCTTCCTCAAGATCCAGGTATACCACACCTAGGCATATACCCAAGAGAGTCTCAAGTACACAATAAGGACATTTGCTCAACCATGTTTGTAGCAGCCTTGTTGGTAATAGCCAGAAGCTGGAAACAGCCCAGTTTCCCCTCACCTGTAGAATGGATGCACAAATTGTGGTATATCTACACAATGGAATATTACTCATCAATAAAAAAACAAAAACAAAAACAAAAACAACAAAAAAAAAACAAGGAAATCAGGAAATTTGCAGGTAAATGGTGGGATCTGGAAAAGATCATCCTGAGTGAGCTATCCCAGAAGCAGAAAGATGCACACAGTATATACTCACTCATACAGACATATAATATAGGGTAAACCTACTAAAATCTGTACACCTAAAGAAACTAATCAAGAGGGAGGACTCTTGCTAAAATGCTCAATTCCTATTCTGAGAGGCAAATAGGATAGACATCAGAAGAAGGAGAAAAGAGGGAACAAGTCAGGAGCCTGACACATAGGACCTCTGATAGGCTCTGCCCTGCAGACTATCAATGCAGATGCTGAGACTTATGGGAAACCTTTGGGCAGAGTGCAGGGAATCTTAGGAAAGAAGTGAAAAAGAGTAAGACCTGGAGAGGACAGGAACTCCACAAGGAGAGCAACAGAACCAAAAAATCTGAGCACAGGGGTCTTTCCTGAGACTGATACTCCAACCAAGGACTATGCATGGAGATAACCTAAGACCCCTGCACAGATGTAGCCCATGGCAGTTCAGTATCCAAGTGGGTTCCATTGTAATAGGAACAGGGACTGTCTCTGACATGAACTGATTGGCCTGCTCTTTAATTACCTCCCCCTGAGGGGGAAGCAGCATTACCAGGCCAAAGAAGAAGACAATGCAGCCACTCCTGATGAGACCTAATTGACTAGGGTCAGAAGGAAGGAAAAGAAGTCCTCCCCTCTCAGTGGACTTCGGGAGGGGCATGCATGTAGAGGGTGGAGGAAGGGAGGGATTGGGATGGGAGGAGAGAGGGAACCACAGGGGAGATACAAAGTGAATAAAGTGTAATTAATAAATAATTAAGAAAAAAAAAAAAAAGACCTCTGCCCTGTAAAGTAAAATGGATGAGGTTTCCTTTCATTGGGCCAGGGAAGACCAAAAGCAGAGTTGGGAGTGTGATGGTTAGTTTTGTTTGTTTGTTTGTTGTTTTTTTGGTCAACTTGTGCTATTTGAGAAGAAAGACCTCAAAGGAGAAAAATGCATCTGAGAGATTGGCCTGTAGTCAAGTCCATGGAGCATTTTCTTGATTAATGGTTGATGTAACCAACCCTCTTTGAAAAGTGGCCTTGGGTGGTTTAAAGGAGCAGGCAAAGCAAACCAAAAATGTTTCCCCATGACTTCTGCTCTAGTTTCTGTCTGAAGTTCACTTCCTAGTAAACTATAATCTATAAAATAAAATAAAAAGGTACTCCTTTCTCCCTAATTTGCTTTTGGTCATGTTATTTATCAGAGCAATAAAAAACAAAATAGAACCAAACCAGAACATGGTAACAGGGAGTGGGCTACTGTTGCAACAGACCAAACCATATTGTGTTTGAGAGGATTGTAGAAGGGTTTTAGAATTTTAGGCTGAAAAAGCCACTGAGTGTCCAGAGCTTAATAAACTGTTCTGTGTGAACATGAAAGGTAGGAGTACTGAAAGAGATGGAGGTTTGGCTTGGTTTGGCTTGAGGTTTGATTTCAGAGAGAAGCCAAGACTCTGTCTACTGTGGCTCTTCATGTGATACTTTGAACTAATAATCTGTTGTTTCTAGTCTTCTGAGGTTTGAAGGATCAGCTATGATCAATAGCTGATGTGAAGGGACCAATAGCACTGATGTGAAACTTTCTTTTGCTGGGATAATCAATGCTTATTCGGGGACTGAAGACTCAGTTGAGATTACTTGGAGAGAAAAATCTTCTTGGAAAAAGGTAAAATCTTGGAAGTGTTTTCTCTTAGCACCAGAAACTGTGATTCAGAAGGAGCCAAGGGTGCCTTTCAAGTCGGCATCTGAACTTGGTAATGTGCAAGAGTATACCAAGTGACTGTTGGGGTGGGACTTGAAAAAGTCACAATTGAAGGGGTCTGCCAAACTGCTGACAGGGCTACTACGAGAAGCTAGGAGAAACTAGCCTGGTGAAAGTGCAGCTCCAGTTGCAGTGGACATCTTAGAGTTCTGGAGATCCCAAGGCCTTTATAATGACCACCAGGGACAGAGATGGACGTGGATGATGCTGCCATGAGCTTACCAGACAAGCTGTGTGGTAAAAATGGTGCCAGAGAGACATGACTGCCCAAGCCCTCTGGAGACATTTGATACTAAGTTTTTGCCTTGTTAGATTTTTGGTGCTGCTTTGATTGGACTGTAATTGTGCCCCAGTTCTTCCCTTGTAGAATAAGAAAATATATACATGATTTTGGATTTTTTATAGGAACTCAGTTTAAGAGATTTTAAATTTTTAAAGAAAACATACCCTTAAATTGTCAGAATTTTAAAAGTTGCATTGCATTTTATGTTCTGATATTGACATAAGAACTCAGGACTAAACAAGAAAGGAAAAGTTATGATTTAATAGTGATGTATTTAATTCTCAAGTTGACAAAGGCCAAATTTTTCTGTTTAGATTTTATTTTTTTCTTTTTCAACTTGACATATCTAGAGTCATTTAAGAAAAGGAAATCCCAGTTGAGAAAATTCTTCCAATAGATTGGCCTAAAGACAAGACTCTAAAGCATATTACTAAGTAATGATTCATTTGGGAGAGTACAGCCAACTTAGGTGCCCCCTCTTGGCAGTACCTCTGGAGTTGTATAAAAAAACCCTCTGCCTATCAAAGCAGATGCTGAGACTTATGGCCAACTGTTGGGCAGTGTGCATGGAATCTTATGTAAGAAGTGGGAAATATTAAGATCTGGAGAGAACAGGAGCTCCACAAGGAGAGCAACAGAACCAGAAATTTGAACACAGTGGTCTTCCCAGAGACTCATACTCCAACCAAGTACCATGCATGGAGATAACCTATAACCCCTGCACAGATGTAGCCCAGGGCAATTTAGTGTCCAAGTGGGTTACATAGTAATGGGAAGAGGGATTGCCTCTGGCATAATCTGATTGGCCTGCTCTTTGATCACCTCCCCCTGAGGGAGGAGCAACCTTACCAGGCCACAGAAGATGACAATGCAGCCACTCCTGATGAGAGCTGATAGACTAAGATCAGAAGGAAGGAGAGGAGGACCTCCCCTATCAGTGGACTTGGGGAGGGGCATGCGTGAAGAAGGAGGAGGGAGGGTGGGATCGGGAGGGGAGGAGGGAGGGGCTTATGGGGGTACGCAAAGTGAATAAAGTATAATTAATAATAATAATAATAATAATAATAATAATAATAATAATAAACCTCCAAGAAAGCCATAGAAAGAAGATCAGTATCAGCACTCCTCCATGGTCTCTGCTTCAACTCCTGTTTCCAAGTTCCTGCTTTGGTCCCTGTCTTGATTTCTCTCAGTGACAGACTGTTACCTAGATGTATATGATGAAATAAGCCATTTCCTTCTCAAGTTGCTTTTGGGCATGGTCTGTTTCAGCAATAGAAACCTACCTAGTAAAGGAAGGAAAATGAGTTTGTTTAGAATAAATTGAACACTGTGAGATTAGATGAAGCTTCTCAGTTGACGAACTACTGGAGAGTAGATTGTGAGACAGGCCTCTGCCAGGGAGTATAGATTTGAGAATTGTTTATGGATAAAAACAACCCAGATCCAAATGGATAGAAATGATCCCAGTGCAAGTAATAGGACTTTTGAAGAAGAAAGCATCAGAACCAGAAGAATATTGTCTGGTTAGACAAATACAACATCTTTCCAAAGGAAACTGGACCAAGTTTGAATACTGAAACCAGAATGAAGTAAAAGGCTGATGTCACTGCTAAGATACACAAAATAAAGTCAAAGGAGGATGGCAAAGTTGGCAAAAATACAATTAGAAATAGCAATTTAACTTCTTTTTGAATCAAGAGATTATCTTCTCTTGATCTTGAATCGTGCTTAGATTTTAACTAGTGTGATGCCAGAAATGGCATTCTTGGCCAATTGACTGTTAGCACAGTCCCCTGGAAGCTTGCCTTGCAGGTCACCAGACTAATGACACCTTCAGTGGTTTAGAAAGATGAGTATGAGCTTTTGGAATCTTCTTGGCTCATTAATAGCTTTTACCCAGCCCCATTCTGTTATACCTTCTGGATTCCTAAGAGGTAGTTCTTCTTTTTCAGGACAATCTTCTGCTTACACACTCTGCTCTTTGGACCTTAAATTCTTATTCAGTAAATTTCACAACATGGTTTAGGGACAAAGTGACACATGCTATCGCTGTGCAAATCAAGACATCTCTTTAAATGTTCAAGGATGCTGAGAAATAGAAGTTAAACGTTTAAATGACTTCTCTTCCAACTAAAGTATGGCTTCATTTCTTCTGCTGAGTAAGAGAATTAACAAACCCAAAATATCCAACTTAAACAAGAAATCTAATGAAACAGAGATGATGTCATTTTTTGATTTTTAGCTACTTATTTCAGAGAACTCAAGAAAAAAAACATGCATGAGTGCGTCAATTTTCAAATATAGTAAGAAGTGTTTTACAGCTAGATGAAGGAGCTGTGTGGGTCTTGAAATGTTCATCAATAGCGATTCGGCAAGACCTTCATGGGTTACTACTATTTACATTGAGAAAGTTCCCAAAGGGAACAGAGAGATGTTTCAGTGGTTAATAGCACTGTCTGCTCTTCCAGCGGTCCTGAGTTCAATTCCCAGCACCCACATGGGTGGCTCTCAACCATTTATCATGTGATCTGATGCCCTCTTCTGTCATGGAGGTGTGTGCTCATGTCTATAAATAAATAAATCTTTAAAAAAAGAAAGAAAGCGAAAGTTCCCAAAAATCTTTGCAAAGATTAATAGAATTATTTTAAATTCAATGTTGCTGAGCAATTGAAATGTAGTGAAATTTTGTAATTTTCTCAGAATGCCCTGAGATGAACAGCCAGATATTTCCTGTTTTCTGGTCCCGAATCTCTTATCCAAAAGGGAAAGAGAATGACAGCAGGCTCTTGGATCATATGAATATGAATGACATTTTCAAGGTGACTGTTATAGGTTGTTAGGTGTTTACATGGTTCTAATCTATAAAATAGGAACTATTCTTTTCTACACAGTTGTCATGAACATGAAAAACTGATGCTGGTATCCAACCAGTACCAACTAGTTTTCTTGCACCAAATGGAAATTAACCTCTTGGGATAATGCACATTTTCTCCTTATATCTCCTGTTCTCCAGATGATCGTCATCATTAGTATAGTCTCAAATTCACATTCCTTTTTTATCTTTAATTTTTTAAGTTTTTCAGCTAGTGCAGGGCATCTGTATACAGAAAAGCAGAGAATTTTATTTTTAGGAAGCAAATGAGAACAATCACTTTCTTTTTTCTAAAATCATTTTTTGGTAACAAGAGTTTAAGGCTTTGCAGGTTATATAGCATCAATAACCTTTAAAGTTTGTTTCAGAATTTAAATTTTAAACAAGAATGTGTACAATAGCATGATATTATGTTTCAATGGGAGTGAGTTTACAAACTGGCAATTACATTACAAACTTAATATTTCAGAAATAGATTTACCAATTTTTCAAACTTTCTTTGACTGTATTTTCCATTTGTGTAGTAGAATATTAATAGACAGAAATGCCTTTCGGGGGTATTTTCCAAACTTACAAAATGAAAACTTTTTTTCTGACATAAAGGAAGGTATTTATTTTACTTTTGAAATACGGATTTATGAATCTGACAAAAGATGAATTTTGTTTCCTATAAACATAGTTTTGATTGAGTCACTTGAGAATTAGAGATAGGATGGAAACTGAGCCTAGCCTAAAAAAAAAATTGCTTATTTAATGTCTACTAGGTAAAGCAGATTCATCCATGACATCATCACAATTACCTGAGTACATGGATGGATTCCTATGTCCACAGGCCTATGTCAATTGTACATCTATGAGAATGCTTAAGTGTTAAGATAGCGTTTTACAGTTGTATGATTTTATATTGTCCTGATGAACCTTATAGAAAACACACTAATTTGCATTGTTGATGATTTTGTAATATTTCTTATCTACATATGTTGTTACTGGAGCATGAATTAAGTAAGGTTTTATGAACTGGTCTCACTAATTTTGTAGCAATAAAAACTACATGCATATGTTTGGTAAATAAGTAGATAGGGATGAATAAGTGATGAAGACATTAATTGAATTGGTAGTGAGTATTTTCTCTCTAGTTTTACAAACCTCCATTTCACAGCTGTCTTTTCTTTGTAGACACGTCAACCCTCAAGTCACATGCCCAGCTCTCTAAGGAATGGGAAGAAGAAGGGAAAGGGAAGGAAAGATTCCTGGCAAAACCCTCCCAACTCACTGTCTTTCTAGAAGTTATCACTTCTTCCTGCTGGCTTTTCCCAGGGGCTAAGGGCCAGCTAAAGCATGGTGATGCTTGACTCTAGCACTCTTCACAGTCGACGCTACGAGGTGGGAAACAGGTAACTTTTCCCTTTATAGCTTCATATCTGCCCATTGCCCTTGTTGGGCTTATTCCTAAAATAGTTCTTTTGGGGACTCCACACATACTGCTTTATCTTGAAAGTGCACACAGGTTATTATAGCATACATTGACTGAGGTTTTCGTTTTAGTAAACAGCTTTTAAAGCCAGGGATGAAAAACCTGAACATTTATGTCTCAAGTGATTATATAGCGTAGAAAAAAAACTGATAAAATTGTATGAACTGTTCATAAGAATTAAATAAACGTTTAGCTCGGCAACTAGTTTCTAATAACAATCCAGTTTAAGAAAACCTTGTTTTAGATTTCTGTATATTCAGTGGCTCCAGATATTGGTTATAATTGGCCTCGAGTACTTACTGCACTTTTTCTCTGACAAATTATCCTAGTGGCCATCTTAGTGTTTTACTAAGCTAGTATGGAACTGGAAAGGGAAATGTTCATACTTTAATCTTTATATAATACAGATACCTGTATATGTTATGCGTGTGCATGTCTTTGTGCAGGTCTATATGCAGATATATGTGTGTTCATGTGTGTGAAAATGTGCATGCATGTCTATATCAGATTTGCTTCTTTTCAGAAGTCCCTCATTTATTCAAGTGAAGTTCTGTTTTAAAGACTATGGTTTGTGCTGTTATATTCAAGTCCTTGTCCCAGAAATTTATAGACTGTATTTAAAGCTATTGTAATATATCTCTAGTGCTGAAGAATTAGGTCATATTTAAGCATATTTTCTTTTCTATATTTGTGATTGTATAAATTGTCTTTAATATGTGTGCTTCTATAATAGGCATAATATGGTGACACATTTGTAAATAGTAATAAGCAAATTGCTTCTTTAAGTTATAATAAAACAATGCTTGCTGCAGCAATTCATAAGCTAATATTGGCAAAGGAGATAAACAAAAATTAAAATCCTTAATATGAGTGCAACCCTTTGCTTAAAATATTTCAGTGTAAAACTTAACTTTCTTTTTGTGACATTGCTGGTAAATACAATTCATCCTGTGGCTTCTCCTAAGCCAGATTTCTGTTCATCTTCATCTTTGTTTCTTGGAATCTCTAGGGACATCCTGTCCTTATTCTTTCTCATTAAAGCTCCCACTGTACATAATCTAATTTTTTGAAGTTGACTCAAGCCATGATTGATTTCAAATGCTGACTTTATACCCCTACTTGCTCTATTTTCTTGAAAATGTATACTCATAGATCGTTGCCATGCCCAATGGCTACCATGTCATGTCATGGGAGCTGGGGTGCAGAGACCTACAGTCAAACATTACACGGGAAGTCTAAATTGGAGGGTCCCACGGGGGGGGGCTTCTCTCTGAGCTTGGAGAATCCTACAGAATAGAGAGAGGGAAGTTTGTAGGAGTCAAAGGGATGGAGGAAACTGGTATAACACGGCCTGCTGAATCAACTACGCAGGGCCTACACGGGCTCACAGACACCAAAATGGCAAGCATTTGGCTTGCGTGATTCTATACCAGGTCCTCCGTATATGTTATGGCTGTTAGCTTCGTGATTTTGTGGGCCTCTTAATGGTGGGAACAGGTGTGTCTCTGCATCATTTATCTGCTGTTGGGACTCCTTCTTCTATTGAGTTGCCTTGTTCAGCCTTGGTACAATAGCTTTTCCCTTGTCTTACTATAGCTCGTTTTGTTCTGTTGGGTTGTTGTCTCTTGTAGACCTGCTCTTTTCTGAAAGGAGATAGAAGGATAGTGAATCTGGGGATGGGAAGATAGGAGGGTAGAGAAGAGCAGAAGGAGGGGAAACTGTGGTCAGGGTGTATTGTATAAGAGAAGTCTATTTTCAATAAAAAGAAACAAACAAAAATTGTACTGAATATACCATGTACCGCAACAAATATAAAAATTAAATGTATAGGAAAAGATGTACAATCAAAATCTTTCCATTTTAAGACTGTCTGTTTTTTTTTTTTAATTAATAGTTAAAAATGCTCTGGGCAAAGCAGAACCCTGTAGTGATTTGTGGATTTATTATCAACACAGTTCTTTGTGGCACAAGTAACTGCAAGTGACTTGCCATTGTTTTACTTGGTTATTATATTGGGGAAGTTATTGTTTTCCATGATGTTATAGCGGAGAAAGATACATCAAAGGGCAGGCAATTTCATACACCCATTTATTGCTTATAAAGTCTGAAATTTATAACTATATGCATGCATACATATTGATGAAATACTCATACTCATTGATGAAATGCTTGCTTTATGCATAATTTGGACTCTTGGAAGTATAATCTATGATCTCATAGATTCTACTTTTGGCCTTTCTGGAAGTTGCTGATCATGATCTGTAGAGGCATCCATTAAATTCTGAATCAGCAAAATTCTAAATATAGAGGGGTTCTGGAATTAGGTCCAGTATGAAAAAATAAAGGCAGAGAATTTAAGTGGACAAATGTGAGAGACAATAAAAATAGCTAAAATGTCAATATGAACAAAAATGTTGAAAATCCAGTATCACTCGTCACCATGGAGATGCAAATCAAAACCAGAGGAGCTGTCACTTCACAACCATGTAAATGGCTACCACAAGAGATAGCCAGTGGAGGAAAAGCAATGCTGGTGAGGCTTAGTGCAGATGTAAGTTGATGCAGCCATCAGGGAAACACAGAGTAGAGAGTTCTAAAGAAAATAAAATTAGACCCTTTCACATGAGACAGTGATCCCTCTGCTGTGAATATATACAACGATAATGTCTTCTTGACCCAATAATTGGCCATAATCAATAATTCCTTTTGTTAATAATTGCAAAGATGTGGTGAAGTTAGAGCTGTGGATAAATGCCAACTTCTATAATTTAGTTTGGGGATTATCATGAATCTGATTTCATTTAATGTTAGAAGTTATGAAATAAATGAAAAATGTGCTCTGCATTACAATGTCGATGAACACATCTGTTGGACATGGGCTCTTACTTCTTCTAGATACCTTGCAGAGTTACAGATAGTTTTCGATAATCAAGTAGAACAGTAAAGTATGCATGAGCCTCTTAAGTTTGTGTTATTCATTGATATCATATCTGAACCTTATAAATTATCTGTCCATCTGCACAAAACTAAGACTGCCCTTTGGACTCTTGACACTTGTCAAATTCTGTGGAAGGGTGACACTAGGACCCTATTTGAAGAAACTTGAAGTTACAGTTAAGTACTAGCATCTTCAAATTCTTGTTCCATAGGTGGGTATTAGACATTGCGTTCTACAGCCATGTTTCCCAGGTGGCCTTGCTTTCTAGAACCAACCTGTGGAAAATCAGTGTTGTCAAATGAGGGGCGGTATTAGTGGGAATATTTGGATACAGAGTTTAAGGTTATTTTAATTTTGTAGGAAAGGTTGAAACCTATCAGGAAGCCTTTACAAACATACTTGGCTCACTAATTTCCATTGATATAGGCACATAAGCCATTTGCAAAGCTTGCAAAGTGAATGTGAGAGTTGATGTAGAATGAGGGGTTACAGCAGTCCCTTTGTATCACCTTTTGAGGGTATTGCTTTCCCAAAGTATTAAACAAGAGTGAAACCATTAGAATCCCTGAAATGTCAACTGCAAATGTTATCTCTAACCTGTAATTAGTGGAAGATCTCTGGATTATTAAGATGGATGAGAGCACGTGGAGGAGGGCACCATAGGAACTATAATTTAAAAAAACGTAAAAGGGAAGGCATTCAAAGGAGCTCTGGGAGAACTAGGAAAAGTTAGGCACCACAAAACACTATCTTAATGAAACAACTAGAAATGTGGTCATAGCTAAAAGCCAATCAGATTAAGAAGATAGTAATAGCTGTGCCCTATAGTTTTTTTTTTTTTTAAATTAAGCTTGCATTAAAATAAAATACAAATGCTTCCTGTTACTAAAGTGCTTTTCTGGAGTAGTTCAGTTTGCCAAACAAAACAAAACAAACAAACAAACAAAAACTTAAGTAGAGGAAAAAATAAAGTTGATGATTAAATATCATGGCGTTTAAGCATTATATTTAAAAACATAAGCATGGAAAATATTACATTAGAAGAATGGGCAGTTAAGAACTCTAGGAACTTCTCCATGATTTCTAGAAAATTCTACATTAAATACAAAATTGGATTAGAAACAGAAAGTGCTCTCCACTTTGCTTTTAATGGCTCTACTATGGAGCAACATAGTAGGTAAGTGATGGTTTAGCCATTGGAAAGAGCCATCACCACAGGTGTGTCAGCCAGTGTTTCTTAGGTAATCAAGGTCACCTCTGCTGTGGAAAACATTTGAAGATGCCATACTATTAAAGTCAAGAAGTTACTGCAGTTAGACACTGACCCCTAAACTCTCCCGATATGCCACTAAAGTTGGGTTTCAAAAACTTTTCTGTCAGCCATTATATAACAAACAAACAATAGAAAATTCTGTTTCAATGATGAATAAAAATGGATGGGTGATAGCATATTGTTTGCCTAGCCCTAAAACTGTCATAGGCTTTGGAACCAAGTTGAGCTACCAGGAGGAGCCTGTGCACATAGCCGGCTTTTGAGTTGCTTCTTTTCTCCAAAAGAATGGAGCCATCCTCATTCTCTACTTAAGGAAGCAAGAAAGAATGAATTCTTTTCATAAGTGTGAGGGGAAAACAGTTGCTCACACCATCTCCAATCGTGGAGCTAAAAGAGAACTTGGAGTATGTGGGTCTTGAAATGAATAAAATTTCTTGATGGGACATGGCTCGTTTCTCTATTACATGCAATGGTTCATTGACATTATTGATCATCAGAAAAATTCAAATCTTGCTTATAATTGACTAAAGATTGAAGATTGAAAGCAAGGTACAAACATTTCCTCATTCTTAACCTTCAATGTTTGTTTCTCTGTGGCACACAACTTCTTATGGCTATTAAAAGTGTTCTTTCAGTTTCTTTCTTTCTTTTTTTCTTTTCTGGCTTTATGTTACTGTACTGTAATGTTTTATGTTCAAGCTGGAAAGCTCTATTTCACATGCAACCTTACATGTCTTAGAATGGCAAGATGACCAGACTATTTGCCAACCCTCTGCTTTGTCATTTTCAAATCCATCAGTTTTATCAAAATAATTCTGAGAGGTTTTTAAGTTTAGTGACATTTTCTGCGCTAGGCTAGGGAAAGACAAGAAAGCTAAAGCAGGCAGGGACCTGTGTAGTATTTGCCTCCTTATCTTATGGCAGATAAGACAGTCTCTTCATGTTCAAATAGTAGTTTGTCTTTGCCACTTTGTGTCATTTCTGATCCCAGCAAACCTCTGTGGCCTCTCCATTCTCAGCCTGTGTGGAAGTAAAGATAATTCATCTCTGTCATTATTAAAGTGACTGTTTCCCATGAACACACTAATTATCCATTAGTATTGTAACTGGATTTGTTGATAGCAGCCAAAACCAAATTATTCAGCCAAGAATGGGGCACAGGATGACCACTAGTTATGTGGGTGCTCAAGTGCACACAGGGGACAGTACCATGATAGACCGCCAGAAGCCACCTGCATTTCCATCACAGTTCCCTTTCCTCAGACAACGATAAGATCTACTGCCTGAGAGTATTGCTATTATTCTTAAGTGGGTTGTTGCAAGGCTGTCTGCTGGCAGACCATTTGCAGGAAAGAACCAGGATGCCCCAGGAAATGCTTAAGAAATGAAGTTACCAGAAACTGTGCTCTTAAAAGTTTACTGGCTTTCTCAGAAGAGAAAAAATATGCAAATATGTGCTATTTATTCAGGTATTCAATGTATAATAAACTTTCTTTAGCATTACCATGTAAGTTCCAGGAACTTACATATATATATATATATATATATATATATATATATATATATATATATACATATATATACATATACATATACATATGTGTGTGTGTGTGTGTGTGTGTGTGTGCTAGGCATCATGAAGATATGCTATATCGAAGACTGTTGCTTTCAAGCTTTCTTTCTTTTGGTCTAAATATAATCCTTTAAAAGTTTATTTTCAATTATTTACCTTTTCCTAAACCAACTGTTTTTCTGGGCAAACCCTTTGTAAAAGCTACGAACTTCATAACTTGTAGTGTCTGGGATGGATTCATTAATTGAATGACCATCCTGTTGCTGTTTTGAGAAATAAGGAGATGAGTTGACTTCGGCCAGTGAAGTACAAGGATAGTCTTTTGGAAAGAGTGTTATGTTCAGGGAAATTGCAGAAGCAAAAGGAGTTACAGGTTATCACAATTTAAAATGTTTCTGAAGCGGTTGTATGCCACTGTGCTGTGTCTAAGGAAATGAAGAGGAACAGGGGACTCTCAGGTCACCATAGATCTATCTACCAAACCAACCTACCCTCTCATCTACCCACCTCTGTACTTCTGTTGTGTGAGACAAATTCAGTTCAGTTTCAAATGGCGTTTCAGTTCCTTACACCTGTGGATATTTTATATTAACAACTTAATGCATAGGCAGGGGAGATATTAGCTAACAATATATTTGATTTGTTAGAAAAAAATTCTAAGAGGTGTGTACATTTAATCAACGTATGGATAAAAGGGGAGTGGGAACAAATGAATGTCAGAAGAAGATGTGGGCATTTAGTGTGGGCTTTCTAGGCGAAGATGTTTCCAAGCATTGCCATTTGCATTTGTGGTGAAAGGCTCTGGAGCCAAACATTTCATAGCTATTAGTATAAGAAAATAAGACATGCCATTCCCAGATAGCAGCCTTTACTTCCTTTCCATTTTAAAAGATTGTGCTTTACAAAAGAAATATTTATTCTTTGAATATAGATGAAGATTCGGGAAGTAAGGCAGGCATAAAATACTCCCAGATTAACTGAAGTTGACTTAGAGAATGCATTGTCCACAGTTTCATGGACCAGCTGGAGGGCCCTCTGCCCTATTGCAGGGTGCTGTCCAGCAGTTCTGACAGACACTTCCTCTCCTTACACTTAGGTCCCACTTCTTTCTCTCCGCCTCTCTGTTCACATTTACTGCACTCTTCTCAGCTAGTTTCAAGTTTTCCACTTAATTTTAAACTATGTATACATATTTATAGCTTTATACTAATCAACATATATTAGTATGAGTGTATATGTTTGAAGTCATGTTTTGAATATTCCTTTTTTTTAAATAGTGTGTCATGTTTGAATTTTCTTACAAAATACTGAAATCGTTATTGGAAAGATAATTTTTCGCAAAATTATCTGACGAAAATTTAGAAGTCAGTGCTGAAAACTGAGCATTTTGTTTCTCAAAATAGTATGCTATTCATCTGCAGTTTTGTTTTCATGCCATTTTATAGGTAGTATAGGATGCTCCAGATTTTGAGGTTGCCTTGTCAAAAAATAGCAAACCTCTGTGATTGATTATATTTAAAAACAGCTTTAATTTCTGGTCTTTAACAGTTGATGGAAATTTATTATTTTTAATGTATTTCAGGTGATTGCTTTTATTTAGAATGCCAATAAAAATTTAAGTCTCTCAAGATGCTGATGCATGTTTGAGGTTTGCGTATCTTCCTACTTTATGGTACTTCTTTGCTGTAATGTACATTCTTTCTGAAGAGTTTAATATAAAAATTTATCACCGTAGTTTCTTTAAAATGTAAACTTTCACACAAAATTCTACTTATAGACATACTCTTTTCTACTTGAAAAATGTTTAGGGAGATTGAAAAGAAATCAAGAAAACTACAGTGTCTTAAAAAATCACCTTTTTTTCCCCCCCAAACTCACATATGCATTGGTCTTAAACAATCTTCTTGTTTTAGTTCAACAAATAAACAACATTGATCTTGCCGGTTCAAAATGAATCCATCTTCTTCAGTGGTTTTATATCCCCCTCCCCATCTGTTAAAATCTTGTCTAAATCAGACTACCTGAGAGTTTATTTGGTGTGCCATTACAGCTATGTTATCAGTCTAGCACTTTCGGAAATGTCACATGCTGTCCACCCCCAACTCCATCTGCACCCCCAACTCCATCTCCACCCCCCCCACCATCCCTGCCCCCTGGTTATCTTTACCTGAAGGGCTCAGATCACCCCAGTGGTAAAGACAGTGGTAAAGACTTTACTAATCCTAGGAACATTTCTTCCTGTCACAGCTGGTGAGCACCTCATGGAAGCAATGTTTCATTTAACATATTTGGGGAGGTATCATCTTTAATAAGACCTCATCAATCCAAATAACCACTAGAGCCTTTATTGTTAAGAAATAAATTTGTAGTCACTGAACTCCTTATCTTTAGAAAACATTTTAATTGGGAATTGTTTCCTTTTGTTAAGAGTATCCTTGTTGATAAAGAAACACCTTAGTTGATGTCCCAGAAGGTAGGAGAGAGCTTGGTTTGTATTATCTTTTTACCTGTGTCAATTTAGCTGAACATTTCTAGTGCGAGTTGAGAATTGGCCAAACAAAAAGTGTGAATTGAAATAGTAACGATTATCTTAACAAAGCCAAGAGGCATTTTTTGTTTTGGTTTTCGATTGTCTGTGCTTTTGTTTGTCTCACGGCAAAGGTAGTTTCGAAGCATTTATTTCCCCTTACAGTGGTGCATGCAGAAGAACATTCCAAGCTTCACTGGAAATGGGTAGCAGATCATGGTGTCTCGCTGACCTTCCTGAAGCCCTAGCATTCTGAAGATGGTATCTGCTCTCAGGAGCTGTCATTGCATGATTTATTGCTTGATGAAGAAAGAGAGGCTGTACTCTCTGACCCCGGCTCCTTCAGGCCTGGAACAAAGTTTTATGTTTGAAACTGTAAATTAGCCTGCTGTGCTGCCATTAACTTCCTACATGTACATGGGAAATGTCTCTCAATTTATTTAAAAACGCTTAGATATTCAAGTGTCTTTTACCACATTAAAGCATGCTATTTATTTTGCTTCCCTCCCTTAAGCGCCTCATCCTTCCCTGAAGTTACCCATCCCTTGAGATAATAATAAGGGTACTGTTAGTGAATTTTTGTTTTTTCATCAAAAATTACAGAGAAATGAACAACTAAGGTATCATGTTTTTTATTCAGGTTATAGGTATCTGGGTTTCAAAGATGGGTTTTGGAGTGAATTTAGTTAAAACAGATGCATCTTAGAAACTGCATTTTCTGTTTTGACCTTTCCGCAATAATTTTATCAGTAACCTTAAAGATAGGAAATGAAGGTGGAAGAACTTAAACAGAGAATTTGATTTTGTCAGGGGCTGCTCCTATGGTTTCAGAAGTGACACTGCCTCTGTCATACTCTGACCTGTGGGTACATGAACTCACAAGGTATCTGTGGAAAAACAAGTATCCCAAGTGCACATTGTGCTGTGATTGGGTAATGGGCTTCCCGGCTCACGACTTTCAACTCCTGTCACTGTCTGTTCTTAAGTGTTTGTTCCCGCCATGCCCTTACCTTGTAAGCCAGTCTTTCTCTCTCTAGATGCAAAGGCATGATCTAGAAGGCAGCTCCAATTCTGTTTCCTGAGGGATTCTGAGCTGCTTCTCTTTGGCACTCACCATCTTTCTTTAGAATTCCCATAGTGCTTTCAGTCACAGAATTTCTTAAGGAAACACACACAATTTCATGTAACTTACTGTAAAATTTTTGTTTTCTGGTTGAATTCTTGCATCATGAGGTCATAGACTAGTTCTTAGTTTTCTCTAATATCCTCCACAGTGTGAACACATAGTAGGTACAGAAAATGCTCATTATTAGATAGACTGTGGTTCTTTCTTTATTTGACAAATTGACATTCTTTAAGAAAATGCTATATAACTAAATGATGTAGCCTAGAATCACACCCCTAAATTTATTTGCTTTAACCTTTGGGTAAATTATGCAAATTGATCTGTTTGTTAAATGAGAATAAAATGCCCTCCTATTCTTTGCACTGCTGCTCTGTGGTAATTAAATGCACAGTCTGTGTAAAACATGGAGGAACTTGAGAAAAACTCAAGTTGTTTTGTTATTAACTCAGCTTAAGGTTTTTTTTTTTTTAATCTAAAATACAGTTGTTGAAGAATATTAGTATACCAGAATTGGGATTGGGGAGAGAAATAGAGACCTTTCCATTTGTATTTCCTTTTAAATTATTCTTACATTTATTTATTTTGTGCATGCATGCATGCATATATATGTGTGTGTGTGTGTATGCGCGCGCGCACACACACACACACACACACACACACACACACTACACTTTATATGTAGAAGTCAGAGAACAATTTGCCCAAGTCAGTTTTCTCCTTCTACCTCCACCTTGTAGATTTGGATGATCAAGCTCAGGTCATCAGTCTTGGCACCCTGTGCCTTTCCTCACATCACATCAGCCCCTAAATTTATAATTTAAATAAATATCTAATCTTCCTTTGATATTTGTTTCTCAGTAATCTGAGTAATTAGCTTTCATATGGATAATCTCAAAAACATCATTTCTATTTCTTTATCATGCGTATCTGCCATATGTGTGTGCTTTTGTACCTGAGATGCATAGTCTGGTTCAGAGCATTTGTCTAATATGTTTCAATCCCTTTGTCCATCATTTAATTTTATGTAACTAGAGACCTCCGTCAAATTCCCTTTTATAGGACTGAAGACTACATAATCAAAATTAATAGGCTGAGGAACTATAAAAAAGTAATATTTTTTTCGTTTTCATGAAAAGCAAAAGGATAAAGACACATTAAGTCACACCACGATTTTATGCCCATTCCCTTGGTATTCCCAAAGGGCAGAGGACATATGACATTTAGATAACTCCCATGAGAAGGCCTTCATTGTCCAGACCTGCTCATTTATAGCTTTACGTCCCTGCTAAAGAATAAAGATCAGTTACCCTTTGATACCTTAGCTGTGGCTAGGAAGTGTGCGCAGATGTCAATTAAACCTTAGTCCAGAGCAGCAGGGCTGTGTCATTTCTGAACAAACTAGGTCACCAACTTAGTGACCCTGGACTTTGGAGCTTAAGGCTAGAAGTACTCTGAATATTTTTGGTATTTGTATAGTGAAAAAATAATAGGAATATATATATATTTAATTTTATGGCAGCTTGGAACTTTAATTGTTGGCACTTTAAATGCCAGAGCCAATACTTAGACTAAAACAAGAGAGAGCTATTCACTTTGGCAAGTTTGTAAAATGTCTTAATGGTTTTTCTCCCACAGAATGAGCCCATCATTTCTTTCAGCTACATTATAGATATCATTCCTGAATGCAAACATCATGTGTTAGGAAAGTCAGATTTTGAAAGAAGCTGCGGTTCTGAGTAGCTAACACCATGAGGCTGCTTTCAAAATTGGGTGAACTACTGCGGTTCTCTCAGTGGCTTTAAAATCTTTGTTTAGCTGTCTTTTATTATTATTATTTTTAATATCAGGTTTCCTGGTCTGCAAAATCATCCAAGGAAGAAGAGGACTGAAACTGAATGCTTTATTTACTTTGACAATTCTATGAAGAAATGTTAAACCCAACTTTGGTGATGTAGCAATGACAGAGAGTAACAAGGAAATGCATGCTTTTACATGGCTAATAATGTACATTAAACTTTCCTCCAAATAATGACCTGTTTATTTCTGTTACATCATGTCTGAATGAGATGAAGCAACACGTAAGGCTGAAGGCTACTCTCACAGGCTTTCTATCATGTACACACGAGTGTGTGCTGAGCAAAAGGTTTTTCTATTGTGGTGTGGTCTGTGTTGCTTACCTCCCTTACTGTCATACCCCAAGGCTTCCTTTGCTACATGAGAAAAAAACGATGCTCTCAGAACTGAAATCTCCAAATCTCATTAGGTTCTTCAAACACAGCTGCAACCCCACCAGCACAATAGATTAATTTTACTTTGAGAGAGCCAAAGATTAATCTTGAGGAAAAATATTTTTTTGCATGAATAAGATGCCTGGTAAATATTTGTCAGTTGTCCTATTTGTCTGACATTAAAATAAATAAATCGTGAACGCATAAAACAGTTTTCAACTTTTTGAATGACCATTTCTCTCTTTTCACTTAAAGTCCTTTCATCTGACAGTAATAAAATCTGTTCCTGGCATTTGAACAGGTTTTCTTGTGACTTTTTACAGATGGCATAGTTCTGTCAGCATAGAATATTAAAGATGGAAGGGAGATCTCAGATCACGAAGTTCTCAAATGTAGCCTCTGTGGGCAGTATTCGTGTCATTTGGGTCGCTTGTTGAAGATACAAATTCACAGTCTCCACTTCTCCAGCAAAATCGGAAACTCTGGGGGAAGGACCCTGCTGAGGATTGTTGAAATGAGACCAGCCCCAGGATGGTTCTCAAGCACACTGAAGCTTGAGACATGCTGGTCAGGTCCCGTCCTTTTATTTTATGGTAATAACATTGAGACTAGAACCAACTTGGCCATCTCATTCTGTGCTCTTATATCACACACGCCTTCACATTCTGTCGAACTGCTTTTACCTTCTAAATTGGTATTTATAGTCCTTTCCAAAAACCCATTTATCCAACTGCCTCTTTGCCTGGGTGTTTCACAGGTGCCTCACATCTACAGGTACAAGCCAACCTCTCATCCTGTTCTCTGGTGTTAAACATCTCAGGAAATGTGTGTTCTTTGATGAGATATTCAAACCACAAACCCAGGAATCTTCCCAATATGTGCTGTTCACGGATTCCCCTCTATGCAACGCAGTCATCGTCAGGTCCACTTCTAAAATAGTGTCAAATTCATCCCTCTCCCTGTGCAGTTCATCGCCACCCTCTTTCACTTTTGTTACTTTCAGTTCCTCCACTGACCCTTCTATATAGATGGGCTGTGGTGACTTTTAATGCCTGGCCATTACAACGGATTGTAATGTCAGTTGACTGTTAACTGTTTAACAGATCTCCACTAGACACAGGCTAAAATTCCAAAATCTACAACATGCTTTATACTCAGCTAAGACACAGTGCCTATGCTAACCCATTCCCCACTGCCTTCCTTTTATTTCTCAATTGTGAAAAGCTTACCCTGGGGTAAGCAAATGTGATTCTTTCTGCTTGAAAATGCCTCTCTCTACTTTGTATGAAACTCCTTCCTGACCTCTACGATGAGCTGAAGTTAAAGTCAGTGATTCTTGGTACAGGCTTTAAATAATGATGTGGAAGTTTGTTCATATATACTACTATTTGGTTTATTATAAGATAATACTAATATTATAAGTACTATTATTATATGTTTTTACTATTAGGTTCAATTTCTGTGATCTGATATACAGCCAGCTGTCCATGCTTTTGAAGCTCCCAAGTGATTCTACTATGCAAAACCTAGAATTTCTGGGTTCAATGCTACAACCTCATGGAGTCTTTCCTACTTCTGCAGGCTCTGGTTAACATTTGTACTTGAAGAATTTTCATTTATAATATTTATTTGCAGATATTATGATAGCATTTGTTACTGCTGTAGGATTACAGAGTTCATGAAAGTGGGCACAATTAACTTTGCTTGCCTCTGATACCAATAATGATACTATGTACCAATAATGGCACAGAGTTTGAACCCCATGAAATATTGTGAAATAAATTGATAAATAAAATAAAAGATTTTAAAGCCATCTTTTGGTAGAAGTTAGATTAAGCCCAAGCCTTCTGACCTTTGGTTCTGTTATGTCAGGTGGGGAAAACATTTTAGTCTTTAGGGAACTTTTTAGTCTTATTTGCTCAAATTAGAACACTGTAGCCCAGAATGCTAAGTCTGCTTCTTTTAACAGGACCCCTTTAACAGATGGCTATGTCCTACTTCATTTCTGGACCCTAAACTCTAAATGTCTCTTGAGGGTATCTGGAACTTTCCTAATAAATATTACAAACTTTTAAAAAATTTAAATGTGTTCAACATTAACTTCAGTTCTTATGATCTAGAGATATCAGAAGATGGACTGGGTGTTGGGTGGTCAGTGGCTTATGTTTATATCAATACGATTTTCCTTATCAACATGCCACTTTATATTAAAATTCTATTGTCTATCATTTATATGCATAGCTATGAAAAAAGAGAAAAACAAACTTACCATTCAGATATTTGTGATAATTTGTGGTTTAGGGGCTAAAAAAATGATTTAGGCAAAGAGAGTTAAAATTACATATTTTGAGCAAAGTCCAGCAGGCTTGGTAATAGCTAAGCAGGACCCCTCTTGTCTCCTAGTGCCTCACAAACCTTTGTCGGTGGCAAGCAAATTCTATTCACCTAAGGAGAAGTTTATTATATCCTCACAGCAAGGGACTTGCCAAGCTTAATTATTTTGATTGTTGGACCAGGATCTGTAAGTTTTGACAAACTCTATCACCTGGAACAAAGATTTAAATATGACTATAGTTTGAATATTTAACTTTTAAATTGAGAACATACAGAACATACAGCACTGAGAAGTAAAGATTTAATTAGTTCATAGGGCTATGCCCTTGTGAAGTGACTGGTGTGTTTCCCATGAGAGCCGGGTGTTTCTTCAAATACGTGTTACCAAAGCAAGCAACTGTTTGATTGCTTTTGTACATATTCTACCACAGTATAATTACCAACAGCAAGGTAAATATTGGTCATCATTTTCTCAAACCTCATAAACTTAGACTAAAATAGGCATGCCTTGTTTATAAATTATTTTATTTCAGGCATTCTGATTCAGCAACAGAAAACAGACTAATATGGATATTACGTATAATTTTGAACTTTATTCTCACTTCTTAGACCACAAATTATATACAATAACTAAAAATATCAGTCATGACCAGTCATAGTATAAGCACACAAAGAGGAACAACCATGAACATTTGTGCAATCTATTATTTCAATACTGTTGGACAACAATCAATAAACGGGACCTTATGAAATGGAAAAGGTTCTGTAAAGCAAAGGACACTGTCATCAGAACAAAATGACAGCCTATAGCCTGGGAAAGGATCTTCACCAACCCGATAGATGACAGAGGGCTAATATCCAGAATACATAAAGAACTAAAGAAGTTAAAAGGCAGAGTGAATGGAATTCTATGTAAGAAGTGGGAAATAGTAAGAGCTGGAGGGGACAGGAACTCCACAAGCAGAGAAAGAGAACAAGATAATTTGAACACAGGGAACTTCCCAGAGACTCATACTCCAACCAAGGACTATTCGTGGAGATGACCTGGAACCCCTGCACAGGTGTAGCCCATGGCAGTTCAGTATCCAAGTGGGTTACATAGTAATGGGAAGAGGGACTGCCTCTGACATA
>NW_026585689.1:1174710-1188481 GCF_907164565.1 Psammomys obesus
TCCAAGTGGGTTACATAGTAATGGGAAGAGGGACTGCCTCTGACATAATCTGATTGGCCTGCTCTTTGATCACTTCCCCCTGAGGGGGGAGCAGCCTTACCAGGCCACAGTAGAGGACAATGCAGCCACTTTTGATGAGAACTGATAGACTAAGATCAGAAAGAAGAGGAGAACCTCCGCTATCAGTGGACTTGGGGAGTGGCATGCATGCAGAAAGGGAAGGGAGGGTGGGATCGGGAGGGGAGGAGGGAGGGTCTTATGGGGGGATACAAAATGAATAAAGTGTAATTAATAAAAAATTAAAAAAAAGAACAACACAAAAAAAAGAAGTTAAAAGGCAATAAATCAAGCAATCCAATTAAAAAAAATGGGGTACGGAGCTAAACAGAGAATTCTATGTAGAAGAATATAGAATGGCAGAGAATCATAAGAGATGCTTAACATCCTTAGCCATCAGAGAGATGCAAATCAAAACACCCCTGATATTTCACCTTACACCCATCAGAATGGCTAAGATCAAAAACTCAAGTGACAACATATGCTGGAGAGGTTGTGGAGAAAGGAGAACCTTCCTCCATTGCTGGTGGGAATGTAAACTTGTACAACCACTCTGGAAATCAATCTGGTACTTTCACAGACAACTAGGAGTAGTGATTCCTCGAGATCCAGTTATAGCATTCCTAGACATATATCCAAAAGATGCTCAAGTACACAACAAGGACATTTTCTCAACCATGTTTGTAGCAGCTTTATTTGTAATAGCCAGAACCTGGAAACAACCAAGATGTCCCTCAACAGAGGAATGGATACAGAAATTGTGTTATTTTTACACAATGGAATACTGCTCAGCAATTAAAAGCCAGGAAATCATGAAATTTGCAGGCAAATGGTGGGATCTAGAAAAGATCATCCTAAGTGAGGTATCCCAGAAGCAGAAAGAAACACACGATATATACCATACTCACTTATAAGTGGATAATAGACCTAAAAGATACGATAAACATGCTAAAATCTGTACACCTAAAGAAGCTAAACAAGAAGGAGGACTTGGGGTAAGATGATCAGTACTCACTTAAAAAGGCAAATGGGATGGACATTGGAAGTAGGAGAAAATAAGAAACAGGACAGGAGCCTACCACAGAGGGCTTCTGAAAGACTACCTAGCAGAGTACCAAAGCAGATGCTGAGACTCATAATCAAACCTTCAACAGAGTGCAGGGAATCATATGAAAGAAGGGGGAGTTAGTATGACCTGGAGAGGAGCTCCACAGGACCAAATATATCTGGACATAGGGGTCTTTTATGAGGCTGTTTCTCCAACCAAGGATCATGTATGGTTCTAACCTAGAACCCCTGCTTGGTTGTAGTCCATGGTAGCTCAGTATCCAAGTAAGGAGAACGGGGACTATTTCTGACATGAACTCAATGGCTAGGTCTTTGACACCCCCCCCCCCCACACACACACCGAGGGAGGAGCAGCCTTGCTAGGCCACAGAGGAGGACTTTGCAGCCAGGCCTAAAGAAACCTGATAAGCTAGGGTCAGATGAAAGGGGAGGAGGACCTCCCCTATTAGTACTCTTGGAAAGGGGCAGTGAGTAGATGAGGGAGGGTGGAACTGGAAGGGAATGAGGGAGGGACCTATGGCTGGGATACAAAGTAAATAACCTGTGATTAATATAAAAAATAAAAAATATTAAAAAAAAAGACTGGTGGAAAGGCTTTGCACCTAGTCTGGGTATAACTAACCGAAAATCGGCACATGACAATATTTTCCTCTAAGAAACTTAGAAAATTTATATTTTGATAATAATCATCTGCTTCCCCGTATAATAGCATGTCTACTTAACAATCATTCATTGGCAGATAAGGACTAATTATAAAGATTAATTATTATTTCAGGAGCAGGGCTGTCTCTGAGAACAATGTCTCATGGCTCCTTGGCTATTGTGGGCTATCTTGTCAACTGTTTCCCTGAATATTTTTATACAACGTGATATATGTATTAGTTTGTAGTGGTTTGTTAAATCAGATTCACTAACTTCACAGGAAAGGATTTTAGATTAGTGTCCTAAAACATCAAGTGAGCTAGTGAGATGGCTCAGCAGCTTAAGATAGCCAGGGTCCAGGTACCATGTGCGGTCATCTCAGTGCTGGTCCGTAAAGAAATAAGTCTTGTCATTGTGAGCCCTTGGGAGGAGGCTGAAGCCAGAGATGGATGGCAGGTACCTTTCATCTACATCTACATCATTGTCCTTAAACACCCAATAAATGTCTCCTGGTGGCAAAAGAAAGAGCTGTGGTCTGAAGCAGAGACTCTAGTCTTGACTTTGCCCCATGTTCCTCATCTTCATCCAAGCAGCAGTACAAGGCACTTAGCCCATATCACCACATTGAGGCAGAGCCTTTTTGACATTTACTGAATGTCTACTATGTGCTGGGTGTGGGTCATTCAGGTAACTGAGGACCAGGTCCTATGATGGCAGCCACGTAGAGGCCTGCTACCCTGCTCCATCGATATATGCATGATGGATGGGACAACGCCCTCTTTTAGAGACAGGGTCTCATGTGGCCCAGGATGGTCTCCAACTTGGTTGCTGCCAAACCTCTTAACCCAAGCTCAATCCTGGGGAAACAAATGACTAAAGTCAGAGATGAAGGAAAACAATACTCACAGAAACAGGACCAGGAACTGATTTCCTAGTTCTGCTGTCTGCAATCATTTGCTTGGCATCACCGCACAGCACAGCAATTGCTGCCTTTGCCCAAGCAAGGCAGAGCTGAGTCACTGATTCAAGTGATAAGGGACAGATATTTCCACATGTAATTGGAGGCAGTAATTTTCCCCACAACACTAGTGTTCTTTGAAGTGTGTTCAAAAGAAATTGTGTTCCATTTTAACATCAAAATGAATCCTAAAATTTTTTAAAAAAAGAATGAAAACGAAAAAGAAAACATGTGCTTTCAAGTCAACCAGGTGAAAGGAATGCTCCATTTACAAAGGCAACCAATAATCACAAGTGATTGTGTGCATTGTGGAAGCGAGCTGCATATTGCCTCACTGGAAACTTGATACGTCTTTATGTACTCCACGAATGTGTTCACTTTAGGCACTATTAACTTGTCAGTTTTTAAAAAGACTTTTCCTTTTCGCAAATTCAAAGAGGGTTTATTACCTTTTAAGGAAATGATCTTTTAAATAAACACATTCTTAGATTGCATTTTAACGAGAGAGTTGTAAGTAGAATGAGGCAGGGAAGAGACTACAAATCTCAGAGGCTACAGGGTGTGGGTTTGTTTGGCATGGCGATATTGGAATTCCAAACATGGAGAAATTGTGTGAACTCACTGCCTTATTACAAATAGATGCTGTGGTGGAGAGGTCAAGTTTCCTAATGAAAATTTTTACACAAAAGAAACATATGTTCCTGGAAGTATTTATTATCCAAGTGAAAACCACAGAAATTTCTAACACAGATTTTTTTTAAAGTGTTTAAAATACTGCTAACATTTCTTCACATGATTGATAAAGTTTTATGTTATTATATGACTTCAAATATTTTGCAGATTAGAAAAATATTATTTAGCAATGTGAATCTAAATGTTTCATAAAACACATGGATAATTGATAAGATGTGACTAATTTCCCATATGGCCCCAGTTCTGCCTTAGAGTAACTGATGTCCTTTAGTTAGAAATGCCTCTTTATCACAGAGAACTCAGTCTACAGTATCTGATTGTCATCCATAGGCTGATATGCCCTGATTTGGGATTTTGCAGGTCTGGGGTTAAGAGGCATTTGCTCTATGGATTAGGATCTGTGTAAGCACTGGGCATATAGAAAGTTCTAGAAGATGATTCTGGCATAGAGACACTCATCAAATGAGGACAGCAGGAGTGAAAACAGAAAAGTTGAATAAGTTGCATGGTAGGTACTGTTGTGGTTTGAATACTAAAGGCCCCCATTGGCTCATATGTGGAGATGTTTGGTCTCCAGTTATTGCAACTGTGAGAGGATGTGTGGACTTGTTAAAGTAGGTACGTCACTAGCAGTGGGGTTTGAGGTTTCAAAAGCCAATGCCATTCCCAGTCTCTCTGTTTCTGTCTATCTCTGTCTCCCTGTCTGTCTCTGTTATGTCTCTCTGTCTCTCTCTGAGTCTCTCTCTTTCTTTCTCCCACTTGCAAATACAGATGTGATGTCTGAATTACTTTTCCAGCACCTTGCCTGCCTGCCATCATGCTCTCATTGATGCTGATAATGGACTCTAACCCGCTGGAACAGTGAGCTCCAATAATCATTTTATTCTCTAAGTTGTGCTGGTCATGGTGTTTTTCATGGTAATGAAAAAATAACTAAGGTAGGCATGAAAATTGAGCAATATGGAATTGAATTTGGGAATTAGGCAAAATAAGTTTTGACTAAGAGAAGGTATTGAAGTCCATGTTGCCCAATGCCATGCATGAGTACTTTCTGTCCCTCCGTTGTTTCGTAGAATGGCTTGAGCTGAGCAAACGCTCAGTTGTGGGACTAATACAAGTCAGCACAAACACTTGTCATCGTAGTGTAAAAATGTCTGGAGAAGGGTACACAGTTTTTACGTATCTGTTGCATTAGTTTCAGTTAGGGCACTAAATTATATAATAACAAATTAGGCCTAAGTGCCTAAGAAGGCAATTTCATATTTAGTTTTCAAACCCATCCCCAAGTAACCTTTGCTTAATGTCCATTAAGAGACGAGGGAGATTATAAAATGACATTACTGAGAGGAACTACAAGCATCAAAATATATTGTTTTACTTCTTTTTACCTTTTTATAAAGAATGATATCTCTTTTTAACTTTTTTTTAACTGAAAATAATTTTTTCATACAATATATTATGGTTACAGTTTCTGCACTACCAGCTCCTCGAAATCTTCTTCTATTTCTTATTTACCTAAATTCAAATCCTTTCGAGCCCTCTTTCATGGGAAAACAAAAAAAGTAAGATAAAGTAAAAAATAAACCTGAATATGTAAAACAAACAAACAAACAAACAAACAAAAAACAGGTAAAAGAACAAAAGAAAAAGTACAAGAATCACATAGATGCAGAGACACACATATTTGTACACACAGACATTCCATAAAGACACACAATTGGAAGCCATAACATGTAAGCAAAAGACCTATGAAGGGGTAAAATACAGACAAAGCATTACGAGATAAAGCAAAACAAAACAAAAGCAAAAACAAAAAATAAAACCGAACCAAACAAAACACTCCACCCAGGTCCTTTGGAAGGGCAGTCAGTGCTCTTAACCACTGAGCCATCTCTCCAGCGGCCATGGAACTCATTTTTTAAAATTGGGTTATATGTTTTTGTGTTGTCCAGTCTCCTTTTTTTGTATATTTTAGATATTACCCCTTTATCACATGTAGTTTGTCTGAGAACTAGTGTTCTTTGCTATAGAGAAGTGTTTCAGTTTCATGAGGTGCCATTTATTAATTGTTCTTTGTGCTTGTGTTCTCAGCGTTCAGTGACTTCCCTATGCCGATGAGCTTAAAGCTATTTCTCACTTTTCTCTTCTATTGTTCAGTCTATCTGACCTTATGTTGAGGTCCTTGATACATTTGAAGATAATTTTGTGATGATTATGGATTAATTTGCATTCTTCTACGTGCAGACATCCAGTTTGATTTCATCATTTGTTGAAAATACTTTTCCTTCCTTTCCACAGTGTGGATTTCTAACTTCTTCAAAAATCTAGTGTCCACAGCTGTATGGATTTATGTCTGGATCGCCAATTAGATTTCATTGGTCAATATGTTTGGTCTATTTATGTCAGTATTATGCTTTTTTATTACTGTAGTGCTGTAGTACATTTTGAGATCAGGGAAGGTGATAACTCCAGCAATTCTTTTATTATTCAGGATTGTTTTAGTTATGCTAGGGTTTTTGTTTCCATATGAAACTGAAAATTGTCTTTTCAAGTTTTGTGAAGAACTGTTAAAATTTTGATGATGATTACATTGAAACTACAGATTACTTTTGGTAGCCAATTGCTTTAGGATGGCCATTTTTGCTATATTAATCCAACTTGTCCTTGAACATAAATCTTTCCATCTTCTGATATTGTCTTCCATTTCTTTCTTTGAGTCATACATTTTTGGATTTTTGTTTGTTTGTTGTAGAAGTCTTTTACTTCTGTGGTTGGAGTTATCCCCAATATTTATTTTGTTTGTTTGCATTTTGTTGTTTTTGTTTTGTTTTGTTCAGCTATTGTGAAAGTTTTTTTTTCCCTCTGATTTCTTTCTCAATCTATTTGTCATTTATATACTGATCATTTTTGTGTGTGTTAATTTTATAGCCTGAAACTTTGTTGAAAGTGTTTATCAGCTGTAGGAGTTTTTTTGGTAGGAAAGGGTCATTTATGCAATCTTATCATCTACAAATAAAGATATTCTGATCCCTTTCTTTCCTATTTGTATCCCCTTGATCTCCTCCAGCTGTCTCATTCCTCTAGTAAAGACTTCAAGTACTATACTGAGTAGGTACTGAAAGAGTGAACAACTTTGTCTTTTCCTGATTTTAGTGGAATTGCTTTGAAGTTTTTCTCTATTTTGATGTTGGCTATGAGCTCTCTGTAAACTGCCTTTATCATGTTGAGGTATGTTATTGTATTCCTAATCTCTCTAGGAATTTCATCATAAAGAGACTGAATTTTGTCAGGCTTTTTCTGCATCTAATGAGGTGATTGTGTAGCTTATGCCTATCAGTCTATTAATATAGTGGCTTATATTTATTGATTTATTTATATTGAACTATACCTGCATCTCTGGAATAAAGCTTCCTTGATCATGGTAGATTATATTTTTGTTGTGTTCTTGGACTCTCTTTGCAAGTATTTTATTGAGAATTTTTATATCTATGTTCATAAGAAAAACTCATTTGTAATACTTTTTCTTTGTTGTGTATTTGTGTTTTTTAGATGTCAACATGACTTCATAAAAAGAATTGGGCAATGTTTCTTTTGTATATATTTTGGAAAATAATTTGAAAAGTATTAGCATTAATTCTTTAAAACTCTGGTAGAATTCTGAGAATAATCCACGTGATCCTCCCCCCCTCTTTTTTGTTGGAAGAGTTAATGACCACTTCCATTTCACTAGGGATTATAGGCCTATTTACACTGCTTATCTGATCTTGAATTAATTTTGGTAGGTAAAATTAATAAGAAATTTATCCATTCGTTTTAGTTTTTTAGTTTGGTGGAATACATTTTTTTTTCAAAGTATATCCTTGTGAGTCTCTGGATTTCCTCACTATCTGTTGTTATGTCACTCTTTTGCCTCTAATTTTATTGATTTGGATTTTCTCTCCATCATTTATTCAGTGTAGGTAAGGGTTTATTAAGCTTTTTTTTTCAAAGAATAAACTTTTCATTTTATTTTTGTATTGTTTTGTAGTTGTTTTATTTTATTGATTTCAGAGTTTTGTTATTTCTTGTGTTTGCTCCTTGTGAATTATTTTTTCTTTTGTTCTGGAGCTTTCATGTATATTGTTAAGTCACATGAGATCTCTCCATTTATTTTATTTTAATATTTTTAATAACTTATTTTATTTTTTGTGCATTTATTCCAAATGTAGGCACTTAAGCTTTGAATTTGCCTCTGTGAACCACCTTCATTGTGTCCCATATTTTTGGTATGTTGTATTTTAATTTTCCTTCAGTTCTAGAATGTTTAATTTCTTTTCAATTTCTGTCCTGATTCATTCTTTTTCATTCAGTAATGAGTTTTTATGGTTTCTGTTGTTATTGATTTTCATCTTTAATCCAATTTTGGTCAGATAGAAGGCAGGGTGTTGTTTCAGTTTTCTTGTATCTGTTGAGATTTGCTTTGTCTGACATGAACGGATGGGGAAGATAGGGAGGCACTATCTAGGCAAAGGATTTGCAGAAATGGAAGCAGAGAGGAAGAGTAGGCCCTGGGGATAGTTTGCTACAGGGCCAGGGGATGAAACTGGGAGATTGAAAACAGAGGACAAGAAAGAGGAAAGTATGTCTTTTTCTTAACTATTACGAAGCCTTCATTTAATGAGAATATCTTTGCTGAACTATTAACTCATTTTTTAATGAAAATGTTCCTTCAAATGTCTAACATGTCATTTTATTATGAATTATCACACAAATATAAGTCTAAAACTTTTTTTCAGGTCTCTGAACTTTTGTTGCAAAACACACAATTGATGAGATTCAGTCCAGGGAAGTTGTAAGTGCTCAAGAGAGGAAGACCATCTGGACCTGAGCACAGAGTTTTAGGGGAGGAAAGAGAAAGCAGGTCTGCTAACCTGAAGAGCTCCAATGGTAGATGTTAATTGTGCTACTTGTAGGGTCTAATAAATCCGTTTCCTGGCATTTTATCCACCAGTGTCTTTGTAATTTCAACCTATTTGAAGCTAAATTTTAATGTAGTGAAATTAAAATTAACAGGTTTCTGAAGGTGGTTAACAGTCTCTTATGCTGGTTAGTATGAAGCTGCTTGTAGGTGTGTGTGTGTGGGGGGTGTTGTTAGCTAATAACCGAAATGCTGGTCCATGTAATATCTAACCCTGAATGTTAGATTGGTGGAATTTGAAGTCACTTTAGATGAAGCTATTTCCAGAAATATTTAACTGAGCAGGCAATATTTAACTTCAGGGAAGACTCACCCTGAACTTACTATAATGGACTGCTGAGGGAAGTAAAAAGGAGAATGTGAGCTTTTTGACTGTAGCTGCACTGTGATTAGCTACCTCATGTTCCTCCTGTCAGCATGCATTCCTTTCAATAATACACTCTTCTCCCAAACTCTAAGTCCGAATAATGTCTGCTTCCCCTAAATTTCTTTTGTCAGTCAGGTATTTGAGCACAGCAGTAGGAAAAGTAACTAATACAGCCCCATATCAATAGTCACACTGTTCCTTCCAGATGAGGGAACCGACTTTCCTTCCAGATGAAGGTGATTCTCCAAAGGAACAAAAGTTCTAACTAAAACATAGTCCATTCTTCCTCTTCCCTCTCTTATCCCTGGTAAAAAGACATATTATAATTGATATTGATAATAATCAGCATAATCTCTTTGGCAATAAGGATACATCTTTTATAAAGCCCTTCACTCAAGTACCCAACTTAATCTTCACCACCAGGATGGAAATCAATTCACCTAGATGCATGCAAGCCATTAACAAAACAGAAACAGGATTCAAAGAGCAGTCATACAGGGCTAATACAGAGGTCTTAGCCACTCTGCACTTCTACCTTTGGAAATCCATGGAAAGAATGACATTTGGGGCCCTTTTCTAACCTCAACCACTCTTTGATCCATACATAAATCTAGAAGCCTCTATCAGTGAGTTCAAACTCAGACATTCCTGATTCTCTATAAGCAGTGTTAAACAGGGTGGGGATTATCCCAGATGGAACATTACTCCTTACTTCATGAGAAGCACATTTGACAAATGAGAAGAATGGGCCATTTGCTATCCTGCCTGTGTGGAGCATAGCCGTTGTGGCCTGTATGCCTCACAAGCCTGCATTCTCTTTGGAGCCTCTTGGATGTGAATCACAGGACATGCCTTGGCCATATATGGAGAGCACACTGGAGGTCCACATTAACCAGGGCTTACCAAGGACTGTAACGCTGGTGTTTTGATCTTCAGAGACTCTCCTTTGAAGCCAACAGGCATGCTATGCCTCTTAATTTGGTAATAATAGCATGCTTCTCTGATGACATGATTGGTTGTGAGCACTCAAGTTTATACAATGCATACTCTTGATATTTAATCTGATATTAAATTAAACTCTGGCTTCTCCATTTGTCTAAATGTTGTCGCTTAAAAATCTAAGCACTTGCCCATGAGTAGACTTGGAGTGTGATGGAAAGATTGTTATGATTTGGCCCTTTTGCTTTTCCTCCATAGAAATAGAGTTGTGCTTTCCCCTCAGAGTTTCCCAGATGACTCTGCACACTTGCTTCCTCATAGTCACCAGAATGCAATAAGTATTAGCAGTATTGTTTTAAAGTTACTATATTATTAGCAAATATCACTCCTTACATTTTTTAGAATCTTAGCACTTAATGAAATTTTATAGTTAAATTAGCCGAGCTCCTTCAGCAGGATACACTAATTTGCAAAGCTTTTTGGTTCTTGGCATCAGAATTAGATTCAAAGTCTTGATTCACCATATAGTAGCAATATATCCATAGTCAACCCAGTGCAATTTTCATAGATTGAAAAGCCTCATGAGAAGAAAGGAGTCGGTTAAACCTGCCTTGAAAGATCATATAATCTGTGCAAACTATTAACATATTCCATTGTACTCAAATCCAGGGCCTGGCCAGAGACTTACCTAGATAAGAAACAATGTTTCCTTTCTAATTCTCTAATAATATGTGTTGTTCAAATTTTAGCTGGTAAGTATGTGTAGCATGCTTGTCCTAGTTGGTTTTTGTCAACACAAACCTATACATGTGTAGGAAAAGATAATCTTAAGAAAATATTTCTGTCTGTGTTGTCTGTTGGCAGATCTGTGTGGCATTTAGTTAGGAATTGAGGTAGGGAAGGTCAAGTCTAGTGTAAGTGGGATGATGTGGACCTGCAGTTTATAAGAAACCAAATTAAGCAAGCCAGGAGGAACAAGCCTATAAGCATTTTTCTTCCAAACCCTCTGCTTCAGTTTTAGTCTCCCGGTTTCTGCCTTGGGTCCCTGCCCTGACTTTTCTCAGTGACAAAATATTGCCTGAGATATAAAATGAAATCAACCCTTTCCTTTCTGAGTTGCTTTGGTCAAGGTATTTATCACAGCACTGGAAATCTAACTGAGACAATGAAGTACATAAATAAGGGTACATAAGTCACACAACTTGCAGGGTAATGATTTTCTACTTTCTCTATTCTGATGATAGAATTGTTTTGAGCTTAGACACTAGGGGTCTATTAGAAGACTGGCAAGAGAATGAAGAGCCAGAACACCTTAAATTTCCATACAGTAGGTAGAGGAATAAAGAAGAAATGGAAGAGAAATAAATTCCTAAAAACTGCCTGGGATGGAAACAAGGAATAATTTTTATAAAGTCCTAGATAGAATTTAAATTGCTCTGTAGTGGGTAGGGTAATGGTTTAAGGACAACTCTACAACAATGAAAAAATAAAATACTTTAATATGAATAATATAAGCCTACTCTAAACACATTGGTCATTTTTTAAGAGGCAGAAGATGAAATCTTGAACTTCACTAGAATAGATTGATCAAACAATTGTCTGGAATTAAGCAGAAAAAGAAATATGCTAATTCATTCCCTTCCTTTGGACTTTTCTTATAATCAAGACATATAAAAAAGGCTTATGGGCTTTACTGCATTGTTGGGTTTTTTTTTTCTTTAAATACTAACAATACTAACAAAGTGTTCACTACCCTGCCAACAAATTTATTCAGCATCTACTGAGTATTCTGGTATTTGCTGAAGTTTAACTGTGAATAAAGAGAAAACCTCCTTGGTTCTTCTAGAGTTAACCTGCTCATAGGGAGAGATGACAAGCTACACACACACACACACACACACACACACACACAGAGAGAGAGAGAGAGAGAGAGAGAGAGAGAGAGAGAGAGAGATAACCATTAAATAGGGAAGTAGTGAAAGGTTGCAACAGCAAAAGAAAGTCTTGCCATTAGAAGCATCTGGGCCAGCGAAGTCCAAAGACAGAGAGAGAGGACCTTTCATTCTTTAATGTCATTAAGTAGGTCAATATGGTTGCCAGAAGCTAAGTAGGGAGAAAGGATTAATTGTAGGAGATGGGGTCAAAAAGACAAAGGAGCCATATCATGACGGTCTTATAAAAAATTCTTAGGGTTGTAGCTTTTACTCAGGTTATATAATTAATTTAAGATACTTTCAAACATAACAGCAAAACCCCAGAAATGTGTTCAGTGGTAGAGTGAACTGAAAATCTAAGTTAATGGGGTAAGGAGAGGAGGAATAGAAATAGAGAAGGATAGAAGGACAGAAGGAAGGAAGGAAAGAAAGGGAGATAAAGATGGTAGCAAAAAAAATTAATACATCCCTTCACCCTTGCCATCTTCCCCTTCCCTTTCTTGTCTTCTTGCCAACACATCTGTCCAGCCCCATGTTCCCTTCTGTTGCGCACGACTCTCTTGATTCACACTTTCAGCATCTGCCATCTGTGCCCTTGCATTGACCTCCTAACTCTTTCCTAAGCCTATACCCTTTAGCTATCTCAAACCCATCCTTTTTGTTGCCAACTGATAACCTTAAGAACTGCTGATCTGTCTTTAGCTTCTGGAGAAGACTTTGAAGTTTCCACTTCTTGTAAAGCCTGGCTCCTTACAGCTTCTCTCCTAGCTTTGATGCACATGTGTGTTCCCTCTCTTCTCCATTCCACAGCATGGGCTCTATATTACCTGAATATATTCTGAAATTTCACATCTGGGGAACTGTCTGTGCACATACCTCTAACCAGAAGGTTTCTCTGTTTTAAATTCTTTTTACTCTTTATTTAATGTGGAGACCCAACAAAAGCTAAACCCTCTCTGAGGTATAGTCAATAATTTTTCTAGAAAAAACCAATGTATCCTCCTTCTGGGTTTTCAGAACACTACCTCTGCCATCGCATGCCTTATTTCCCTTTAATTGGATCCTGCATAAATTTATCTCTGTCAGATTCTGAGTCCCTGAAGCATAAAAGCAGAGGTGAATTCCTCTTTATGTGAACAGCACCTAGGGCAATGCTTTGTACGTAGGGAATGACCACTGATTTAAAATAATAATAATAATAATACAAAAAACCCCAGGCAAGTAAATCACTTTTGAGTGATTTGGACAAGTAGATTGATATAACTATGGTAATTAATGTGAGGAAAAAGCAGCCAGAGAGGGCCATCACAGCTATTCTTTGAATTCTCTTTATTAATAAAGCTTTGGGAAATTTATTTTTATTTGATCAAATGTTTGGACCTCAAGCATTATTCTTTGATAAATTGAAAGGGTGGAGACAGATGGATGGCATAATCCCTTGCAGCTGTGAGGTGTTCTTCACTCTTTGATTGACATATGTCGAAATGCCTGTTATGAGCAAAGTCCCTGACTTCACTACATGGAAATCGTCACTTTTGTTTTTTCTATTTTTACTCAGACAGACTGTAACGAAGCTATACATAGTCTCTGGTATTACTCTTCAGTCTGCTGTAAGCTTATAAGATTAGATGTTCAGATGCAGCCTAAATGTGCAGCATTCAAGGAATCCAACATAGAAAACAGATACCAGAAACTTAGAGTAGCATTTGCTACTCACTGACATCTTAATGCCAGTGAGGACATGGAAAAACCATGTCATACTCTACAGAATATAAAGGGATTGGAAGGGCTATCTTGTTACTATATGTGCTGGAGCGCATCTATGGAATTGCTATAACGACAACATGGCCTTCTAAAAACAGTCCCTTACACTTAACAGATGGGGAGGATGCTCTGATATTATTAGTTATCCTTGAAATCTTATCGTTGAGGCAAAGAGGGAAATTTATCACCAAGTTGGCTAACCTAAAAGAGTGTCTTGTAATCTGCTAATATTCTTCAAAAGTAGAATATCCTTTTAAAAATAACAAATCCTTGGAAGACAGTTGTGAGCATGAGGCGGAAAAACCCAAAACAACAAGAAAATAAAATAAAATAAAATAAAATAAAATAAAATAAAATAAAATAAAATAAAATAAAATAAAATAAAATAAAAT